>NW_020884877.1:5010554-5339867 GCF_003945725.1 Corapipo altera
AGAAAGTCAGAGGGAAAAGATATGCTTTACAGTCTATTGTGTGATAAAGACATGGCAACCTCCTAGGAGAGAGCTGCCTTGCTGATAAAAGGAAAGGTTCACTGGCTGTCCATGCCTCACAGATTACAGCCCCTCACCTGAAGTGCTTCTCCCCAAACTCTCCCTGCAAACCCCTGTTGATAGCACTGCAGCCCAAGAAAGCTGGGCTTCAGTTTTGGGATAAGAAGAGATGGTGATTCATTACCATATAATGACCTTCCAGAGTGGGAGCTCATCTCAATAGTATATTAAAGCAATCTATTCAGGTATAACAGAATAAATAGTTCAAACTAGATCAAAAATCCCTGAGCCATACACTATTTATTGCCAATTGAAAGATAAGCTTCACAGAAGAAGCTACTGTATATTTGCCTTCTGGTATAAAACTATTTTTAAATCTTCAAACATATATTTAAAAACTCTTTCAAAGCCACCTGTCAGTCTAAGGTCCGTGGGAAGAATGGGCTTCTAGCTCAAAGCTTCCAACACTGAATAGCATTAGTTTTCAGCTTAACATTCCAGAATTTCATATATTAAACTTCATATAAATATATATATAACCATATACATATATATATTTAAAGTACACTGTCATGGCAAGAGGACTTGCTAATATTAAACTTAAGAAAATTGGGCAACATACACTCTAACAACAAGTAACCAATCACCTGCCTTATTTACAAACATGGTTCAGAAGTTATTTTTTGGCCATATACCCCCTTGCTATTACCACCTTGGGAAAGCAGTAGTTAAATTTAGGACCTGAAGTGGTAGTCAGAGATGAGCAACCACTCAGTGACAAATAGGCATGTATTAATATAATACCAATCTGTATTAAAAAACCTAAACATTTGTGATGTCTTCTGGAATAACAGGAACAACAAATTGTATACCAGTATTAGTGGCTGTGCTTACTCACGTGCATGCAGCTCCATACAAGCCAACCTTCACCTTACTTCAGAAAAAGATCTGTCTGCAAAACAGTAAGTAGAACTCTCCTCTATTGCTTTAGAGAACAGGCAGCTGAGTCTGCCACTGGAGATGAGAAAGAAACAGAATTTAAAAACAGCTTTTGCATATCACTATAAAGAGACTAGAGATCATAATTTGATTTTTTTTCTGAAACAAAACAGCTTTCTTTCTCATTCTATTTTAAAAAGTAATTCCACAGTTCTTGTAAAATGCTTTTAGAATCTAAGCAGTAAATGACTGGGTGGTGTGGAGAAGAGTTTGATAAAATGCATAAATGTGTAGGAATGAATGCCAAAATCCATATTTGTTACAGCTTATATTGTGGGAGGCATCCTTCAATTTGCCCATGTTGTGTTTGAATGAATAGTCTTAAGGTATAGCACAAATTTTAGGAAAGCTTTCTTCATACAAATTCCCAACACTTTTAGGCAACACTGCTATCTGCTGGGACCCTTGTTCAAACCATATTGAAGCACATAGAAAGGGAACAGAATAAAACTGCCATGGCAGCAAACTTGGCAAGAAGTCCAAGGCAAGGGCTGGATGGTGAACAGCTGAACCCCACGGAGGAGCAACCATCACATTGTGTAAGAAATCAAACTGTGGGCTTGTAGGGAAGCAACAGCTAAAAATCCTGCTTGAAGGCAACGGGAACAAATACTCTGAAGGAAGTTTCTCCATGTTCTCCCAACACTGATAGGTTTCTGTACCAGTACAAGGGCATAATCAGTGATAAAAGTTGTAAAACTTGTCTGAACTGCAAAACCAATAAATTCATGGTTTTCAACTGAAATAAAACCATTCTAGCAGCAGAGACAGATACTGTATTGGTCTTTCTAGGAGGTAATTTGTTCTGCAAGCCAAAACTCACTCAAGATACATGTGGTGTGATTGTTTTTTAAAAATTGTAGTTACCTGCAGAAGCAAATCAACTGTTATGAAAAGCTGAACATCTTCTCAACATGCCACCTAACAAGTTTTTTTTGCTAAGTGCTTTCAGAATAATTGTATTCATTCTATAAACATAATCATAAAAGCTGAAAATGTTAAAAGTAGGACCTTTTAAAGAGGAGGATATTGATTAAAATGAAAGCCACAAATGCTGTAAAGTAAAAGTATGCTTAAAAGCGTGCATACAGGCTCCAAAAGACTGAAGATATTACTATTTGTAGAACCAGTATGCTTTCAGCCTCATGAAGATTTGCTTTGGACCTGCCAGTCTATGATAAGAACACTGATGGTGACCAGCAGCCATGAAGTCTTTTAATGGCTCATGAACAAACCATGCTTAATTCTCTTTTGGGAAGTGGAAAAAGCTCAGAGGGGTAGAAGCATTGCACTACATAAATTCAGTCCATCCTGCTCTCTCCAAGTGTCCAGGATCAGCTTCTCTCCTTTACATGCTTCAGAGATACAGAAATGCTTGAGCTGGCAGAGCAGTGAATGGATAAAACCAACTCTAACTGCTTTCATTAGCTTTTACATACTCCACCACCTTTGTTGCTACCTCTCCCTGGTACTAAAGGTTACTGGCATTTATTCTTTAAATTAAAAACTCAATCTAACTTCCAGAAAGGGAGGTCTTGTTCCCTTTCATTTGGGATTGGGAAGCAGAATGGGCTCAGACTGCAGCACTTTAACATATATTTTCAATTTACTCTAGCGAGCACTAGACAGACTATATCAAATCAGCCGCAAACCAGTTGATATAAAAGAGACATTCTTTTGCCTAGATGATTATACCTATTAACACAAAAATTCATTTGATGTATATGTGAAGAATTCCAGCAGTTGTCTTTTTGATGTCAAGTATGAAAGAGAATACACCTCATTAAATGGCACATCAAAAAGATGAAAATGCAATCATTAATCTATGTTTTATGACATTCTCCTAACAATCTATTGTAGAAATCCATATTGCATCAAATAGCAAAAAAGTCCTGGAAAATTCCTTGCAGGGTAGAAGCATTCTTTTCTTTTCTGCCTTTGAAATTTCCTAAGTCCTCCATTTTACACCTGAAGATAGCCATACTCGTCCTCTTCTCACTGATGCAATTTTAAAGTCTGCACAGCAGAGTCAAGGTTAGAGATGTGAAATGTAAACACATATCCATGTGCTTAAATTCTTTGTTTTGGCAACAAATTACTGCGTTTGATCTATTTGGCACTCTGAGCATACTGAACTCTTGGTGCTGTGTGTATACCCAGCCCTAAATTAAAGCAGGCTAATTTCTTCTCTGACTCAACTCCCCTTTCTAATGTACTAACGAATGTCTCTACATCTGGTGACACCACCCCAACGTCAGAGTTAAATTGCATTAGATATTGTTTCTAATCAGCAAGGAAATCCATAGCTGGCAAGTGGGGCAGATCTCCATCCTCGCTAGTAAGAGAAAAATGGGCTGTAGCTTTGGGTCAAGTGTCCCTTACCAACTTTGATAAGAAGTATTGTAGTTGTGGACAGTTTGCCTGACAGGACTGAGCCTGTAGCACTCAGCTGATCATCTCTGCTGCTCGTGGTAGGGAAAAAGAATTATCTGAAGTTTGAACATATTTGGAAAGAATCTGGCTAAACAGAAATAAATCCCCCCCAGAAAACACTGGTGGAGGCAGAACAGAGGGGATACAGAGTGGTCAGTGCATCACAGGCTCTGCAGTAGCCACCTCCCAAAGAGCTGCTATGGAAACTTTGAGTTAATACAGTGCTGGATCCCTCACCTGCTTTCCTGGCTGCATCTCTGTGTCAGGACCTGTGATGATATGAGCCAGATGAGACACTGGAGACCTCATTTTCCAGTGAAAACCTGCTGTATCTGGCCACAGATATCTGAGCTCCTTTTGCAGTATTTGAGTATTGCACTACCTGGAGAACCCCAGCTTTTGTGGAGTTTGTTCTTAAAGAAAGTCTCTATTTGTTGTGGGATTGGTCTTGAAAGTTCAAAACTATGACTATATTTTCCAGTAGTTCAAAACCACTAGAGCACATAAAAACTCTAAAATGTACCATGTCTTTAAAAGTAAGATACTTTTTGAATAAAACAATTCATTAAATCCCAATTTAGATGTTTAATATTTGAGATTGATAAAACTGATTTGACTGTGACTATGTCCTGAAAGCAGCTACATGGATAATTTCTGACTTTCTTAATTTCACACAGATCTTGATGAATTTTCACCTGATGAAGAAGTGTAGTTCAATTCACTGTTGTACCTTTCCTGTTTTATTTGCATTCCCCGAATGAGCTATTGAACAAGTTTTCTGGCAAGAATGTTCACTTAAACAGAAGCTGAAAGCAAATATTGCAGGAAATTCATGGAAGATACATTCTTCTCTGACCTGTAAATGAGAATTTTAACACTGGAAATATGCTTCCAGTATAATATTTATCCAGTAACAATAATGTGACCTATTTAGGCTATTAAAATCAATCAATATAGTTGGAAATAAACTTGTAGATGTTCATTAGACTAGAGAAGATATTCTACTGAAAATATTTTCTTTCTAACAACTTAGTAAAATTAAATACAAAAGAAGGAAAAACAGTTTCAAATACATACTACCACAAGGGAAGAAGGAGAATTTAAGTTTTCAGGTTGCAGGATTTGTCAAAGAAAATTTTACCATTTAAAAATACTCCCATATTACCTACTTGCAGGGACATACATCATTCATTCATGAAACAAAAGTGATGTCATATGACTTAACAGGATAATTTGCTTTCCAGACTTCCATTATCAGATGCTGAGAATAATCTTGCAATATTTCTGAGATACCTGTTGTAATGCAAAATCTACTCAGAAAAATGTTAGTAATTCTGAATGAAGGAGAAATTCAACATTTCTCTAGTCTTTACAAAAGCTTATGGAAAAACAGTTTTCCATGTAATATACCCTTTTGATAGCAGTCATTTACATATTCTTACTACAAATACAGTACTAAATAGGGATTGCAATGTTTGAAATATCTGCTTTATGTCTGTAAATGGAAACCAAACCTACAGGTGAAAGACCTGGCCAGAGGGCACCAAGGTCTTTCCAGGCCCACGTGGGACCTCATTGAAGAGGAGAATTGTCCCTGAGACATAGACATTCCTTTCCCTCACCCTTTCAAGGTTTTACTACACAGCAGATAACAGTATAATCTCACCTCCTGTATTGACTTTGACTCAAACTAGAGCTCTCTACTGTGTTTAAATCTGAAATTGGCAGCAGACATCCACAGAACAGGTGGGGTGACAGTAAGGATGTCTGGAGATGAGAAGAAGGTCTTGGACCATCAAGGACCCAGAGGCTTTTGTGATCAAAAAAAGGCAAAATAAAGATAAGATAGTTCCTCAAAATGATGGACCATCTTGGAAAATGAAAACCTATGGCAACAACTCAAGAATGTACTATGAGATCTATCAAGGGTTGGTCTCCTGACCAAATGTTCAAATACTTTTGGAACTTAGAAGTATTAATCGATTGTGGGGATATAAAACAACTGGATTTTGTTTCCTTGCTAGGCTGACAGTGAGTGGTGATCTGCTGCCTGCCATTTTTAATCTGACAAGGCACATGCAGAGGTGTCTGTCCTATTACTGTCCCCAAGTGTGTATCATGCAGAAGAGCTGCACCAAGGCTACGACTCAAACGCAAACTCACATCTATCACAGAGGTGTTGTGAAACATCTGTTTGGTGTGTTTGACTCACTGCCCTCATACAAGGCAGGGAGCATCCCCATGCCTGGCCCTGGATGATGTGCCCAGGGTGAGGGACTTTGAGGCGTCCCCTGGCTTGGGGGTGTGGGGTGAGTAGGCATCCATGGAGGCATATGGGAACCAGGAACAGCTAAATTCCTTGGGACAAGTGCTCAGGGAAGCTTTCTCTAGCAGTCAGCATGTCAGAAAGGCATCAGCACGTTAGGTTTTGCAAGGGCAGTGGAGCTGGGTTCAGGTCTTAGCAGTTTTCCCCACAAGCCTCAGAGCTCTGTGAAACAGGCCCTTATTCCTCATGCAGACAAATTACTTAAATTAAACCCTGACATATGTACATTTAATGGCAATTTTGCCTATTAAACTCAGGCTGAATTCAATCCACATTGCTTTAGTAGAGCAACTGATATTAAATCACACACGTGCGGGGGTGCAATGGCACCTGTATGAACCCACTGCTGTGTATCTGAACCATCACTCACCCCAGTATCAAAGCAAATGTGAACTACCAATTGCCAGGTGCCTTCAGCTGTGCCCAAGCCTTGCAGCTTGCTCAGCTGTGCTCCTGCTGCAACCCCTCCCCTACTGTTTATTTGCATTAAAAAACTGTGTTGTATCAGATTATGCATTAAAACACACTTTGAATCAACTAAGGCCTGTTTGAAAGCCTAAGAAGAGTGAGAAGGATAAGTTTTAATATCCTCTGCCTAGGCTTCACAAAGGTGAGATTTTGTCTTCCATCACCATAAACTGCTCACAATCTTTATCTATCTCCCATGCAGCAAATAGCTCAAACAGTAATATACTTGTCAATAAACCAGCTGAATCACTCCTAAAATAATCGTAATTAAAGAGAAAACAGTACTTAAGAGTTTTCAGACTTTTCGGCATACAGCTAGGGAAACATCTCTGAACACCCCCCTTTTCTTTCAGGTTTTTCTCCCTTCACTCTGAAGGTCAAAGGTTTAATTTGTATGCTCGTCTGTCTCTTCCACTTTCCAACATATCCCTAATTGAAATTTGACACATATACCCATTAGGTGAATTTATTCTTTTTCCACGCTTCATTAACAATGCTCTTTGCTATATTACAACGCTAATGCTCATCATAAAATGCTCTCCTATGCAATGTGGCTTACAATGGATGGTGATTGATGGTATCAAAGGTAACATGGAATCTAGAAGGTATAACTTCAGATGCTGAAATTGCAAGTCGTGGCAAGGATCTCAACAGTTAGGGGCATATCCTGACTTTCCAAGGTCTATTAGAGGGTGTAAAATGTCAGCAACTTCTCTGATGCCTCAGCATCAGCCCAGCTAAAGCAGAATCCATCCACATCTGTGTTCTCCAAACCTGAGTCTGTCACAATGCACTTCTGGCTGAACCTGATCTTAATCTACATTATTCACCTCAAATGTAGAATATAATTTTCTCCACTAAATTGTCCACAATTGGGTCTTGTAACTAGAAAATGAAACTCAAAACCATAAATGCAAATGAGCTTTTCATTTTAAAACTGCCATTTCCTTTCTGATGTACTGTACCACTTGTCCATGAAGTTCTGTCTTTTTTAGAAAATGACATTTTCCTATGGTGTATAAGTTTCATAGGGTTGTCATGGAAACTGGTCTTCTCTTTTTCCTTCTTTCTCTCTGTCTCCAAGTCTTTCACCTTGAGAGGAAAATGGTTGTCATTTACAGCGCATAATTTTGCAGGTTAAACTTTCTATGATCACTCAGATAGCGACGAAATACAACCCCAGAGTTCAGGGGAAAGGGAAGAGGGGAGAGTGCACTTGTATTTCTAAAGGGGACAGTCAAATCCCTCACTGTCTTTTACCCTCACTTTAGCTGCGGGGCAAAGGGTGCAGGTCCAACAGGCTGAGTAAGCGGCTCAGGCTCTCAGTTTTACAGCCTGTTTACACGGCAGAGTAAACAGGCTCTGGCTTCTCCTGCCCTTGCTCCAACAGATGCGCTGGGCTAGACCTGGCTCAGGAACAAGTCAGTGCTTGGTGGCCCCCAGCAAACCCGCACATGCCGCAGGAGCCAGGCAGCCTGGCCATGGCCCCAGGCACATCGGAGATTGCCCTGAGGGAAGGGCAGAGGTGGCTGTTTACACACAGTGACCTGAAACCTGAGCAGAGTAGGAGAGCAGGGAGTGCACAAAGAGCCGCAGAGAGCAGAGAAATGCCTTTGTAGCTAAGGAAGCTAGACTCGGTTTTACTGTAACAGTGGTCAAGGTTAAATCAGGCTCTCATAAGCCTAAAACTGGTTTGGTTTAGTCCCCATGCAGGGGTCTTAAGTGTCACAAGCTGTATCCTGTAGGGAAATAAAATCTGTGGTCCCAGGCACCAGCACAAAGTGGATACTCTTGGAGTGGCTGCACTTGAGGGATCAGAAATCAGTGACAGTGTGCCCAGCTATGGGGGCTTTGCCGTGGCCACATGACTGCATAAGCAAGTCCAGAACATATTGCCCTAAACTCAGAATCCAAAGGCATTCTCAATCTGCCATCCACCTTGCCCATATAGTCTGAAGTGTATAAGAGAAACATCTGTCTATATAGAAAGTGTCTTAAGGAAAACTGGAAGGCAGCACCACAAGTGAAAGACCTGCTGCTTTTTGTGGTTGACCTGAAACAAGGAAAAAAAGGCAACTCTTGCTGAGGTTTTAGCCAGAGGAGGCTGAGTTTGGATAAATTTTGGATAATCATCTGAACCTCTGAATGTTACCAATGTTACCTGAGCTTTATAAACCACTCGCTTTAACCCCTGCAAACAAATTAGCTAACGTGTATAAATGTTTGAGGAATGATTACTAAAATATGCATTTTAGTAACACATATTTAGCAGGGAGAAAAATGGATGTTAAAAAGGAAGCTATTTATCAAATGAGTGTTTGAAAGGTAAAAGCAGTAGAAAAAAGGTTAATTGGTATTTTTTTCTCTTTTTTTTTGCACTATCAATTTCACATATGGGAAGCTGTGCAACTTTATATTCTCTGTGTTAGAATATTCAGGTCAATAGAGGATTTTTTTCAACTTGTAATGAATAGCACTGCTGTGTGCTGCATGATGTGAAGAGGTCTTAAAAAGGCTTTGTAGGAACACTACATTGCATTTTTACTTGAAGAATCATCACCTGGTATGTTTTCCAGCTGTTTCCTACAGATGTTGTACATATGCTTAAAGGTCAGTGTTCTTTTGAGAGCATCCATAGCCCCACTTACATTTAGATAACAAACAAACATCTCATGCCAAGATAAAGTGTTTTAAATTCAAAATGCTACAAAAATAGGAAATGTCTAATCAGAAGATGAGGAATGAAAAACATGTCTGAAGGAAAACCTGCCTGTTATTTTGACTGCTGTCTCAGAGTGCTGGGACTGGTTCCATGTGAAGACACCTTGCAGGTGGCACACTGGGAGATGGAGAAGCTGTACTACCTTGTGGTTCTCGCTTCTTCAGCCACCCTCTCCCTGACAGAGCTACATAAGCACGTTTCCCTGCAGAGGCTGAATGCAGTCCGCTCCAAGAAAACAATCTTCCTTGCAAACTACCATGAAATGGGAAAATAGCCACTCTCTCAGAAGAATGATGAGACTTTGAGACATCAAATGTTAACATTTCTATGATATTGGGGGAGGGTGGGGAGCAGAGAGAGAGGAAGAAAACAAATCAGGTTGGGATCATTCTTGAATTTCTGAGAAACACAAAATGTAGAAGGTGCTCAATTCAGTGCTGATTCCTTTAGGAGAAACAGAGGAGAAATACAGTGTAGTCTGGCTGTAACATCCTATCTTCCCTGAGAATTACTGCAGACCAATACAAATAAAGTTACAGGTTTCATTGTAGGAATTGTTTTTAATTATGAAATTTATCCTCTAGTTGATAGCAGTGTCTTTTATAAAATATAATCAGGTAAAACTGAATGGTAAGACTTTTGCATGTTGATGTTTGAGTCAGCAACAAATAATTCTTAAGACTGACCTCCAAATGACCTCCAAGGAAATCGGTGAGGAAGGTTATAGTTTTAGTAGTTCCAGATTAATTACTGAAAAGTAAATTGCAACTCACAGGAATTTACCTTGGGGTGTTTGGTCTTCATATCCTGGTGCAGCCTGGGTGGATTTATATCATGAAAGTAAGTGCCCTTTCCCTTGAATCACCGTGTCTGCCTGTGATCTCTGCATCCAGTCACCTATAGACCTGCTCAGGAACAGCTTGTACAAAGACAAAACTGAGCAAGTTACAGTACTATCATAATATCCCCTCATGCACCTGGCAGTTTATGAGGGGTTTCACAAATCTCTTTGCTTCAGGTATTTATTCAAATACAGTGGTACATTAGCAAGCTGTCATAGTGCTTAAAGGTATCTCTCAGCTGCATACAAAGGAAGTGCACATAATTACCATTTCTTTCTTTATGGTGTTTTATTACAAGAAAGTAGCACAAATTGTCCTGAGTTCTGGTGTGGAATACAAATTCTTTTCAATATCCTGGTGAGTTAGTCAAAAATATTTTATAATTTCTCTCTCTTGGTGTGCCCATTAAACATTTTCAGGCATGTTTTTCTTTCCTAATGAAGACATCTAGTTCTCCTTAACAGCTCTTGCTCTTTAGATTAAGTACATTAATTTTTATCCCCAAATTTGTCTACCAATGCACATACTAGTCTCATGTCTAGGTTATGCTTATAGCCAGCTCTCCACAGGCTCAGAGTGACTGGGTTTGTCCCTCCACCTTTCCCTCTCTCACAGAGACTATGGTTGTCCAGGCTTCTTTTCACTCATGATGTGTCAGTCTACTGTATTTGCAATATAAGTTTCTTTCTTGAATGTGTTTATACAGAAAAATGAGGCCATCATCCTGCTTAAGATTCCTCAAAACTAGCATGATATCGATGAAGAAACAAACCGCTGTGTATTGCTCCGAGGGGAGCTAATTGACAAGAATTCTGCATTTGAATTCTGATGCTGCCTCAAAAAAGGCTGCTGTTGCTTTGTTTTGATTTTTGAAACAACAACAAAAATGCAAACAAACTCTTCTCACCCAAATTAACAAGTTGTTGTTGTTGTTGTTGTGTATTAGCAGAGTTTTCTACAGTTCTCCCTTTCACTGAGTTGAAGGATGAGGGCATGAGATGTGGGTGCATTCTACTAGCTCAGAGAGATCACTTATGTTACTGATCTGTTCTGTCTTTTGATAAAAGTGAATGGAAAGCCATTTCACACAATTACTCTAAGCTGGGGAAAAAAAAGTGTTCTTAGACTGGGAGTGAAGTGATAAAAGGTCTGAACCTTCTAGCAGTCATAAAGAAAAGCAGCTAAAGGCAGTCAGCCAAGAGGAGATAGCAAAAAGGACACTCAATGTCATGCAAATGTCTGTATGTTTGTAATACATCTCACATGGAGAAGCATTCTTTCAGGTTTTAAGACAAGATAACTTATGGAAAACAATGTAAAGTTTCCTATTAACTTCTGACTTCAAAATACATATTCAAAGGAACAGGGAATCTTCACTGTATAGAGGAAATTTTCATCACTACTTCTGGTTCATCATTTCTCAGTGAAATCCAATAAAAAAGGGAGCATCTTTTCTTTCAAAATTTCATCTGAATTTGTGGAGACTGGTGTTCTCATGCCATATTTGCTACCAGCTCTTTGGTACCCTGAAGCAAACTTGAGCTTCAAACTGCCTGAAGAATGAATGCAGGATACTATGGAGTTGTAGAGCTCCTTTCGTCTGCTACATTGATCCAGAACTTGGATCAGGGGAAAGAAAATTTAGTAAGCTATTCCTTCAGGCTACCTGCAGCCCATATAAATCAGTCTTGTTCCCATGAAGCACAATAAATATTGTGGTAATTGCCAAAGTCACTGCACTGATTTCTGCTGTTCTTGCATACTGAGCTGCAATATCCCAAGCTGAAAGCCTAAATGAACGGAGATGTTAGCTTTGCTCAAGCTATCAACCCCGTGTACAGGGTGATTAAATTTTCAATGAGAAGGCACTGTCCATTTGCAAAATTACCTTGACTTGTATTTAAAAGTTGCACTCTACCTACACAATTGTAATTCTTGGTGGCTTTCCTTTCAAATGCACCTCTCTGTGGGCACGGCAAGTTAATAAACTATAAAACAAAAGTTTAATTACAGGAAAAAATTATAAGTTGGCTATGACCGAGAAGTTTATATATCTAAAGTGTTTATTTTAGTGTTTTCCAGTGTGCTATTGACCAGACAACTCCCCCCACACTAATTCAGTCACATTTGCAGAGTGAGAAATGCCACGGAGGCACACAGTGGTGCACAGGCCACCCGGGTTATCTTCACTCCCAGTCAAACCGAAATCTGTTCCCAGTTTTGGTCACTGTAAATTGATGGTGGAGGATCCCCTCCTCTTGTCAGTACACATGTACTGCTAATCCATAGCAGTATTACTGTGATCATGACTCTCTACATCTGTAGATGGGGAAAACGGAATAAATCCGGTGCAGTTCCAAAATAACAGTAAACATTCTTTTTTTTCCAGGGATCTTAGAATGCTTTTGAAAGTGCTTTGCTTATTGCACATGGCAAGAAGTGACTATCCCAGAAAAAGTATCTCCAAGCCTCAAAGCTCTTGCTAAATACTCAGTGTGAGAATAAAGCAATGACTGAAATGATTATTATTTGATTACCTCTAGCTCTATTTTTAAGGGTTACACAGCGATTTAGCAGAAGTGTTCCCCTTCTGCTAAGAAAGACTTAAGACATTTTCTTGGTGTGTAGGCAAGTGACCTCTGGGACTCATCCAAGGATGAGGCAAGGCACAAAAGCAAAGCCACAGCAGCAGGGAGCTGACAAGCCGGGAGTGTACATGCTTAAACAAGTTTGACTTACTAAAAGAAAATTGTAAGCTTCTTTCCTGTGACTTGTAGTGCACAGACTGATTCCTATGATTACATGGTGTGCCAGTGTACCCTAATCTCCACCAGCCAAAGGAAACAGGTCAGCAGAACAAGTGGGACCAAAGCGGTGTGTAGCCTCCTCAGCTCTTATTCCTCAGGTGTCACCTGCAGATTGCTTCAGCTTTAGGCACAGATAAGATGGGCTGCAGCCACAGTATAAAGGCAGGTGGATCCAAGATACTCCCCAACAAAAGTCCAAGTAAGTACCTGTCAGTTTGCTGCATTTTACTGGCGGTGACATTCTCGACTATTTTCACAAAAGAAAACAACTTGGTCTATCTTTTATTACTACCCATAGCCATGGGCAATGAAATGTAAAGGCATAGTTATGGAGATATTTATTTGGCCTTTATCTCAGATGAAGTAACAAATATTTGAATTTTATTACATTCCTGATTCTAACACTGAAAGGAAATAACATATGTAGTTTATAATAGACAAGGAGGAAGCCACTGGATTTTCTTGTATTGAAGATCTGACAGTTGGGAAACCACAGGAAAGCACAGGAGTGCAAATAAAGCAGCAAATAATGCAAACACACAAACTAGCAGAGAGGGGAAAACCAGACTGTTCAGTAGCTACAAATTAGCTAAGATATAGTAATTTGAGTGGGGAAGAAGACTGATGATCTCTTAACTGAAAAAATAAAGTTTCTATATATGGCAAAAACTGATAAGAAAAGGGGAAAAGGTAATCCTAAGTGTTCTATTTAAACTTTTTTTGTAACTTTTTTTTTAATATAATTATATAATCCTCCTATTTTAAATGCAAAAACTCTAATAGGGTAATTATGATAACTGTAGTTCCCTATCTCTGATAGCCTTGAGGTAAGGAAAACAACCACATTTAGCTGGATCTATCTTCTATTGAGCTAAGGCAGGAAAAATGTTGAAGCCTTCTGGACTGCTTCTCCTGCTTAAGGGAGAATATCAAATATTTTAGTGACTTTTTTTATGCTGAAAGATTTCATGGTTGCTGTCAAATGCTTCTTCATATAGAAGCACTGAGTTCATTGAGGTTGATGAGCATACTGGCTGCCTGTCTGTCATGCTAAAATAAAAAAAGCCCTTCTGCTCCTATAATGGATATGACAGGTTAAACAAGAAAAGCTGTTCACTAAGGTACAAGACCTTTGCAGACAAGAAGTCAGGTTTTGGAGCGTTACGTACTCCCAATCACATTAGGAGAAGAGAGTCCATTTGCTTTCTCTGAACTAGTTTCTGATTTGGGGGGCTAATAATCATGCTCATAAAAGGCCCAGCTGAGAGGTGCCTTCCATGTTACAGTATTGAAAAGTGGCACACACCCTTTTGAGGTTGACAACTGGACTGCAGGGAAGCATCAGTCAGGCCTTAATGACTGGATCCATGCAGAAGATGGAAACGGGGTTATCATCTGCACTATTGATGTATTCCCAATAGAAACTATCTAAAATGCTTTGGAAATAGGGAGAAGTAAAGGAAAGCTATGTCTGAAATAATAATGAAATGAAATATGGAATATGTGAATGATGAAAGTGTGTGAGCAGAGAAGACAAGTGGGATCATCAGAGTAAATGGAGACCTACCAGAAATTTCCTTTAGAAGTTGTTGCTTCAGGATGCCTTTACACCCCTCAAAGACAAAATGGAGTCCAAGTACTTAATTATCTCTTATGATGTGGATGCAAACCACTCCTAATCCTTGCCTATTTGACCTGGCACATTAATTTCTCACTTTTAAGAAGCCAGGAGTTCAGAAGTGTTTTGTTGGGTTTTTTTTAATTATTGCCAAGACTTCAAACTCCTTCACAATGAAAGAGAAATATTTGCTGCCACTGAGAAAGCCTCCTTTACCTTGCAGAATTAGTCCCTCTGTTAATTGCTAAGAGGCAGAAGGTTGCAGAAGTTAACTACTAATGCTTTCTCTAGTCAGGAAAGGGTCATATTACAGCTGAAATAAGATGTTTGTCTCATTAAGACAATACATTTTGGACTAAGATTTAATTATTGATCCAGGCACAGATTTGTCACAGAGGTGAAATCAATTAAAATTTCTGTTACCCACCAGTAAATGGGATAATTGTTTGTTCTCCAGACCTTTTTGTATTTGCCAATTAACCCACACTTGTTTAGCCTACAAGTTCTTGAGGAGAATGCCTGTGCACATCTATGGTGGGGCCTTAGTACCATTCAGGATTAACCCATAGTTAATGCTCTTAGTGTGTGCCAGACAGCAGCAGAAAATTTAAGCAAAATGAGTGTCCACAGCTATTGCTCATTTAATTTATAAAAGCCAAAGAACAGAATTCAGGCTAACTATGGAAAAAGCAAGGCTATTGAACATAATCAGAAATAAAAGGTAATATTCTACGGATGACTCATGTTGATGCTCTAGATTAGAACTGCAACTGTAACTGACAGTACATGAAAAGAACAGAAAGTGATTAATTTTTAATCTGTTTCCCGTTAAATTGTTAAACTGTTTTATAAAACCAGATTTCATTATTGAACTAGACCAGGAAAAGGATAATGACAAGATAAAACAAATACGCAGCCTCCAATTTGAGTTCAACCATCTAATATCATCCAAGTAGTGGAAACCTGGAAGAGTTTGTAAGAAGGATGTCACAAAACTACCGAGTTTAGTTAAGAAGGCAAAATTCTTTCACTGCAGATCCAGACTCTGTGTCAAAGCTGAGAGAAGGTAAATTCTCCTAATCAAAGTTACAAATTGACCTAATTAATTTTATAATTAACCTTGATAATTGAAAGGAAAAAAGGTCACCTTCACTGAGTTTGTTCAGTGTTTAGTTTCAGACTATAAGCAAATTCATTCCTGATAATAAGGCTACTACTCCCAAATGTTGATGCAATAAAGTAAAAATTAATTAGCACATGCAAATGAAGAGTACTTCTATTATACTGTACCATAGCTCCTAATTTATTATTCCAAAACATAGAGCTGCTTAATACTAAATTTTGAGGATACCACGTCTTAGTCACATACAAATAGTAGACTTCTATAAGAAAGCCTAAATAAACAAGTCTCTAACAATAAGCTTGGTATTTACTTTGAATATGTTTCATATAAAATTAGGAGTACCCTATTTTTATTTGCCAAAGCTGTGAATAATTGCTACTCAAAACACCCTATGTTATGTACTTGGGCTTACCTGAAAGGTGATGAGCAGCTTCTGCTTTCTTGTTAAACTGACTGGAACAGGAGAAGCTGGCACCTTACTAGTTTAAATCCTTCTCAAACTGCAAAGCCAGTAGCTTGTGTACTTTATCAACAAAATTCTATTCACTCAACCTCCATATCATTCACCTGGGAAGAGTCCTCTCAGCTAGTAATACCCAGGGAGTTGGAAGTTAGGTTTTATTCTTAGGATTGCATAATAATATTTTGACTTTCTATAATAATGAGTTTCACACAAAGATCTCAAAGTCTCTGAACAACCTTTAACATAGATAAATACAACTGTATCTATAAAGTAGAAGCTCAGAGGGATTTGGTCAACACAAAAGGAGAGCTTGCCTGTGATCACATAAAATATATTTTATCATTACGATGGTCAGCTGCAATAGAGCACCTTTACAGACTCTATAAACCAGGGAGGCTTTACTATTTCCTGAGAGTGCAACTGAACATATTCTATATTTTTTTTTCTTTCACACCCTGCATACAATACCCACACTCAGAATTCATTACACTTCCTTTAATCCTCTAGTACAAGGCATTGCAGACAAAAGCTGTATAACATCCGGTAGTACTGTGTCAAGAACCTGTGCAGTTTTCTTGGTTAGACTACTCAGGGAATTGTCTTGGTTTGTGCTATAGAAATTTAGAATTATCCTCTAGCTTTTTCAAAAATGCTGTAAAATTATCTACCTACAGCCAACAGCAGGTTGTCAATATGACTTCCAGTTTCAATGAAGAATCTCTTCAACAGCTTGTAGTACACATTTCTGGTATCATTACACCCAGCTTTACTGAAGCAGATGCAATATTTTTAAGATATATATCTGTTCATCACTGAAGACTCATGGAATGAGAAAAGTGAAAGTACAGTGCATTCTGCCCCGTGCACAACAACAGTACCTATCCTATGAAGAATCTGGAGACCTATTCTTTATTTCAATTTATAGTGTATTTTAGCTCTTGCTGTGCTACCTTTGAAAGAAAAAAAGGTAAAATTTCTAATTATCAGGAATAGTGAGTAGCTTCACAAGCCACAAACCCCATTCCTCAAAAACTGAATGCCCTGTTCCCTTCAATGATTCCTTCCCAAAACCCTTTGCAAGCCTACTCCAGACACCATCTGACCCAGGAGAGGAGCACAGAATCCTGGTCCTGACACCATGGCTGGCCAGGAGTGTTCTGCAGGCTGTCACTGCTCCAGCAGCACAGCTGGGAAAGAGGCAGAATGACCCTGACTTACTTTACTAGCGGCATAATAAGTCATAGGGAGTAAAATTTCCATTAGCAAGACCCCAAAGAAGAAGAAGCTTAGAAGAGTTTTAAGGCTGCTTTATTCTATTTCTACCAGTGTTTTCAGTTTTTATCAATGTCATTCTCTAAAAAATTATGATAGTCCAGCCTCCAGCTCAATATTGAAATTACATATTCTAGAAATAAATTTGATTTTGGCATTTATTTGTCATGTAACTCAAAATTAAAAAGAGACCTCTGGGAACCTTAGGCTTGTGTGTTTTATAAGGAGTGCCCCTCATCACCCATATGTGCAATACTGCCCTAGGCTCTGAACCTTCACTGTGGGAAGGGTGACAAGCAAACAAGGAGGGCAGCTTCATAGTTTCACTGCCTGGCTTGGACCACATGCACCAGAAGTACTGCAGGACACCTTCAGCTTGACAAAAGCACCGTGAAAGAAAGAGGAGCACTGCTTCCAGATGTGGGCATGCATGTCCACACCCCCACCTCCAAACACAGCTGCCAGTGCAGGCATTTATTATCACCCTCTATCATACTGCGTGGATGTGCCCAGGGACTCACAGGAGCTCTCTGAACCACAGAATGCTGCTCTGGAGCCCTTCTTCTCTGTACTTCTTTCCTCGGGCTACACAAATATCCCATCTCTCTCTTGTGTTAAGTAACATGAGTTCACCACCGTGCTCAGGGCTATTCTGGACATTGTCCTGCAGTAAGGAATAGCAACACCACCAGTGCAAGCAGGTTACTCAGCCTCTGAGCCTTTAATTTTTTCCTGAAGATAAAGGCACTTGGGACCTGTGAAAGGCAAAAAACGGCCCAGGTCTTTCCTTCAAGAAACATATTTCAGGAGGATCTTTTCACAACATGGTATCTACAGACTCTCTCAGTCTAGCAAGGAGCTAATGTGGCCAATTGAGCTCTGTCCTTCTTGACAGGAGCCCGTGATGGTGTTACTGATTTATGTGATTATGAGGATTACCTCTGAGGGAGCCAATTACTTCAGCATTCATCTGAGGGGTTGCTGCAGAACTGCTATGACTTCTGAGTTCAAAATTATGCAGATCAATGCCTTAAAAAAATGTTACAGAATTTATTTGATCGTACTAATTAATTAAGTGTTGGAAATGACCAAGTAATCAGAATTAATGAAAATAGGAAGCTGATTATCTTATTTATCACACATGAATGTAAAAATTATCACTCAACTATCCAGTTTTAGCTGTACAAAGAAGCATAATATGGTTATCTATCAAAAGACAAGAGAAAAAGAAAGACAATGCAGTCTGTTCAAAAAAACAACTGTATGAAAGACTAACATTTGAATATTGTCAAATATTTATTTTTCATTTTCTGGGGTACTATGTAGGCATCTCATAAACTTTTTCAAGATTTCTTTTCAAATAAACTAAAATATTCTTTATAGAAAACCTGATTTTGGTGAATGAAAAATTTTCTAAGCATCTTGAAAACACCAGTAAAAAGGTTGTACAACATCCAGCCTCTTGTAATCAAAAAGTTTAAGGTTTTTTAACATCTTCTGTTTAAGTCATTCATTCAAGAAAATTGCTATGAGGTTGAGAAATCCTTAGAATATTATTATTCTTTGACCAAAGTCAACTTGTGTTCTTGAATTGTGCTAAAACACATATGTACTTAATTTTAAAGCACGCAGAAAACCAAGACGATAAAAGAACATGCATCAAGAATGATGGCCAAAAATACAAAGATGGGAGTCACTGATTACCTTACATTTATATTTAGCTGCAGACTTGAATACTACATTCTTTATATTTAGGCCATTAAAAGTATATTTACAGATTTCTGCAAGGTTTTTGTAAAATGTTTCATCCAAGACTGGTTGCATATCCCGCTAAAGAGGAACAGCAGGTTCGTTGTTAACAGCACAGATGTATTGAAGTGGTAAACAGGAAAGGTGCATTATGTTATGAATGGGATTGCTCTTCTTACCATATATCACACCAGTGAAGGAAAGGGTACAGATCCTCAATAAATCTGCAGCTGGGACTTGCTATATTCCGAGATGGTGTAACTGCATATAGCTGGGACTGACTTACTTTTGCAAGTCATTTGCAAGTTAAAATCCTCTGCCAGACTTGTTTCTTCCTTCAGAACTAAGTCTACAGAATTGCAATGTCAACACAATTCATGTGTTGACATTGAAATTATATAAAAATACATTAATCTATCACTATCTCCTACCTACTTAACAAAAATCTCCAGAACATTTGCAAACGTTTTCTTTTAATAAAATAACTTGTTAAGGGGGGTGTGAAACTGGATGATGCAGTGGGAGATGAATGGGGGAACATGACAAGTTTTAGAAAATTGTTACATCAAGAATACACTTTTAATTGAAAAACCATGAATCATCTATAGAGGATGTATCTGCCCAAATATTGATATATATTCATCCATATATCACAGGAATTGACTAGAGGCAAAATTATATAAATCATCATTTATGGAAAGCCCAAGAAGGAATTACTTCCTGTTATTTAAAATTCATCTCAAGACCAAAGAAATGCCATAAGAAAATTGCACAAGATTTCCTCTCCTGTACATATGCAAATATTCACTCACTCATTTTTCTCCCTTTACTTGACATTTACTTTGTTCACATCCATGATGTAGCCCTTCCTTCTCTGTTGGAGAAGGGGGACATGAAGCCAAACAAGTTAGCTGTTTAAGTTCCTAATCTGTAGATCTTGCAGATTTTTCCATTTCTGATCAGTGTTTATATTTACACGAGAAAGGAATGGCCTAGCAACCTCAGAAGAGTACTAATAATCCTAAATCTTTCAGACCAATTGTTGCTCTTCTCTTTCTTTTGGACAAGCAGAGGGAACACAAGCTCTGGGAATGAGTCTCTCCTTTATGCAGAGATTGGGTCTTTACTGCTAAACAGTTGTGTCCCTAGCTGAGAAACCATCCAGAAAAGTCCAGGGAGATAAAAATTCTCCATCCTTAGAAGACAACCTTACACCCATAAGGGTAAATTTTGCCCCAGCTTGTTATTATCTTTCCCAACAGCATCAGCTTCCACTCCAGAGAGTTATGAGGTGCAACACTCAAAGGCGGCCAACAGGATAGCAAAGTATTTGTGGGTCCATGGAGTTAAAAGGAAAAGCTGCCCCAAATCTACCTTGTACAATTTTACACACACTCAGAAGCACAACACAACCCCTATAAATCCCTGCAAGTGGCTCATGATTGTCATAAGATACTGTTTGGGAGTGCCAGACTTCCTCATATTTGCTGAATTGGTATAGAAAACACCGATTTAAACACCAGCAAAGGTGTTTAGAACAAAATCTAAATTTCTATTTTAAGATAAATTCAATTCTATGACATAATAAAAGACAGCAGTAGTGCCTTCAGAAGCAGGACACATGGATAAGCATCTGGGACTTAAATGAGATTACATGCTTATTCAACTTAAAACAACTACAGAAACTGTGATGAAGGTAGAGTCTACACAGATAATGTTTACACATGAAGATCAAAATGCAGATAACATATATAAGCATAGCAGGACGATCAGAAAGATCATGTTATATCCAATTTTCTCACAGATAATGCAAAAAATTAAAAGTTACATATAAAAAAAACCAAAAACAAAACCAAAGAAATCCTGCAGTCATAGTCCTTGGGGAGAACAAGGACAGGTGAGACTTTCCTCCCAGGAGGAGAAGATCTACTGCCAGCTCCACACAGTGCAGCCCTCTGATCAGGACAGAAGCAGAGGAAGGGCTGGGTGGCACAGGGCTCTAGCAAGGCAGGAGCCACAGTTCCCTGATCATCATCTCCCTTCCCTGCTCAGAATTTTCTGGCCCCTTCTGGCACTGAGAGGGCAAAGCATTGGGCTGCGTTCTTGCCCTTTGCCTATCTCATCTTGTATAAAAATTGATGGAAGGGCTCATTGGCAGTGGCTGGATTTCTTACTGGGCAGCTGCTAAGTGAAGGTCAGCATCTTTATTTGCATATGGACACACAAGCAGACCCTCATCCATCTCAACATAGAGCCTTAGTATTAGGCAGCACTATCCCTTGAAGGCAGCACATTCCTGCAAGGCTTGAAAAAGGGGAGCAAATTTCCGCCATAGTCCACTGTGCCCTTTTTCAATGTCTTTCACAGCACATTCACTAGAAGTCCCTGGTTAAAAGTGTACTTTTAGCATACGTGTAAAAGAAAACCCTTCCAGGAATGGTGATTATTGGCTTTCCGTTTAAAAGAAAATGGAAATCAACTGAAGTGAGATAGGAGATATATTGCAGATCAGAGCTGCATCAGACACAAGTCACTGCAGGGGGCTGGAGGCTATGCCAAAGCACCAGCAACAGAGGAGAGAATTTTTTAGTGTGAGCTGTAGCAAAATACATTAAAAAAAAAAAAAAACCTACAAAAAAAACAAACCTGAAAGCAAATAGTCAGAAAACTGGTGTAAAAACCTGATTCATTGAGGGCACAAGCTCAGAAACAGCAGTTCCCACACCTTCCTGCTCACAAAGGGCAGAGAACATACCAACACAATAACTGATAACAGAGCTCATAGAAAGGAACTCAGGAACTCCATGTTTTGGAGGAATTGCTTTAGAAAAATGGAAGCACTGACCAAAAGGCTTATAGCTATCAAGGTGCCTTTTTCACTTGTAGGCTGGTCTCTGCAATGCCAGCAGATGAAACGATATTCAGTTCATAATCTGAACAGTACCTTCATTTCTTCTGGGTCTTTCGGAGCTCCTGCACTTGGCCAGTGCAGCCTTTGCAGCCTTGCCCCGTTATCTTTTGGCATCTTAGGCTCCTACAAGGTAGTGGATTATGGAATTATTTTGAAGGAGAGACACAAGTTGTTGCTGGTTTTCTATTACACAACAGCCTTTTTCATAGACATGGGGTATTACAGCATTACTCACATCCCCTTTAGGGCTTGTAAAACGTGACTCAAAGAGCGGTGCTGTAGGCAAGGAGACTGGCAGCTACTGTAGCCATCCCACAGTATTTTGCATCAACACCTCACCAAAACTCCCTGGTACCCTTGGCATGACAGAGCAATGAACTCTGTGGTGTTTCAGAGACCTTGTAGGACATTTACCCAGGCAAGGTAGGGCCCCTGCTGCTCCCTCTGCATGTGCACAACTTGGTTCCTCTTGCAGCAGCCCTGGAGTGCAGGGGATATGCCCAACCCATTGGACTGCAGCAAAGGTGCTATTTTCCCCTTTGGTAACATGTTTTCTGAGGTCATGTCAGAGTTGTCAGGAAACACTGCTGTACTTTACCAAAAGACATGCCATCATTCTTTTTTTCCCTTTGGAACCAAAAAGGAAACACGTTAACATTTCACAAAGGAGTGACATGGCTGTGAGCTGTGTTCCCCATCTCATTACAAAAGATGATGTTTGTTGATCAAGAACTCAAAGACTGATAAATGGTCAGTTGGAAATTTACTCATTTCTTAGAGAAGCAGCTGGTGTCAAACTAAAAGCTCCTGAGCTCCCTTATCATTAGAACAGAGAGCTGCCTAAATTCCTATTTTGCTTGCAACCTTTATCACTATACTAGGCAGATCCAAGATAGCCTGAACTCTGTAGGACTTAAAATCTGAGTCCAAATCCAAATATCACAGCTTCCGCCTGTCTCTGTTTCTTGTGAGTTTGAAGTCATCAGTGTTTGAGATAATTTTTCATGGCAGAGCCAAAGTAAAGCATCAGAGCTGGCCTTTGCAGGAAAGCAGAATAGATCTGACTACAGCCAGTAGATACTGGCAGAAGTACTAAGGAGAGACAGTCACAGCTCATATGGTCTGCTAGGACAGATAAAGCAAACCCACTTGCACAAAAAGGTGGGGAGAGAGGGAGGGAGGGAGAAGTAAGGAAAGGATTAAAAACTAAGCAGAAGTGTATTTATACATGTAAGAATAATGCTTGCATGTGCATACACATGAAAGCTCACAATAGCGTATTTAATAATTTTCTGAGAGCTCTAGGGAGGTTAGCTCAGGTCACAGAGCAGAGATATTGTAAGCACAGAATGGAGAAGAAAAGCTCATAGGAAAAGGGAAACGAAAAAGTAAAGTGAAAAGAGGGCATTTAACTTTTTGGGGAGAAATTCTGAAAAGAGCTGGCTAAGATAAGAGAATCTAATGCAACCTGACTTCTTCATTTCTTATTAATGTGGAGCAAAAAGTGTAATGAGGATATGTGAGAGATTACAACAAACACTTTGCGGGGGCACCTAGGAGAGAGAGAAAATCCCTGAATCACTTGCCAAGGAGATAAGAAAGCTTTGATATAAAAATAGCAATGAATATCAGCTACAGATGCTTAGTACCTTTGTTCCTCTACCAAAGAAAAGCCCATCAAGTGAGACCTGGTACTTCCAGTTTTATGTCTGATAACAGATCTACCTCAAAATGAGAGCTCAGGTGCTGGGGCACAGCTCACTGTAGAGGATTTCACCAGCACTCCCAATCTTTATTTTAATACCCTATACTGTAATAGCTGTAAAATAAAATAAAAGACTAACTTTTTTTAGACTTTCAAGTGGAAAGTTAAAAAGACAAACTCAGGCCAAAACCTCTGGTTTTGGCAATGTACTTCAGCAGTGGCCATATGCCAAAAGAGTAATCCCTGGGATGCTGTGCCCTGCACTGCTCAGCATTAGGGGAGGGGAGAGCAGGACTGAATTTCTGACAGTCTGGGACAGCCAGAGCTTCATCCCAGCTCACAGAGAAACCCAGGAAAGACCAAGGGAGAAACTGCCACCAGACGGAAGAGTTCCTGGAGGTTTTTTCAGCAGCAGCACTCTCCCCTGGACTCTCTGAAGAGCATTATTTTGGCCTCTGACCTATTTAGCTTTTCCCCTCCAGGAGTCTCCACGGCTAACCAAGAGAATGAGGTAGCACAGGGATGTCTCCAGCAGTCCTGTGGTCTCTCTGCACTCGGCAACTTCTCTGTCAGCCCACGCTGTAGAAGTTTAATTTTCCCTGTTGTGCTGCCACATCAAAATGAGAGGGAATGATGTGTGTGGAACTGCTCCTGCAGCCACATTATCCTGGCAAAAGTCAACAAGCCAACAAGTGCTGAGCCTTGAGATCATGAGTAATATGGTACTAACACTTCCATTATGCATTTTTAGAACTTTCACTTTAATAAAACAACATATTCCCCAGAGCACAAGGCAGCAATTTTCAGGCCAAATAGAATTAATGAGGCTGAGTAATGTTTGTATCTTTCAATATTCTCAATCCTGTGAGAAGATATGTTTATGTTCAGCAATCTGAACACTAAAGAAAACATTCATTTTTACCGTATCACTTCAGCTGGGTTTGGGTTAAAGACTAGCAAATTTTGCTTATTACAACTAATACTCTAGCCAGAAAAGAACTTTAGCTGTGTGTTCCTGATTTCTTCATTTTTGTGCACTTTTTAAACACATATACATGTGCCAGCATATTTCACAGGCCTTTTGATGTTTTATTATCTCTTTATGTGGGTGGTTTGTTTCCAGCTATAGTTTGAAGTGCAAATTTCCCTCTCAGTTTTGCTATGTGAAGGTTAAAAATACAGTCATGAAAAATCCCCCTCATATTTTTTTCTGGGTTTCCAAAGCAGAAATCTAAAACCAGGTACTTCTGTACTTCTCCTCAAACATTTCCATTATTAAAAAAAAAAATAAAATAAATAAACACACTCAGCTGTTAAATAAACATAAAGAGATTGAAGGACCACTGCCCCCAGATATTTCTCCTTATCCCTGAAGAACTAGCTATAATGCCCACCCTGACAAAAATCTCTTGGGAGCAGCAAGCATAGCAGTAAAAGGAATCTCAATAGGTTGGAGATTAACTCAGTGTCTGCTGTTTCCAGCCCACTGTGCACTCATGGGGCTTTGCATCTTATTGGGACTCATATGGAAATGAGCTTTGCGTTAAAACAAACATAAAATCCTCCACTTCTTAAATGAGCATTTCCATCTGACATACTGAAAATTAATATGAAAGTATTAGCTGTGAGTTATTTTTCATTCTTTATTTTGTGTTCTTGCAAAACAGGACAGCATTTTCCCAGGTCTGTTGGTCCATTGGCCAAAGGTAGCAGCAATACTACAACATGGCTCCTGGGAATTTGGCTGTCTGGAGGAATTTTGAAATCATATCAGCTGTTCTGTACAGCTGTTCTGTGAAGAAAGAAGGCAGCATGCTATTTGAGCATTTTGTTCTCCATGTCTGAAAAACATAGGAGTGTTTCTAGATTTTTTTCTATGGAAATGAATGTTTAAAAGTAATCCCAGCACTCTCAAACTTTAAGTGCTGTCATGAAGACTAGAAAGGGCTCAAGGGAACTCACTAACTTTTAAAATTAACACTTTTTTAATGGATGAAAAATTGAATAAGGGTCTTTCTGGGAAAGCAGGTATGAGCAGAGGGACCAGACTGTGCCTTGGAGGGGTAGTACTGCCCTCAGCCAGCCTGGCTGAACTAGCTTGGAACTGCCTAGCAAACATTTGCTGCTGGTGCAGAGCAGCAGTAAATTATTACTTCCATGCAACAAAGGGCACCAGGGAGAAAAGTGTGGTTTGCTCAGTCAAATTTTCTCCCTGCAATGATCTAGAGGCACTTTGCCACATGTGGCCCTTTATCAGTGCAGTAACCTGTGAAAAAGTTGAGCCTCTCATTGAAACAGTGAGGCAACGAGAGAAAAGAACTAAAAAGTTGATTTCCCCCCCCCCCCCCCCGTTCCCCTAACTTCCCGAAAATCAAGGGGCTTCTTTTTAAGCTTAATGAGAACAGACAGAAGTGTGATTTTCAGGTTGTGGATGCTCCTTTTAATGGCACCATCAGATCAGAGGTGAAACAGTAGTTGCAGACACATAGCTCTGAGTGATCTGGTCCCATACTGCTGATATGCTGTACCTTTCCCAGAAGGTGTCTGTTCTGCTGCTGCCAAGCATAAGCAAAATAGGTACAACACTGATGATGATAAAGTGGGGTTTTTTTAATCCATGCTGGCCAATGGTAATAGGATTCTTAATCCACCAAATGCTACAGGGACAGAAGTGAATTTGATCTGAGGGTTGGTCTTTCCCTTATTCCTTTCAATTCATTTTTGGTTTGTCAACATTCTTAACCCTCGTCCTGCAGACAGCCTTTTTTTTCCTTCTTTTCCTGGTTTGTGACATTTTTCTTTTGCTTACCTGAGACTTTCAGTGTCCTTCTGCCACTGCTCTATACCTAGTTTACTGACACTGTTTTTCCCTTTTTATCCACCCTCTCTTTCAGGACCATGTGAACTGTGTGTTTTCCAGCTAGGCCAAACTGCAAGAGTGCGTCTTTTCATTTGTGGGAGATATGAAATATTAAAACCAACATTTCCTTGCTTCACTCTCAGTAAGAGCTTAAAGGAGCTCTTACAGGGATTATTTTTCCTCTACTTACTGGAAAACAAAGATAAAAATGTAGCTTTCAAGTAGGTCATTTAATCTTAGAACATTTAATTGTGAGGTTGCCAGCCATGATTTGATTTCTCATCTTCTATTATTCCAAGGTTACAAACCTTCCAATTCATTTATATTTATAAACAATGTTCCCACTATATTACATGCATGGATTATTAGGAACACCTCCCAGTAGAGTACTGTCAACTTTTTGTACATAATTAATTAAAAGCCTTAAAGCTACCTTTTATCAAACTTTCACAGAGGTTTAGCATATCAGAAATCTCAAAATGAAAGAATTCTGTTTAGACCAAAGGGCTATCCAGCTTACCCAAGTAAGGAAATACTTTATATTTCACAAGATTTAAAAAAAAAAAAAAAAAAAAAGAATTAAAGCCAAAGTGGAAATCACCTAGGGAAGAATGTGGTTGCACTGATAACAGAATTATATTTCACAGTAAAGACAGCCAAACCCTGGCTCTAATTAACAGTCCAGTTCTGATAAAATAAGTCAAAGGAGAAAACTACTAGACCAAAACTATGATCTTACCTGCAAAAGAATTGAGATGGGAGTAATAACTGACCCCTAACAGTTAAACTGCTTATAAATCATCCACGAGAGGGAAAAGGACAGGAAATGCCAAGCTCTGCCTATCTGCATGGCTGCTGCCTTTTACAGTAGTTCCTCAAAAGCAAATTGAGCCTTTCAGCTTCAAATTAACTTGCAAAACTTTGGCTCAGAGGCCAGGACAATCTCACACAGGCCCTGTGCACATGGGAGTCCACACATTATCATCCTAATTTTTGTACTTGCCATGTGCAGCATGTGTGAGTAGGTCTGGGATGGCTGTGCAGCACCAGGGGTGAGCTGACTAATAGGAGAAACACACATTTGTCTTTGTATGCCTTAAAAAAAAACCACCTTTTTTTGTGTTTCCTTGCCATCCTAACTCATTCTGAATCACTAACTGTGAACTCTCTGCCAAGGGAAGTACCATGGTGAACATGATTTATAGGCAGCAAATGTCCCTTTGATTCAGACCATCACTGGCATGTGAAAAATAAATGCAAAATTCTCAACATCATGTTACAATGTTTAGCATTTTACTGGGAGTTTTGGGGCAGGGCTCGTTCCCTGTGAGAGCATTATTACTTTGCATAAATTTTGCCATGAAAGTTAAAATGTTTGTGGAACTTAAAAGACTATTCCCCTTCTTTCCCTTACTACAAATTACCCCGGAAACCAAGGCAGCAGCACAGTGTGTGTGGGAGGCACCGCTCGTGATTTCACAAGTTGGTGGCCTGGACCCTTTCACAGGGCTGGATTATGTGGAATCAAACCAATGGTTACATTCCCACCATTCACTCTGATGGCCAGGAGATAACGTGAGCTCTTTATATGAGACAAGGAAATCTTTGAGCCACACTGCCAGCTCTTATCTTTTTTTAACAGCAGATTGAAACCATTCCCCAGGATCAACAACTTTGTGTTTTTCAAATGCTATATAAAGCAGCTTTGCAACGAGGCTGACTGCCAAGGAGTTCTCCTTCTCCTCGCAGGTCACTGCTGGTGCAGCAGCACTTTAACTGAACAGACAGTTTCTCTCTAGAGAAAGTCATATATTTAGTGTCCCAAATGCTAGGTTAAATGTCAGATTTAATTTGAAACATGAGATGCTGTAATTCCAAAGAAACTCTTGGCAAAGTATTTGTGATTAAACAAGAGGACCGTGGTTTAAGTAAAATGAGTTCTTTCATTCTTCTTGATATTAACTATATTTAATGAGCAATGATTTACCTGAAATAAAAAATAAAAAAAAAAAAGAAAATGAAAAGGCTAACAGGCTTCAGAGAAAGTTCCCTCTGGTACTAAAAGACAACAAAAGATCCTAATAGAGTCTTTATTCTTATCTGCTCTCTTACCAGTGCCCAGAGTACCATTACACTGCTTATAGCAAAGAAAAATTCCCCTTCCCAGAGACTGAAAATGGAATTTTGATGTAATAAAATAGGAATGCAAATAATACACATTGCAGCATTCTGAATAATTTACTACATGAACCTTGAACACAGTGATGTATTTTAAATTGCACTTATCCTAAAATGTCTGTGCATCTGTTGTATACACGTAACCCAAAATTCACATGTCTGTTCTAACAGAAATATCTTGGTCATCTTAGAAACTGATCCTTGTTTTACTTCAGTGAATCAACTCACCACATTTTATGCATTCTCATTATAAATTTCTACATCTAGGGTCCTTATCCTGGGTTTCATTCATATTCAGTGGATATCTAGCAGATGAGTCTAGTACACAGGCTATCTTAACATAAAATAGATGTTTACATTTGCTTAGATTTATCCTGACATCTACCAGTGGTGACAACTACATATCCAATGGTAATAGAGAGATCCATGGGTAACTGCCTCAGACGTAGACACAAATACTAAATATCGTGGCACCAAGTTCCTGTCACAGCTCTCTATATATATTCTGTCAAGTATGGACCTTCAGATTCAGAAATTTGAAGATGTATAAAATACTCAAACATTTCCTTTTCCTTGAGTAGATACAAAGGAAGGCTAATGTAACATACTAACCAAAATCAATTACCTATTAGTGATCTATAGTTTTCATCAAAAGCGTGAAAATTTTCTGTCTGTGTAAGTAGCAGAAGTCACTTGAAAAGTGCCAACTTCCATCATAATTTTCATAAAATACCGAGATTTTATGAACTGCAGTAAAAAACACTGATTGCCACTTCAGGGCTTCTAGTTGAAAGCACAGGACATTACTGTTTTTCTCCATCCTGTGTAATGACTAGCAGAAATTCTGTAAACCCATTTTCTCGAAGAAAAAAAATCATTGCCATTAGTGTCTTTTGGGACACCACCTATAAATAGTTAAAATTGCCCTGCTTTACTCAGTTTAATTATTTATTTGGAGAATAATTACTTTAGATGTCAGATCCATTATCATGGAAGTTGTAAATGATCCTGAAACCAAAACAAACGCCATCTTCTCAATATCAGTAACCTTAGCATTATAGATATTATTTTAATTGTTGTTTCATTTTTTAATCCATATAGAATAAGAATTAATGTGAACCTCAGACTGTCCTGAGATTTATTTTAGAAGAGCTAACAAAACCTACAGATAACAAGAAGTAAAAGATTTCCCATTGCAGATGCTTGTCTGAGCCTGTCAAAGTCTTGTAGAAAATAATATATCCCTCAGCAGCAGTGGAAGAGGTAAAAGAAATAGCATTAATGGAGAGTCAGTATAAAATCTGAATATATTACGATAGAGTATTGTTTTTAAAGCTAGAGCCAATCAGTTTGAATTAATTTCTTTCCATCAAACTTCATCCTTTCAATCATACCTATGTGTGCAAAACCCATGCCTACCAAGACCAAAACTGAAAATGCTTCTATTCATTAAAGGCAAAATTTATTTATTACATTTATTATATATTCAATCGAGTTCCTAATCATTTGCACACATCTGCCCAGTTCTGTGAAATATCAAACTTGCCCACCTCTCAAAAGGACACTGACTTTGTCTCTAAACATACTGTTTCTGTTAAGCACTTTTCACAACCTTCATCTCTTGTCACTTAACAGGAGAAAATGCAGACTGTGTGAGACCACAGATCTGTGGGAACCCAGCCACTGATCTCCAGGAGTGGCTGAAGGCAGATGGCCAGGGGAGAGCTGAAGGCTGTGACACAAAGTCCAACACTTCCCATAACAATCCCTCAGCTGCCAATCATCCACAGTCCGGGGACTGCTGCAGCTCTGTGGGGTTTCTTTGCTCTTAGTCACATCCATCAGACATCCTCTCCCACAATGTCCTGAGTCTTCCCCTCGAGCCATGGAAATGTTCAGCTTTCAGTGCTTCTTTTAGCCCAAGACATTACACGAAGACCGATCCTCTCAAACCTCTCTGCAGAGGAGTTGGCAGTAATTGCATTCTGTCTGGGCAGATTTTCCAGTTGTGCCTATTTAACCATTACACCCTTCGTTTCTAATTCTGTACTGCACTTCTCTGTCACATCCTCTTCTATACATGTCGTATCTGCACTCACACATTTATGCTTTATTATTGCGTTGTTTGGTTTCGTATTTTGGTGCTTATGAACTAGGAGAGATTCTTTATTCCTGGAGTACTAATTCAGAACTGCTATTGGAATTGTTCAGGTTGCACCACATAAAAATATTTTGTTCCATGCCCTAAAAGCAGCCCTAAAATTTCCGTTTACTCAGAAAAATCAACATTGTCACCATCGCAATATTGTTCCTCCAAAGGAAACTTCCATAACATAGAGAGTAAGAAGAATTCTTTTAGGTACAGACTGGGGGTTAATTTTGTTACTCAGAAAAGGGCCTACTATCTGCCCTCAACTCATAAAATTCACTTCCACACCGACCTGTATCTTTAGGGTAAATTAGTTTGACAGATTAAAACATTTAGGGCCAGGTTTTGTGTTATTTCTATCAGAAGCCAGCTTTCTAATTTCTGAACATATAAAGCATTGTTACTTCAACTATCTTTCAAGACTTATTATATTGGATTTGAAACCTTCTCTACTCATTTACTATATGCCACTTTTTTTTGATTGCAACCAAAATACCATCTGTGCTGAAATTTGTTACATGAGATTTTTGCTGTGGATATCAACTGTTTCTATAAAACATCACTTAAAATCAATTAGTCATTTTGGACATAAAGATAAACTAAACAAACAGTTCCACATATCTTCCTATGCTTTTTTCCTTTAGCTTTATGGTATTTTGAGAAGCACCAGATTCGTTTGATGAATGGCTGTCTATTTAACGACAACAGAAAAAAATTCTGTAAAAGCAGTTGGAAAAAAGTATAGGGGAAAAATATATCACTCTACTTGTCGTCATCCCAAATGAAGGAAAATATCCTGAAGCTTGGAGTAGTGACTAAGACGACTCAGATCTCCATCTGTCTGCGAGGGTGGTGTCAGCCACGGGATGATGACTGATGAGGATCCCATCCCCTTCAGCAAGGTGGTTGGTCTGGGAGGCAGACTCAGATTCCAGCCAGGAGAAACTCCTGATGCAGGGTTGGGAACACAAAGTTACTGATACAGCTGAGCCAAAGAAGAGCGTGAGTTGGGAAGGTAGCTCAGGATCTAGGTTTGTATTCAGGCAGAAGTACAGACTACAGAGGCTAGGGACAAGGTTTTTTGGTTTTGTTTTTTTAATCAAGTTAGAGATCGCCTTTTCCCTCTGCTGCCAACATAATTGTTCAAAAATCATAAATTGGGACCCCAAATATGACAGGTCTGACTTCAAAAAGCATAACTTTAAAAAAAAGTATTGGCCATTTTCGTCCCAGAACACCACTACAATAATGTTTCTGAGGCTCTGAGGGATACCAGCATTACATGTCTGAACTCCTATAGCTGCAACAGCTACAGGCTTCACTGAAATTCATTTGGGGTTTTTTTGCCACACTTGTGTTATTGGACATCTCCACAAAGCGGGCCTTTAATATCACACAATGCCTTGACACCAGACTCCCAGGGGCCACAGGTGACATTAGATAACCATTCTAGGGTCTACAGGCTTCTTTGACTTTCACTAGGTAACAAAATTAGCCACAGAATACTCCTCCCTGTGCTCTTGCCAAAAACACCTTCATGACCTACATGTTAATATTTACTCTGCTGGTATTTGTGGCATGCTGGGCACTGCCCACTGCCTACATTCCATCTGTGTACTCATGATCAGGTTAATCTCATTTAGGTGTGGATAGCAACTAGGAAGGAAATTTCATCCTTCCTTGGAACTTGGCCAACATGTAGAGCAGACACTGTGATAGTGGAGGAAGCAGGCCGTGGAAGTGGTCTGGTTGAAAAACTGACCTGCCAAAAAATTACCAGATCATTTTCAGCATTGGCTCCATGAGGTAGTTCCCTGTACAACTCTTAAACTATTAATGCCAGCACAGAGGAGAGCTCAGGGACACAGAGACATCTCTCTAGTCTGCAGATTGACACAGTTGAATTGCAGTCATGGAAATAGAGATAAATTCCCTGAGGTCATTTGACAGTCCTGAGTGGTTTTCTACCATGGTTAGAGCCCAAGCTCTTTTTAAAGAGGACCCAAATATGGAATGAGAAAATACAGATATTATACTTTTTTCTGTCATGTGTTTTCAGTCAGATCTTCAGATTACAAACCCTTCAGGGTAGGGTTCAACCATCTTCTTGCTTCTACAGAAAGAGCCTTGCTTTGCTTTTCAAATAAACATGCAGGGTAATAGGAAAAACAGAGGTGGAGGATGGTGCTACTGACATTTCAAGCCTTTCTTCCCATGTACATGCAGTTTAGCCCTCTGATATGAATTTTACAGGATTGAAGATCTCAGGGCATGTCACTAAGAGGTGAGGGATTTGGGAAGTAAAAGAACAAGCCTTGCTGTTAAACAGTTTACATTCACATGTTAATTCTTAAAACACACAAACAATTGCCTTGAGAAGGCAGAGTCCCAAACAAAGCACACTCTGTAGGCCTGGAAATTAGCAGAGATCTCTTGGTATCAGTGAAATGATACCAATATACACATCAAGGCTATGTTTTTATTGTTACTTTTTGCTATATAGCTTATATAAATGAAGATTAAAATTTCTTACAGACACTCTAAGCTTAGGCCTTCATTTCAGACCAATACGATGCTATATTTTGAAAGATAATTCAATAATTCAATATTAATTCAATGATTAAAAGGTAGTTTAGTAAAGATTTTGCATGAAAAACCTCACCATGTGGCATCTGCTCACAAAAGCAGCACAGGGCAATGTAACCACATCTTTAATTTGCCTCTGCTACTGAGCAGGTTGGCTTGCCCTTGTGCTTTGATTAGCTTTGGTTACACTTTTCTTGATAAAGTCTGCATCTGACAGCATAGAACACATGTATTTCAAATATGGAAAGAAATAACAGTAATAGGATCTTCTGCTTGCATGTGAGAGAGTGAATGAGAACATAACAAATTCACCTATGCTGTTATCTCTCTCAATAAAGTCAGAATTTCGGGTCCTGGGACCTTGTGGTCACAAAGATCACAAATTGCAAGGCAGAAGAGGTTAAAAGAAAAGGGCTTTAGTTAGTCACTTGTACATTGGTACAATACAGCCTGCAGTTGTTATATCTCCAAAACTAGTCTTCTTAAGACAGAAATAAAGCTTCTCCTAGTGCTGTTCAATAGTTTACAAACCACAACTCACAATAATTCACACTGTTGATCCAGAGCAATAACAGAAATACATCTTCATTTAAAGATTAAGAAACACCAAAATGGAAGAAGACAAAGAAAGTACCAAAAATACAGACACTACAAATTTCCCCATGTGAATTTGGCACAGCCCTGCATACAAGAAAGTCCTTTTTAAGGGAGTTGAAACTGAAGTTCAGTCAAATATAGTAATATTGACAGGTAATGGTATGTTATGGTAAACTTGATAGCAAGAAAAATCAAAATTCTAATACATGTAGAAAAATATGTTTGGTGAACTAAACTAATAGAAATATTCCTACATGTAAAATTAGTAATACATCCAGTTCTGTTTGCTTTAGACTGTGTATACCAAGTTATAACCCATCTGGATGGAGCTATATGACTCCTAATAGAAGGCTCTGTCTTGTAGGCATTCCTAAACCCCAAAAGAGACCACAATCACATTTTAGTTCTTTCCAGGCTGTAAAGACACAGAGATGTTACCCCACAGCTTTGAAACTCATGTCTCTCCCTGCTCGTGAGCGGTCAGTCTGCCAGCTCATGGAATACCACATAGCCATCAACACCACCAAAATTAAAAATATATGGCTCTGCTATGAACACCAGAGTTTAGATCTCTGCTGCTGTTCACATCTAACTTTTCATGCCACCTTATTAGGACTATGCGAGTATATAATGTAATTTAGAAGAGCTTTTCTGCTCATAAAGCTACAGTTCTCTAGAGGAGTTAATATTTGTTCTGGGGATCAACAGGCACTATAACTGAAATTAAAGATGACTTTTTCATCTAAAAAAGCCTTTCTAAGCCTCATTGACTTATTGCCCTATACACAATCTAGAGTGTGGAACAAAAACAGAGACCACAGATCCATGCAGTCTGATGACAGAAAAAAAAAAAGCAGTTATTGGAGGGTTTTATCCAATTTGATCCTACTCACAGGATATCTCACACAATGTTTTAATCAAAGTAAGCTTTTATGAATATCCACTTCTACCTACTCTAATGGATCCTAGGACTGAGAAATCCGTATGCTAGGAAGCAGGACCTAGCTATTAAAGTAATTCTCATTAAGTAACATAAAGTTTAGAGAAATATATTTCAAGAGTCACTGAGCTAAAGGAACTAGGACACAGTTGCAGTGACTAGGCATTTATTAACTTCCCTTAAAGAACAACTGTTAATTTCATAAACAGGTTACAAAGAATTATGCAGAACCAGATCAAGCAGGTGCACAGGCTGTATGTGATTTGTTAAGTATCAGAAATGCCATGACCTGTGTAAAAAGTGACACCAAAGTGGAAAGGCATCAGTCATCTCCATGCCGTGCCCTGCCCTCCCAGGAAAAGTGTTTTGAGGTTGGCTATTTTGAATGGCAAATCTCTTCAAAGCCTCCAGATCCTAATTAAAATATGTGTTTCATTTCCCCAAGGACATTAGATTGAGAGAAAATTCAAAACACAGGATTACTTTCTAAATTTGTCTTTATGCAACTTCATGTTGCAAAGAATTAATAAACAGTGCCAAAAGCTCTATGCTAACAATGAGAACAATATCTCTGGAAGTCTTTTTCTTTTCAAGGCTAGTCAGTACAGTATTTTAGGGAGGTATGCTACCCAGACCATTTCAGACCATTACTCCTTATTATGTTTAATGGAAGTAAACAAGCATGAAAGATAGAAAGGTGTTTTCATTACGGTTAAACTGTTTCACATATTTGTTTTGTGATATGGTCTGCAGTCTAAATCTGATAAATCAGAATATATAGCTAGTTAGGGCAGGGATCGTCACTACAAACCTAGCCAATGAGACACTTTTTGTCTAGGATTAGTTCTCAGAGAAGAATCAAAATCCCAGATCCATGAAATTAGGGGAAAATTCATTGTGTGGAATTGAGTATGGTTGGGTTTGTCAGGCCCATGCAAAACTGCAAATACAACCACAATCACTGAATGCTTGCCTTGGGATAAAAAAACATATTGAGCTTACAAAAACCATCCATCTCTCAGTGAAAGCATATACCACAAAGGCTGTTCCATTCCATGATTCACTATTGAAAGTTTCAATTCAAGTGGGCTCTGGCTCTCTGTTGTCAATTCTTCGCACACATGTTTAATTTGACATACAGAGCCAAAGATTAGTTCCAGCAAAGTCCTGTGATTTGCTTAACAGCAGGATCAAAAAACACTCACTGACTTTAAGTGTGAAAGATCAGAGACTGAAGGATCAAACTTTCTAGCAAGTAGGGTCAAGCAGCAAGTTCCCAATCCACAATATGAGTACTGTTTTTTGTTATATAGCACTGCTCTCCTCTGAAGGACTATACTCTTTCCAGTGTGACAGTTATTCATTTTTTCTGAATAGCCATTATCAGATCACAGCTTTACACTGAAGTTGTTTATAAATGTTCCTTATGACATTGCCTTTATTTTTTTTTTATCAAGCCATTTTTCCCACCATGAAACAGGACATTTATTGTTCATATATAAGAGGCAATGAACCTGCAAAAGCAACCTTCATAAAACCTGGAAACCTCCTCAACAAGCAAAATGACTAACTGTGATGGACATTCATAAATCACTCCATATCAATCATAATTCCTGGAGTTTCATTAATTCCTAGAGGAAGACATAAATGTAATGTGCATCTTAAGGAGCCAGCAGGCTGACTTGCTTTCTAGGCACAGAATAAATATGATGCTCTCTTTCTTACTGCAGAGGTGCAGGTTTTGCACGTGCACTCAGCAGGAAATCAATGTCACTCAAAATGTTAGAATATTCTAGGTGGCCCTATGGGCATCACTTTTGTTTTCAGAATGTGCAAATGTTCAGTCCTAATCCTGCCCCCGCTGAACTCAGTGGACCCTTTTCCCAATGAAGCTCAGGCAGGACTATACGTATAATCTTTTAATCTACCTCTGACTTTGAACAATCAGGTTAAGAGTGCAGATTTGCTTTCCAGAAGAACTGAGGGGTCAGCAGTGCCTGGGCCAGTGCAGCAGGTATCTTCTTTGAGGGGTCCTGAGCAGCAGCATAAGGTAACAGCTGTAACAGCTTGGAGGATCACAGAGACAATGTACCTCTATCAGAGTCCATAAAAAAAGGACAACAACAGAATCTTTTCTTTTAAAGCTGGCAAGCTGATATAAACAGACAAAACAAGCCTTTTCAGTGAAGCCTGGTGCTACAGAAGAATCTGCATTGCCTGCAAATGCTAAAGCAAGTTTGACATCCTGTGGCCAGAGCCAGCATGGGAATAACTCACCCTTTCAAACCCTGGGCTGGCTCACTCATGAGATTATCCTGCTCCTGAGGGCATATATTTTTGTTTGAGACGGGTATGACAGTCTTGTGACAAGTGAGTAAGTATTCTGGAAGAAAGGATACAAATGCGCACACTAAATATTTCTGTCAGGGCATGACTGGGAGCTGAAAGAGAGCAGTATCACTTGAAAACCCTCAGGGTGCCATCAGAGGGTAAACACAGGATGGGTCCCAGAAAGTCTGTGGCCTCTCTGCTGGAGGCGAACCCCTGCCCTAAAAGAGGGTGCAAACACAAATAGGGGACCAGAGATTGGGGGGGGGGGGGGGGGGGGAAAAAGAAAATTTAACACAGAAAGACTAATTTCTTCTGAGACTAACAGGTGCAAGCTGAAATGAAAACATCTCTGGAAAGATTATTTAGTCATAATCATAAGGTCTGCTTAAAAGTCTAGTGTTTCTTTTTTCAGCCCACATTTCACAAAAGAAAGAGAAACTGCCTTTAAAATATCTGTGATAATTGTTATAAAACAATCACATGTAGCAATCTCAGCTTATTGATGCACATCTAATGCATCACATCAATCTTTGTAAACCTTTCCAAACCTACATGTGCACGTAGTTTGGAAGAACTCATCGTACAGCAAAGATAGCAAGGCAATTTGCTAGAGCTTAATTTGTAACAAATTATTCCTGTTGGAAGAGCAAATGATAACAAAGGGATAACTCTAGATTTATGGATGTAAGACCCAGCGTTTCATGTGCACAATACCTTGGGATAAGTTGTGTTCACACAATTTACAGAAGATTGTCTTTGAACTCTCAAGATTGTTGGTATACATTTAAACTGAAGCTAATAGATTTATTGATTCATTAATATAGAATGAGTATTTATTTACCCTTCTTTTCTTTTGCAGGGCAAAAAGAATTAATAACAGTTACCCAGCATGTAGTATATGCTCAGCCATTGCAAACTTTCCAGGTTAAAAACAGCCTTGGAATCAGATTTCAGACTACAAAATGGTTATGTTGGATAAAATAACCAATTTCTACATAATCTTACTCAAAATATTGACCCACTGTGAACTGCTTTCTAGTATCTTTGCTAGAGACAGATATAAACCGCTTACCATTTTCGAGTGGTAGTGTTTTTGAACTTACAAGAAGTAAATGTTTTTATTTTTCAACAGTTGTTATTCCAGCTGTTAAAAACCTTCTACATTTTATGCTACCTTAGAATATGCAGCAGAAGGATAAAAATGAGAGACAAAATACAATCCTGAGAACACAAAGGAACAAAGCATTTTGAGGATTCATATACTTCATCATGTTTTGGTTTTGGTGGGGTTCTTTTTGTTTGTTGTGATTTTTTCCAAATGATTTCAGAATATTGTGGTTTAGTTCATGTTGACCTCATCACTCTCTAAAGCTACCTGAAAGGGGGTAGTCAGTCTCCTCTTAGGTAACAAGCAACAGGACAAGAGGAAACGGCCTCAAGCTGCACAAAGGGAGTTTCAGTTTAGATATCAGGAAGAATTTCTTCACTGAAAGGGTGGCCAGGCATTGGAACAAGCTGCCCAGGGAAGTGGTGGAATCATCATCTCTGGAAGTGTTCAAGAGACAAGTTCAACATGGTACTCAGTGGTATGATTTAGTTGACAAGGTGATGTTTGGTCAAAGGCTGGATTTGATGATCTTGGAGGTCTTTTCCAACCTGAATGATTGTACATTCAGCCCAAAGCAGATTCCTAGCTGGGAGCTTTAACTGTGTAGAATGAAATGTCATTAATGATAGTCAAGAACATGCTGAAATCTATTCCAGCTCATCATAAAAAATAGGCTTTAAGTCTAAACATAGAATTAATGTAGCTAATAATAATGTCCAAGCATGGTTTTGCATTCAAAGAAGACTTCCTGAGCCTTCGAATTTTTTAAAAAAATTTCTTTCATAAATTTATTATCAAATGAATTCCAAGAAAATAACCCCTGTGCTCTTACCTCACATAGCCATTCCCCTAACTATAAACCTCAGTTCAGCTGATTTGATTTCATTCCATGCCTTCACATCCAAAAACCTTCATTAGACCAAGATCGTGACCACTTGTCTCTTTAACCTAATCTATGTTTCATCCAAACTAAAATGAAGTTTTCAGCCACTTCTATTAGCCAATGCTGACTCAGTAACGCAGGCCCCTGGTATTTTACATGGGTGAATAGGAGAACAGCACAACTCTTTGTGCTTAGTTTATTTATTGAAAAAAGTGTCATCAACCTAGACACTATACATTAAATAGAGTATAATCATGCACAAAAACATGTAATGCATGTTAACTAGGGATAGAGAGCTACTCTAGAGCTAACACATTCGTGAAAATAATGCCTGCCTCTTTGTAGGGTTTTTCATTTACACTTTTTAATTATCCCATTTTAGAAAATTATGTGCATATACTTACTATTATCCTTACAGTGGATTAGGGCAGTCAATGAAGACAGGTGAATCTTATCCTACCCGGCAACACGCAGCCACTGATATTGTAGTTTGTGGAATGATGAACTATTTAAACCCTTCTTAGTTAAAGATGAGCTTCAGCTGTGCAGATGAATAATCAGACTATTGTTGAGAGACTGGGTTTCTTTAGCAGGTGTACAAACACACAGGCTTGTGGCCTTCGCTTTTCAAAAGTAGTCGATGGCAATTACAATCAGAGTGAGGATGTGTCACTCCAAATTTGTGAGCTGTTATTCATCAATACTTGAAATAGGAAACATTAGATTATTCTGCAAGATGCTGAATGTTCCTGTTGATTGAAACTATTTAATGATGTCAAATCAAGGCTTTTCTCTATGCTGAACAAAACCTGTTCAATTTCTCTTTTATTGTTGTCACAACTGCAACAAAAATAAGCACTTCCTGTGCAAAAGGCCCCATTAATACCTCCAAAGGCGAGAATTTGGTTTGCAAACTACCATGATTTGTGAACTAAAAGTCTCAAGGGTACTTATATAATTTTCAAACAGTATCAGGCACCTGAGAACCAAAATTTCAATGGCATGTAGTCAAAATTTTAGGTAAAATGAGATCTTTAAGAAGCAGCCTCACATCAAATATACATTGTTTAAATATGTGACTGTAAAAGCCACATTTTAAAAAAGGTTATAATTCTGTTGCATGCCAATGTCATTTCTGCTCTTATGACATTAACATTCCCTCTAATGTATTACCCCAGTCCTCCATACTGAGCATGTCATTGCCAGACACTGGCTTCTTTACCTTTGCAAAAAATGCCACAGAACCAACCCATGCACTGGCAGATGTCTTTCTCATTCCACACCTACCTTCAGGACAAAAGCTGTATGAGAAGCATTTGTTGGACAAGCCAGCTGGCAAAATCAGGTGTGAGGGAAGTGGAATGGACTGGAGGGTCTGTTTTGGAGGGAAGTCCCCTTGCAACTCTGCTCTTTATGGCTTATACATCTTCCACAGGAGTACAAAGTTCTTAAGGCATAATCCTGTCTGTGGCCATTTAGGGGGTTCTGGCTTCATCTATGCATGGAGCACATTGTATAAATGAAAGTCAAGCTTGTGAGAGACTGTTTCTGCTCCCTGGCTGGATGACTGAAGTTTTATGATTAGATTGGCAATCACATGCAGTATAAATAACAAATACCTCTCCAGATGCATATTGAGCTCTGCATGTATTTGTGCAATCAAAACACAATAGTGAGAAAAGAAAAATCAATAAAAGCTTAGGAACAAAGAAAAACCTGGGCTACAAATAAACAGAACCGTTGCTGCACTGATAGATCTTTTCCAGCAGGTGGAATCTTGCTATTACACTGTATCCAAAATACAGCAAGAATTGTTTTGTGTGCTGACACCTGGGCTGTCTATGCTGCACATAACTTCTGTGCAGGCTCAGATGAAATTAGGAACATGACTTCACTGCAGAAAATAGGAATAATATTTGTTGGCTTATAGAATGAATGAATGGTGATTTAACAGCAGATTCAAAATGCCAGCAGTGAAATATTGGTGTATTTAGAGTTGGCCTATTTAGCAATTTAACTGACAGCTGGTGATTAATAGAGATATAAAACTTTGAAACTACTTTTTCTTGAAATAAAAAGTTTATAGTAGTTTATGTTCCAGTTTTTCATTGTTTTCTGAAATGAAAAATTTCTAGAAGCTGAAGAGCATGAATGGGAATGCTGAAATACAGCAGCTTTCAAAGCTTTCAGAATAGCCATGATGAGAAGAAAGTTGGTTTAGGCTTTAATTGAATTGATAGTAATGGTGTGGGACAAATGTTTTGATTTGTTATTCACCATATTTTTGAAAACTGAATGACAGATTCAAGTGCACTTTTAAAAGTTAATTACCTGTTTTCTCCATTGTGCTGTATTATATTTGTATTTTCCCTGGTTACTAATGCAGTTTTGTAATTGAGCCACTGGGTCCCTTATTCAAATCACTATTTTCAATTATTGATACATAAAGCAATCAAATAAGATGTTTCAGCAATAAATTAGCATCATATTAGAGGGGAAAAAATCTGAACATATTCACTAATGTTATTACTTGATGACTCACCAACATGACTTCAATCTGCACAATTATGATTGTTGTACTAATCAGGTTTTCCAGCAGTTTGCAGGCAAGTTCAACAACAAAGGTGCCTAAACAGTCTGAGGCAAAAATAGCTTTCCTTTAATGATCCAGTCCAATGCTCATCTAGGCAAGAGGACACTTCATTACCATTTGCACAGGCAATAGATCACATCTTTACTAATAGATTTGAAGGAGGGAGAAACCATCTTTTTCCTGGTCACTGAAAGAACTTCCAATGATGGACAAGAAGGACTGTTTAAATCTGTGATAAGTAACAAGATCAACTGAAAATAAAGCAAAACTACTAGGCTGGAGATTTGATGACTTGAATGTAGCCTTTTCAAACTTGCCCTAAAACATCAGCATTAAGGGAACTAAACTGATAAACATGCAGAACCAGGTTATTGACTGGTTTGCCCTATACATGCACACAGTAATAGGAGTAATAGGAGATGGGCAGACAGGCTCTGACCCCAGAGGAGCAGACAAAACAGTAGAGCTCAGCTAAGCTGGAATAAAAGGGGAAAATGGGCCAGAGCCTTTCAGTGTTGCAGGTACTGGTGGATCACAGTACCCTGCTGCTGCTGGGTACCAGCAGTGAGGGCTCACACACAACACTCTTCATGGCCTTTATCTGCTTGCTAAGACAAAACCCTTGAAAAAGCATTTGCTGTATGTGATAAAACAATCTAAGATCATGTGCTCTCTCATGTCAAAGTCTCAGAAGGATGATACATCAGGGCATTATGTACTGGGACTTGCACTAAAAATGAGCCCCCATGAAATATGCAGATCTTTGCAGTGTGTTTTGTTCCTCATGCCGTCTATTCCCTCTCCTATGAAACTGCTTTGCTGTCATTAGTGGTGATGTGAAATGCAGAGATTCCACATTTAGCACACAGCCACTCCACCTTGGAAGGGAGAGAGCAGCTGGGAGCTGAGTGCCCTGATCTGTCCAGGACCTTCATGCAGCTGCAGCCTTGGCAGGTTGGCACTGTTACAGCCACTGTAAGATGTAACATTCGGATCTGCTTGTTCCAAATCAGATGTTAATCTTTTCTCCCCACGCTTTTCAATCATAAATAATTATCTATGAAAAAACAAGTTCGGTATGAGATTTCTCTCACCTTTCTACAGTGTAATGCTTTTACATTGTCTTTTGGTTTTCTGCTCCCTCTTCTACTCTTCCAACTGCTGCTTGGCAACACAGATTGTTGTGCAAAATATGAGCTCCTGAAGATTGTTCACTTCAATAAAACTTTAACCAGAGGCAAGCATGCAAAGTAATTGAAATGTGATGTTTCAAAAGCAGAAGTGTGGGTTTTTCATTATGAAAGATTCTATCTTAGCAGAGACAACACGGCTTTTGCTCAAGTGGACCAAGTAAAGCATATGCAAGAACTTGCAAGATTAAACCTTTGCCTTTGTGGGGACTGTTGTAACATCTCCATTGGGAAAGGAAACTACTGTTTGCCTTACACACTAGCTCCTAAACACTGTCCAGTACCCCGGATGGTATGGCATGAACTAATGCACACTGTTTAATACTAAGCAAAGGAGGGTGTAGAGGACATTAGTTACTTGCTAAAAATTAGGACACATAAACAATCTCCTGCATATGCACGGCAATTTAGTATGGCCTGGGGAAATTTCCATCACTGTTTGAGAATGCAAAATGGGTTGTTTTCACAGAGTCTTCACTACTCCTTCTGTGATACAAGGTTTTTCCCTTTGCATAACCAGCTTTTTTTTTCTGAGAAATCACTTTTTTAATGCATCTAATGAATGTCTTTTCCAGAAAAATCCTGGGTTTCCACTGGTACTTCTTTTCATTATATCATTTGCCTTTCAAATAGAGCTGGCATTAAAAAAATAACCAGGCTTCATATGGGATAAAATAGCCAAGAGCTTTTTTTCTTAGATTTTTCCTTTTTTTTTCCCCATATATTCTCCTCTCTTCAATTCATTCCCCATTTTGTTTTTCACAGACTGTATTTTTCACATTCTCAAATTATCTTATATTTTCCTTTTGATGTTTTTTGTATTGTTGCCCTGGGCTTTATAGTACAGTGTGTGCTAACTAGACCCCAAGTAGGTGAATTATACTCTCCAGGTTAGTTGGAGTTGTGAGAGAGTTTCTAGCAGAGTCTCTCTCTCTCTTACCTCTCTCTCTTTTTATTAATCTTTGATAACCCTCTTTTTGATCTGCACGCTATACCCTTCTAATTTACGGATGCTTTTAAACCTCAGGCATGGGATTACTTCATTTGATTCATTGAAGACCACGAGCAGTTCAAATTAACCTTTTGCTTCCTTGGGAAAAAAAAAATTTACTTTGGGGATTTGGTTCACCTGTTGAGAAGGAAGCTGTCTCTTCTTATTTACTGAGATTGCCTCAGTACCATGGAGATGACTCACGCATACTCTGAAGGGTTTAGATGGCACCATAAATTCACTGCTGGACACAATGGACCCAGTCCAGAGCAAACTGAGGTCAAAAAAATCATTCCTGTTGACTCCAATGCCAAACCTACATTATACTGAGTGCACTTTGTTCCCACAGAAATTAATGGAAATGGTGTTTGGTATATCAAAGAACCATCTAAAGGTGACACTGTGTTTGTCTACTAAAAACAACTGGATGAAGTGACATCATCATAACACCAACAATTATATCCTCTGAACTTTCCATATCTGTTTACCATCATTTTTTTTTAAAAAGGTGTCCTGAAAGAAATGTGATCAGTGACCAAAGAGTGTGTTAAGCCCTGTTTTTCTGTCAGCCCACTGAGCAGGCACAAAGTTTGCAAATACCTCAGTAAAATGAGCGGAGGAATAACTCACTAAAGGAAAAAGACATAGAGACCACTTGAAAGGAAAGCTTGCCTGGTAAAGGTAAGGTAAAGATCTACAGGACTGATCAGTATGAACTTCTAAGAGTGCAAGGGACTACTTTGTTGGAGTCTGCAGAAAAGAGCTAAGGAAAGCATTCACACAAATATCACCAAAAAGCTGAAAGAGTTATCCTGTGAGAAAAACAAATATGATGACTCCATTTCCTGATACCTACATCAGAACTGGAGTGCAAACTCTCAAGCACTGGATGTGGTTGCTGTTTTTGAGAAACAGCTAGATCAGAGGTTTTTCATCCCTGTTTCTGTTTGTCACACCATAGTGCTGAGAAAATAAAGTAAGGCAAGGGGTGAAAGAAGAACAAACAAAGAATTTTGTTTCTGCTTTTCTAAGCACTTTACAAACAAGAACATGGTAATTAGAAAATGAACCCAAAAACTGGGTCAGTATTCATGTAACACGACTTTCTTTCTTCACGAGTTTCTCCTCTGTACCCCTCAGCATTCAGACACAAATCTGACTCTTTAAATCTGGTCCACAACCTTGTTCTACTTGCTTGACTGCAAGCTCCTTTACATACCTTGATTGTATTCTAAAACTGCCCATGTGCATACCATTTTACAAGCTGCAGGAAAAGCCACGAACCTAGGAGGGCAACAGCACTTTATAAGGGTTTAATACAATACCACACTGTGTGTACCCAGCAGGGCAGAGCAGGGCGGTAGCAGAAGCCCTTTTTATTAAAGTGTTTCCACTCAGACCATCCATTTTCTGCCTCCAATAGCACAGGTTGCCACAATATAAAAAAAAATCTGAAAAAAGCATAAGAAATGTCAGGATGAATGTTGTCTTTTCATCTTCACAGAACCTGCTTCCTGGCATTAAATTTGAGCATTATACCCTGCATGGCTTATCCTACTTCCTTGCTGTAGCCTGTCTGCCTCTTTACCTCTTAATGAATCAGGACTCAATAAAACCTGGCTAAGTCCATTATACTTGTTCACTTGTAGCAGTTGACAACACACAGGGAATACCTTAACCCAGGGTTTATTGTGCTGAGTCATGGTGCAGATTAGTAGTTCATACAAAACTATATATGATGTTCAAGTTATCTCATTTGAACATCATTGTCTTGCTTTTGATCCCCCAGTGTGAGGGCGTTCTGCACCAGGAGGTCCCAGTAGGTTTTGACTGCACTAAGAAAGCCTCCCAGGCTTTGTGAAGGACAATTCAGAATGCTATTTATTAGAGCTAGTGTTATAAGAAGAAATTAACATAGATAATTTTATGTTCCTTTAGATAGTAGGAACTGTGAGAGGTTTAATGTCCAAGGGGCCTCTCTCTGATCTACATGTAGCACACTCTGTCCACAGAAGAGATTCCACCCTTTGTCGTTCAACTTATGTGACTTTTCTTACAAGGAAACAACTCTATTCATCTTTTCCACTGACAAACAACAAGGATGTTCACATGGCAACTTCTTGCTGTGCTCCTAGATAAAGGCCAGGCCGTGCAGGTGAGGCAGTGGTGGGACCCAGTGGGACCTACCACAGACTCCTCTGTTAGGCTGAGTTCGCTGTGTTTATCCTGCAGCCGAGAGGTTTGTGCCGCACAACACAGGCCTGAAGGTCACACTGCATGTGCAGCACAGCAGAGCACAGCAGCACTGGCAATTTATACACTGTGGTTTCATTCACATTGACAAGGAAGTCTTGGGATCAAAGCGTTTTTTCCTGGAATTGCATTGACTCTTTTCACATAGAAAGCTATCTGGGACACATAACCAAGCTTCTTCTTCCCTTTCTTCCTCCTCCTTTGTTTCTCTGCATAAATCAGCCTTCTCAAGTTCTTCAGGAAATAACTCAAAGTGATGAAGGGACCAAAGAAAGACCAGTAACTGGTGACACCAAAATCCACAGTAGCACCTGGACCTGCACTAGCAGCAAAATGTGCACGATGTATAGGCATCACCGAGCCAATGCAGAAAACATGGCTGAATTCATCAGCCTAGAGTGAAGGAAACTCACTGTGCTGCGGCACTGGTGGAAGATTTTGCTTCAAGGTCAGGCAATCCCACAAGTTCCAGTGTTTTTTAGGAAGTAAATGTCTATAACATACACGTACAGTCCTAGTTTTATGCTACTCTTCTTTATCTCCCCACCAGCCTACTTGGAATAACTAGTGTGACGAGACATATGAATGGATTATACACAGCCTTTAACTGGCAAACACTTGACTGCAACAAAAAGCATAAAATTTCAGCACAGTGTAGAATGGATATAGGAAGAAAAAGGAAAAGAAGGAGAAAGAGTGAAGTATCAGGATAGATTGTTCTGCTCTGCATAATTCAAGTGACTATAGAAGAAGACTATAGTCACCCTTGCTACCTAGAGTAACTCTTTAATATGCATGCAGCTAGAAAAATCAAGCTTCAAGCCAGTGCAGTTAAAGACAGAGCAGAGTTGAGATTGTCTCAGTATTCACAGTCAGATACGTTAAAAGAAGATGTATGAGTGTTTATTTGTTCCTTGCAATGATATACTGCCAGATGTCCAGTATAAAAGTGTTTAGTCGTGGCTGACCTCTCTTACAAAATACTACATGGCTATGGGTTATAGGTTAGCTGTGGTTCACCCTTGTGAGTCATGGCTTCATTCATTTTTGATGAGCAACTGCTGTCTTTTCAAAAATTACTTCAGGAAATGGCAGAACACTGTCTCTCCTACAATCAGTGCAAGAAGATAGTGATGTCAGTCATGTGTAGTCCTATTTTACAGTAAATAGACCAGAAAATAGGAAAGAATAACATGAATGTTTCCATGTGCAAACATAGAAAACTTCTCTTCACAGAATCATGGTTACATTACAAGGGAAATCAAGGCCAAATGCCAAAATCACATAATTCTTTGAAATCCTCAGTAATCCAATATTAACACTTCCTTAGTACAGTGTGACATTATATACAAGCCCCAGCAGGAGAGACAAAACAGCAAGACAGTAAGCAGTGAGCAGAACTGCCTTTATTGTCCACCTAAATTACATTTAGCAATGAACAAGTTAAATTGTCTCTGTTTGACTTCACTAGCAGTGTGCCTCAGTACAAGCACAAGTGCAAGCTGAACAAAAAATGGACTTTGTTGCATTATTTACAGCTCTTAGTACAAGTCGCTTTGCGTGAGCACTTATTAATTGCCTGCAAAATCAGCGAAATATGTTCCGTGTGTGTCAGCTCAGCATATATTGAACATAATTGCACATTTGAGCCACACGGTTGTTTATGTCACTTTGTAATCATGCTAATAATTACCGAACAACCAAGTAATTCAATGAACAGTAAATGTAACATTTAATTACTTTATTAATTTCCACATAACACGGAAGAAGGAAAATAACCAGCTCAATCTATAATTTCACTGTGCTTGCAAACCCTATCTTTATGCAGATATATGGGAGAAATTATCAAAACACAACACAGGAGATGCACAAACATAACTCAGTGTTTGCTTGATGTTTTTCATGTTGGCATCTCTCCTGCGTGGAGCTTTGAAAATTTATCCTATAACGTCAGGCAACTTCAAGGCATCCTGAACTTCGAAAATTAAAAGGAAAAGAAAAAAATAAATAAATTCTGCACTGAGATACAAATTCCACCTTCTGTCAGGAACTTACTGATTAGAAAACTCTTTATAGGTTAAGCCAACCATTACATTTTTATGTTGCTATATATTTCACAACATAAAAAATAAAATATTTTCTCCATAAAACCTTTCAAAACCGTAAATACTAGCACACTCCACAGCTCCAGACGAAGATGCAATTTATTATTTATCTGTTTTTATATTCTGCTATGGTATCTTTTCCTTTTATAAGCCTGGCAAGTTTCCCACAGAAGTTTCTTCATCAGCAGTTATTTTGAACTATAGTCCTTCATAGTCCATGCTGGTCATATGCTGAACCAGACCTAAAGAACTAAGTAATTTTTAGCAGCAATGTGTCTTGGTTGTGTTGGGAGACACAACAAAACCTCTGCAGTTAATGAGCATTAAGAATGCCTTTTAAAATTCAGATGCATCATTCTGAACCACACCTGAACTCATGCTGAGCGTGATTTTTTCCCAAGTATTTCTGCACTGATGCTGTGTTTGGAAAACATGTCCAAGACAAAACTCAAGTTTTCAGTGACAAATTGTGCAAGACAGTTGCATCCACTCTCAGAGAAGAGCATAAAATCCTGAACCCAAATTTCTCTGTCTAGAACCTCTCTCATCTAGAACATGAGCCAAAGAATGGGCTATTTTTATGGGCGACCAGGAGAAATATGTTTGAAATCTATGCTAACATGGAAATATAGATGTAGCCTCTAATGTACATAAGGCTATTTCTCCTAGAAAGTACCATGGATGTACCTGAGTATTACCAGAAGATTACACCTTCCCTGGGAAGCAAGGACTGCCATCTCTGATCAGACTATTAGGCAGAAATAACTCTTTTGCAGTGCTACCACATGATGTGTTTCATTTTCAGTGACAATGGCAAAAGGTCCAGGCCAGCTCTCACAGAAAAGATGCTGTAATGGTCAAAGAACTCAACCAAATCTTCATTTGTATTAACCTGCAAGGAATCAGGAAAAAAGTGATAATTTGTGCTTTTTTGAAATTGCACAATGATGTGATCTTTTATTGAGGTTGCTGTTTAATAATAGGGCAAATGGGAAGGGGTTAGTACCTCTTAAATTACAGGTTAGACCTACTATGTAGATAACATACCTCAGATCAGAGCTGAACCTCACCTGCGTCTACATCAGAAAAATCATACAAGATGAGCCTGGAACCAATCTCCTCCCAAAATAATTTTTAACTTATCTGTTCATTTAAAAAAATTGTTTTAACTTATTTTACAATTTTTCTACATTTTCAGACATTCCTTGACAACTGACCACCTGTACGGCTTACCAATAGATAGAAGAAGAAAATAGAACAAGAAAATAGTGAACTGAATTAGTATAAAAAAGGATTTAGTGCAAAATGCAATTGCTTTGCTCTGTCCTTGATGTTTAATACTCATATCTTTCAGTTCATCTACTTTATTTATTATACTTTCACCTTATCCTTCATATTTACTCTCACACACAGAAATTCTTAGTTTAGAGAATAAATATAGGACAATGAAAAGGGTTATGAGCATAAAAAATGCATTAGAGAAAAATGTAAATGCTCAGATTTTCCTTGATATTTAATACTCAGATCTCTCAATTCATCCACCGTATTTATTAGACCTTTATCTTATCCCTCACCACTGCTTTGACAGTAAAAATTTCTTGTTCACCAAGAGGTACTATTTGTGTTGAGTACTGAACAGCAATCCTGCTGCAATTGCCAGACTTACCACGGGGTTTGTAGCTGGAGACCCTGCTTCTGAGAGAAGAATCTGAGAAGTTTTGAGTAAAGTCGTTGATGCAGAAGCTGATATAACATCGGTTTGTCCTTGTAGTTAGAGAGGAATTAGTCATTTCTATTTGAAAGTGTCGCACTGGGAGCTCTACATGCATGTTAGTATTGCTACCAGCGAGGGTCTGTGGCTGTTTTCACCTCTAACCTCGTCAAAGAAAGTGATAGATCTCTATTCCCAACCGCATTAGGTATTATAAAACTGAGATGTAAGTCAACCTGACTTCAGAGAACATGTTGAGTGATCAGTTGGTATCAGTTTTTTTACTACAATTTTTTAAATGTACAACTGCAAAACCAATTTTTTTTCCATCAAGTTAATAATTAGTGTGATATATAGGTGGATGAAGTTTGAACAAGTCAATTGACAGCTACAAATGAGGGTGGAGTTGTGCTGGTCACAGCTGTCCTAACAATCTACACCTTCCACCACTGTTGGGAGTAATTAGGATTTTGGACAGTCCAACACTCATTGGACTGACTTTAGTTTTTAAGAGCTAATTTTCAAAGTTCTTTGATAATGTATCTAAAGATGCTTCACTACCGATCTAGAACCAAAGCTGAAACAAATATCTCGCTAGTTTCCCAAAAGAGAGAACAAGAAGGGTCTCTAGAACCGAGACAGTTTATAATAAATACTGCTATTTAAAAAAATAAGAAGTGAAAAAGAAGAAGTAACGAAAAGATAATAATTTGACGAAGACAGGGTGTTGAAATGTTGATAAAAATCTAACTTACATAATACAAAGACAAATGCAAAGGATTAAAATACCATATAATTTTGAAACCATTACAATATGCCTGAGTGATTCTTTATTAGGGAGTCTCAAAAAAGCATGTAATTTCGTCTTCCACAAAAGCTGTAATCTCTCTGCTGGGTGTGTTAAAAATGGTATTTCAACCTCCCCTGTGAAAGTCTGATTTGGGGAGTTTCTGTCAGGCTGCTCTCATTACTTTAATGCATTTTGTGTATATTCTAATAACATAAATGTTTTAATGCATTTCTTCTCAGATCAGTCTGGACAGCTATCTCTAAATCACTGTTGTGTAACGATAGGTAAAGAAGTAGTAATTGGATCAATGGGAACTGTTGGCAATGAAGAAGCATTTAAACTTTACTTTGTTCATTTCCCTTAGCAGAACTTGAAGTAATAGACTTCTGAAAACTACTCTTTATTATATTTTTTAGTTCTTGACTTTTAGAAAACATTTATGTGAGATAAATGAATTTGGAAATGAACATTAAGTGCAAGCTATAATGCATATTTCCCTCACAAATCACATGCAAACCATTTTTACAAAATGCAATTAGCCATGTACAATGATGGAAAGAGACTTACTTTTGAACAACAGGAAACTATCTTACTAAACCTGTCAAGAAATAGCCTCCAGAGAACATGGAGCTGGGGAAGAAAAACCTCACTGTTCTTTAAAGTCATGTTGATTTCCTAGAATTATTAGACCGAGAAATTTTGTTTGACATGTGGCATCATCACACTTTATACAAAAATTTGTAACTCAGTATCAGGAAGATAAAACTTTATCAGCTCTTGGAAAGACCACAAACCTGCAATTTTTTTCTCATCCAAGTCCAGTCCCCTCCACTAAGATAACTAGAATTACCACAGAGTAACAGACCATAGTGTTGGAAGTATGACTTGGGTCTAGAAAGCAAATCATTCAGCACAATGGCCATATAAGCAGTAAACCACTATCACTATTTGGAAGCAAATATCACCAATGTAAGGGTCTCTCTAATGTCTTATACTCTTACATATAAAGGTGATGTCAACCTGACAATATTTAACCTCTGTCTTGCATACATAATTGAAGGAATAAAAATAAATTAATTCATTTAAGAGGGATATCTTGAAGTTCCATTATAATCGTTCACATGCCATTTTACTTTCATGGGCATACTCTACTTCTGTAAGCATACTATCATTCTAATGAAGTAAATAGCTTATTCATTAGAGAAAAATAAAAGGTTGAAGCTTTTAGAGTTCAGCTGAGCATAATTTACTGACAGTAGCAAGAAAAAGGTCAAATTTCCTACATAGGCAGAACCATCAGGCAATTACTTAATGGTATATCAAATAATAACACCACAAAACAACAGAAAAGTTTACAAGTTTTTGTATATTAGCTAAAACCCTTAAACTGGGTTGGAGATGTGTGAAGATACAGTTACTGAGTTCAACACTCAGTCATTTCAGAAGCTCCCTGTTCCAATAGCCACTACTTTCAGTAGCAATTGAATTATTATACAAATTGAATACTTGGATCAGGATTTAGTCCACTGAATGGAAGATGCTCCTCCTTTTAGTGGTTTTTACTACTTACCTATGTATCCTCGAGTGCTCCCTGAAAGGTTCTTGAATGAATGCTGATCAATAACCATAAAAGGTTTTTAGAAGAGACAATTTAACACCAGCACTGCTGGCAGAGAAAGCCAACACACACCAAGTCCAGTGTTCAACCTGATCTAACCACAGTAATTAGACACTTACTGAGTCTTATGCACATGGCCTCTTGCTCGGTAGAAACAAGTTTAGCCTTTGGCTTGACCTCTGGCTAAAATCAATCTGAAACAGCTCACTTGTAATCTTCCTGAGGATTGTAATTTAATCCCACAGATCCATATTTCCTATCATTAGTGTTATGTTGTATAATTTACAGGAAATATCACTTTCTGAAGCTCTGTTGTTCTGACTTAAAGAGTTTTCTGATGTTCCCAGAGAAGTCTTTCTTTGCCTGGAGACTGGTAATAGGTTATGAAACAAGTGGCTTTTTGGATCCACTGTTTAGCTCTGAGGTTTTGCTCTTACAATTTGGCCAGATTTTCATTCACACCATTTATTAGGATGAGGAACTGGGGTTTGCTTCACTTGAAAATTGGTTTATCCAAGCAAAAAGCTGTGCTATGGGCTCAAAAGGACTCCTGACCAGTTCTCTCGGGCTAAATATACCAATCCTAGATGAGGAAGATCATTAGGGGATACCTGTTGAGCTAAAGAAGAGAAAAACTATCTGAAACCATAATCAACATCAATGAGACAAAATTAAGAGAAGGAAAAAAATTTTTCTCTGTTTGTGGCATTTATTGTTTTAGTAAAATACCAGGTATCAGGCCTGCAATGGCAAGTCTCAGGCTCAGCTGAAGGGGTCCAGTGTTTAAACTGCCAGGATAGTCTAGGAGATGCATAAGCACAGTCAGCTGCACAGGGAATCAGGTACCTTTAATATACAACTTAAGCAACTGAGCTATCGCCAGAAAATTATTTTGAAAACTAAGTAAAAGATTTTTAAAAAATAACCTGCAATGCAGACAGCAGCTCTGAAATGTAAGAAAATTATTGACTCATCCATGCCTACTGAAGATCAGGGCCTGATCTGCTCTGGGGCTGTTAAAAACACCTTTTCTAAATTACCACATATTTATGCATCTGGCCACTTTTTGACTCTGAGCTGCCTAAAATTTTTGAAAATGGAAACTAGTTCCCAAATTATTAATCATCCTTGAGTGAGCAAAGCTTTACTTTCCTATTCCTGAACACAAAGTACTGATGGATTTGCCTTTTTAACTGTGACCACTAACCCATTGGTTCTCTGTGCCAAATCAAGATAAAGTTACTGCAAGTCAATATGTTTTTTTCTGCCTGTTGTATTTTATAATTAGCCAAGGTTATGACTCCTTAATATGTGTGCTTTTATTTGTATAGCTCCCAACACAACAGGGAATCTGTAGACACTGCTGGTTCATTGGTACATTTTCATGTACCAATCCACAGGACAGAAATAATGCTTTTGGAGTTACATCACTTCTCTCTTCCATTTCTGATATGGATTGGAACAAATTCACTGAAGAGAAACTGAGCTCAGAGCAATAATCAGCAGAGCCAAGGGCCCTAAAAGCAGCAGATCAGACTGAAGAAAGTAGCCCATATAAAAGTTTTTATTTTCTTTTCTTGGAGAGAGGGGATTTTGTGGGTTTCTTTGGGTGTCACAGATGCTGGAGGTGAAGAGGAGGGGTAAGCAGAGAAGACCTTAGCAGCTTGCTTAAACTGCCCATGAAACTGCAGCCTTAACCTTTGCTGAGTGTTTAAAGGAAAAAGATGGAATATGGAAGAACAAAATATCCCAGAATCTTTCTGTGCACTTTCACAAGAAAGCATATGGGTGTATAGGTAAAATAATTTCTTTGTAATGTTTACAAAAATTTAAAAAAGGAGGACCATGTTTTCTATCAGCTTGCTAGGCAAAACATTTCTCCTTTAGCTATGGGTTAAACTGTATCTTTAGACACCTAGAGAAATTTTTTATCTTGCTGTATTTCACAAAAGGCTTAACTCTAAGGGTAACCAAACGTTACTGTCCTTGCAGAATAAAGACTGCAATTACATGAAATTTAAAGAGTCCTACTTGACCTTTAAAAACTGCACAGTTAACAAACATATTTATGACTGCAGACACATCCAAAAATCTAAACTTTGACTGTGATCACACTAAAAATCTTTTCTTTCTTTCTGTTCTAAATTGGGATAATGTTTAAGTATGTGTGGGAGCATTGCACAGATATAAAAACTTTGCCTGTTTTTTCAAGTGTTGATGAGTCCTGCTAGTAAGACATAAGCAACTAAGACTATCCATATGTAAGGCAACTGTCAGTGCTAGTTAAAAGAGAAAGTTGGGAGCTTGGATAGATCTTTCTAACAAAATTTGTCTGTCCTTCCTTAGTCAACAAACCTTCTTGTGGGGCATGTGGGGAAAAGAAAATTCCTGTATTAATTCCCTGACCATAAGCTCATTGAGTATGTGCTATTCTTTATGCATATTACCAAATATGTGTTAAAAACAGTGTCTCCTGGGACAAAGTCGTGGAATTGTCAAGGTCCAGTCCTTTGCAAATTGCAGCATTCAAACAGAACTTTGGAGCACAGACCTGCATGGAACAGTCACTCCTCTAAGTGTGTATTTTCAGTCTTCTCTTCTTGGGAATATGAAAGAATCTTTCTTCATACTTTGAAATGCTGACATTGGCATAAATCCAGGATGAAAATTGCAACACAAAAGGGAGATGTTTCATAAAGTTTTAAGTGATTGAAAACAGGGAGTTACAATGCTAACTACTTTTCAATGTTAATTATAGAAGCTGCTACCAGGCATATTCTATAAATACACACCCTCTTCTCTAGAAGTAACAAGAGTGTTTTCTGTGATCCTGTTATCACACTAAAACAGGAATTCCCATAATTTTGCATTGTTAGCTGTATTTTGATACAGAGATTTGCCTCGCATACAGAGCATTTACAATTCTGCATACCAGAAGAGGCTTCTTCTGTTCCTGACTGCATAATATATCTGAAGTAGAGTAATTATGGCAGTGTTTTATTTATTTGATTGGCAGAACTAGAACTAGTCATCTTTCTTGGACTGCTTACTCACAAAAGAACAAAATTTGGGAATCTGCACACATTTAAGTAAGATTTTCTGATTGAGCCTGGTTTCTTAATTTGATATGAAGAGGAAGCCAAGTTCTTCCCAGGTGCAAGGACCCAGGAGCAAAAGAAGATGAATACACAAAAATGGTACCTACATTAGTGCCAGACCACAGGCAGGGCTCTGAATTAACTACCTAGATAGAGTGAGTGTTCCTGTATTTCCTTCTCGTTTTGTTTGCAGCCTTGGGCAGTCACTCCAAGTAATCTGGGTGTGTTCACTCGTTGTGCACTGCTGTGGTAACGTTAGGGTGTGCTGTGGTAACAAAGATATGATGGCAACCTGTGATACTCACAATAAAGCTCCTCCTCGTGATCCCAGGAGCTGAAATGGCCAGTTCAGTCCCTGAATTCCACAAATGAGGAAAATAATGCTTTATTTGCTCTTGTTTTGTGTTTCCAAATTGTTTGAGTATAAGCATGGAGGAGTAGTTTTAGGAAAATAAAATTTTGATTGTATACTGGTAAGTCCAGTCTAAAAAGTATGAAAAAGAAATATTAAACTCTACAGCAGGACTTCATGCTGTAATCTTTGGTGAGACAGTCTGAGATGTTACTTAATAGCTATCTTATTTTATACCCTTAATAAAATCTGTGTAGTCTGTATGTTGAGTATATTATCATTTCTGCTTCTTCCTTCATACAATCCATTCAGTGTGATATATGTTCGTTGTAAATATCTTAATATCTTGCTACCAATGGAAAAACTTGCATAAGGGTGATTGATCTAAAAACTGATAAGCATTTCATCCTAGAGACATTTTTTGCCTTTCCCCATCGTAAAAATCTTATCTTTCCTTACAACAGTAAGTGCAGTGACTCCCATTGAGTTAGAGAACCCTATTTGAAAAAGTCATAATTAAATAGGTGGATTCTTCTCAGAGTGGACTCTAAAAATGTCAAGAGATATTTCTGATCAGCCCGTAATTGTTCTTTCACATATTTCCTATGTCAAACATTTATAACTAGCATAAAGCTCTTCTGTAGACAACTTTTGCCAGAACTAATATCACAGTTTTAAAGCACAATAGCATAAATGCAAGATATGTTTTTACTGTATACTCTAATCTTGCATAGCACAGAGGGGGGAAAAAATCAGTTTAAATTAATGTTATCTGATGGAAATATACTCACAGGTACACAAAAAGTAAAATTCAGCATGAATTATGTTCTTAAGCTTCTTTGCAGCCTTCAAAAGTTTTATTCTCAACATGGAACTCTTTTACTGGGAAAATGTTAATAGCAACACTCTCTGAGAAACTTGCAGCTCTGGGATGTTGGACACAACCTCCCTGGTGGGTATCAAAAAACTGATTAGAGATCAAAGCATGTGCATACACTTTAAGTTTAAATACTACTTGCAAACAAGGTTAATTGCTGTATCAGGCTTCTCATGAGGTGGGAGGCTAAACCAGAACTAAACTATCTTTGTTTCATGAAGGGTTCATTTTTTGAGGGATTTATTAGAATGTTGTTCTCATGCCACATACGAGACTAGTTTTCTGGTTAGGCATCCACAGCTGGTCATTTGTCAGATAGCTCCAAAGAAAGTACACTGCTTTAAACAAAGCAATGGTGGTTTGGTTTGGTTTGGTTTGGTTTTCACATAAGTGATTAAATATGGCTTAAAATTATTAGAACCCCCAAAAATTGGCATATTTGAAATGCCAGTGAAGGAATATTCAGATTGTATCATGGAGAACTTTCATGTTGTTCCTTCTCCCCTTTCTAACTATTATGCTTTTACATAAAGAATTTTGTGTGTTCCTTTTGTAAAGGGATTTAGTAGGGATGCATCTGATAGTATGTCTTACAAGGTATTTTCCAAGAAATTTTAGTTTTTGAGTATTTCCATTGGCTCATAAAAGTATGTGAAGATGATAGATTTATAGTTACTGTATACTACCAGAATAATCCCCAAAAACTATTTTAAATCAATGTCTGTTCTGATTTCTCCCTAATCAGACTTTTTTTCTTTAACTTCAGGCTGTAAATCCATGAAGAAAAACATTAGCAATTGCTCCCTGGACTTAATACAGTGCTTCAAAGAAGGAACATTTAATTCCCCTAAGTAGAGACATGATTCAAAGAAATCCTGTAAATGATGAGCTAAAAAGAAAGAAGCATTTAACTGTGCAGATATAACATGTTTCATTGTTCCAGTACCAAGAAATTGTGCTGTGCAATCTGGAGCTCCATCTCCTGGTACTTGTCAAATAACTAAAATAATTTCCAAGTGTCTCCTAATCTATACACAGCTGCCTCAGAGCACCAAGCCATGTTGCAGGGGCAATTGCAAGATTCCTCACTCCACAGCAAATCCAGTTTTAGGTTTGTAACCCCTGTGGACAGGGAAACACAGCTTTGCAGAATGCTTTTCAAGGTCTCACGGGACTCCCTGGAGCAGCTCACCAGCTCCTACACTGTGATTAAACAGCATCATCCTGCATTTAGCAAAAATCATGGGAGTGGTGGAGACTGCAACTCCACTCCAAGGGTGGAGACTGCAACTATGCAAAAGCACTGAGCAGAACAAAATAAATATTATGTGCTCTAATGTACTTATTTGGTTATTAAGTTGTGAAAAAACTGTCATTTGAGGGTCAGAGTATTGTCTAGTAAAGAATTATCTGAATTTCTCAGTTAAACTTTTAATTTAAAGTCTTTTATATTTATATAAATATATATGTATATGTATAATTCTCAGTACAAATTTGACTCTTAAAACATGATTTCTACTTGACAAAATACAATGTGGCCAAAGGAAATACCATACAGGTAAGTGAATTAAATGTACAATAAACAAGTGAATGTAATACACAGGGGAATACATCAGTCAAGGTTAGGATGTCAGTTTGGAACAATGCATTGTATGTCACAATGGGAAGTTAAGTTAAGGAATTTTGTCTATGTAACAGCCACAAAAACATCAATAATAGGAAAAACACCACAGATAATACATTTCAGGAATATTTCTGAATAAGAAAATTTTATGAATATTGCTTATTCTATTAGAATCTCTTTCTGTCATCTGGCTGACAAATGTACCCATTCTTGTCATACTTGTATTAATTTTTCTCCATGAATAGATTTAGAAGTGAATATCTCATCATTTCTTAAGAAAGATCATTATATAAGTCACTTAGAATGGTTTTGCTTCCATTAAAGTATTTACAAGTAAATAAGCTATTTTATTCAGCCAATCAAAAGTACTGTAACTAAAATACATTGCTACTACTGTGTGGTATTTGGATCATTAATTTAATATACTGGCTTCATTTTAGACATGGGCTTTTTATCAGCACTGCCAGTGCAAGTCTAGTCAATCTAATACTTCAGTTTACAGCTTATCTATTTTTGGTTTATTTCTTCGTCATTTGCAGGCTTACGGGATCACATGGAAACCTAAATCTGTTCAAGGGAGGACTCCTGTGAGAGAAACAGATCGTGCAATGTGGGATGGTGGTTTCTTTGGCAGTGAGCAGTACCTGTGATCTGCACTTATCTGAAGCAACCGTCACTCGTGCACTGCTGGCAAAGTGCACATTGCCCTCCCCATTCCATTTACAGGCTGGCTATCAACAGTTATTGAATCCAAGTCCTGCTTTGTTATCCCAGTGTAAAAAGATATTAGCCCCATTATTTTATTCCTGATTTGGCCCTTTTGAGAGCAGAGATTAACCTGTAAATTGGTATAACTCAGCAAAGTAAGGTGCACCCACTTCTCTTTCAGGAGCTAGTCTTAAAATTCATTAACTGACTAACACATATGTTTAACATAAAGAGGAAAGAATAAATATTAATGGGAATATGAAGAGGAAAGAATAAAACTATGAGCAAATATTATTAAAGAGCTTTTACAATAATTTTTTAGAGTAGGAGTAGCATACACTTGTATCTACTCTGAAGTTTAATCACATGTAGTGTTGATCCTAAAAAGACAGCTAAGAATTGATTTGGGACTATGAACTGCCTTTCTTGTGAATCATTATGCAGCAAATTCCAGTAATATATGTCCATTCTCCCACAGGGAGCTGCAAATACTAGAAATCACTGGCATTATGTATGTGGCAATTCTCTTAGAAACTATTATTGCTACTCAAATTATTGCAGATTCTTATTAAAAGGCACATACCTGATCAATAGTAGGCTTTTATTAGTTCCCTTACCAACCTTTCAACACATTAGACATGGCTGATTCTGTAGCTTAAAACTTGTCAGGAACAATGCAGAAAATTTTCAAAGCACTGGGAAAGTTCAAGTAGCTGTGCTTTTCTGCTCTTTTCTTGCAGCAGTCTGATAATACTTTAATGAACTCTGGCCTCAAGCTCAGACTCCAACACACAAACATGTAATAATTCTTGAAGGTGAGCTTGTAATTCTACCCTAATATTTCTCCAGGCATTTATCTCTCTGACTTTGCATGGTTCACAGCTGAATGTGACAGAGAATAATGCTTGATATGCATCAGGTTTGTTACACAACCTGTAATGATTTTTTTTATTATGATGGTACAATTTATAATTATTTTTATAAAATAATTATTGCACAGATTGTATTATTTTGCCTGTTGGCACAGCTAAATGCAAGAGCTTTCCAGCTGAGATTTCCTACAAGAATTCAATCACCTGGGCCTGGACCTAGTTAGGCCTGTATCCTAAAAAGGAGAGCAGAGAGCTGGCTCACTGTTCTCACCGAAGGATGATCTGATGGTTAGAATCAGTACAAGGAGGAATGACCTGTATAGCTCTCAGCAGACTTTGTGTGAGGCTTTTATACTACTTAGTATTATCTCAAATGTGTCATATGCCTGTAAAGGTACCAAATCTAACTATCCCAAATAGTTCTGCTTAACCAAACAATCTGTAAGCTGCTCTTTAGCTGCTCAACCTCGCCCACTGCTGTAGTGTACAACTAGTGCTGTACCTGGCTCCCAGCAAGTATGTGCTAATTTTTACAGTGGTACTATGTTCTTACAGATCCACAGAGATCATTACAACCATGACCTTTTAAAAAAACCTAGAGCTTCAAAATACTAGACCCAAAGACCTTTGAGGTATTTATAATTCTGGAACCTTGTTATAATGAATTGTAAGTACAACACCAAACCAAGCAATCTTGAATGTGACTATCATTTTGCTAAACTTACTCTAGGATGGACAAAAAAAAAGCTTTTCATAATAGAAGGTCTCCTAAATACATTCCTTGTCCTCCTAATGTTTATTTCCTGTATTGATGAAGATTTCCGGCTTCACATCAATAACAATTTCAATAGCACATTCTCATTTTCTATCACATAATTAATGAAAATATTGACTAATATCTAATACCAGGTCAATCCTTCCACTAATATCTCCTCTGCAACCTAATTATTCCCACTGTTTATGACATCATTAGCTTCCCATTAGCTAGAAACTTACCTTCCTTACTATCCTTGTGATGTTCTTCAGCTTAAACCACACAATCTCATGAGATGTATCAGTTGCATTAGTAGGACATAGAGAAATTAATTCTACCATTTTCCCTAAACCCACAGAACAATTCTCCTCACCAAAGAAAGGCAGTAGCATGCTTTGCCACTGGTGTCCTTGGTGAATCAATGGTGCAATTTATTAATTATATTTCAGGGATTTTAATTAGTCATTCCTTCAAACTGCTTTAAACCTATATAATATTGAGTAAGAGTCAACAAGAAGCCAGTTTGCACCTTAGGTGCATAATCAGAGTTGGCTACTACTCCCATTTTCATGCCATGGCAAGTACTACACCTGTAGTCAAAAGGTATGTACATATTCAGATTTGAACATTCAGATTACAGTGACCTGGATTTTTGTATTATCTCAGATTTACAGTGCCTAACGTTAACAAACTCATTGCAAAAATATTAGCTTGTGAGTTTTGACCAGACAACCAGAGAGAACTAACCTCTTCATCTACTACTATTACTGTAGCTGGTGTTTCAAGTATGTGTAGCACACTGACAGAGCATCTTGTTTAAGGAACACTTAATGTGTAATGTACTTACCAAACAAGAAGTAATGGCTAAAATAAGCAGTGGACTTTAAGACAGTGACAAGGAAACCACTTAATGTGAATATAGCAGGCATTACATGCTGTGTAACCTTGGGTACCCCTCAGCTCTGGAGCCTGTTTCCCCACCTCTGTGTCACAGAGGGCATGCAAACTGCCTTCTTCAAGAACTGCATTGAGACCCATTAATGTCGCATGGTAAGGAAACTACTATTAACTATTTCACTAGACCAGAGTTTCCCAAAACCTCACTAAGTGAACTCAGTCAAAATCCCACAGGAGGTCTTCCAGCACGCTCCTTCATGTACCCATGGAGTGTGGTTGTCACCTTTCTCTTCCAAAAGAGACCTCCAAGTCTTTTCATGGTCAAAAAGTCAAATGATTTCCATTAGGCATTCCCGTAATGTAGGATGTCATGACATGCCTCAGTCTCATATATGAGTATATCCATTGATGCTGAACAACCTCTAACCTTTTCTTCTTTTAGGTTCAAACTTGCAATGCCAGATTTGGGGACAATCAAGAATTTCCACTAACTGTGCAGTTCACCTGCAGATTTAACAAAACAAGTTTGTCTTGTGGGTTTTCTTCTTGTCCCTGTTAAATTGGCCTTTTGGAGACTAAGGGCTTCTGAGCTTTGCGTATTAAAGGCTAAAGTCTCATTATAAGGAAACTGATTTTTTTTAAGGCTTGAGAGATATTGAAGGTAGATTGAAAAGAACGCCATGGAGTCCTTGTGCAAGTCATTCACCTTGTAGAGCACTAGGCTGAGAGAGCTCAAATGCCACTCTACATAACAAGCTCAAAAACACTAATTTAAATAACAAGCACAAACTCCACTTGGGATCCACACTGAGGCATTTGTGGATTGTGCAGCCTGAACTTCCAAACAACATTATGTGAAGAAAAAAAAGGAGTAATTCCTTTTTTAAAGTGGTAATTCTGGGATCAAGTCTCAAAAGCATTTGAACATTTCAAGGACTATTACTATACTAAATTGTTCTTAACTACAACTATTAAACTTTAAAAGGGACAGAATGCTGTTTTCAAATTCAAATTATTAGCTTCATGTCTCACAAGGATAATAATTCTATGCATATTCTTGTCACTTTGACTTTAGCAGAAAGTACAATATTTGTGCTTTAAAGTTGGAAAGTTAATTCTTGCTAACAAGGGATGTGGAAGATGTCTCAATGGCTCATAAATGATACACAAGAACAAAACCTAAAAGTCCTATAGCTAATACTGATCTAGTAAAAATATTTTGGAGAGTGTAACAGTCAGATTTCATGGAAGAAAGGTGTAACATGAACTACTAAATAAAAAAATATCGCATCTGGCCAGTGAAGTCCTTTCATACAGATCTTTGTTAACTGGAATGCCACACCAAGTACTGCTATACATTTGTTCCACCATTATAACTTCCTCAGGTCTGCTAATGCTGTAGTTAAACTTCAGTGGATGTGTTTGCAGCTAGTTTGGACACCTCTTCATATTTATAAAAATTTGTCATAACTAAAAAACATTGCATTTTCAACAGTATGGAAGAATATTTGCTGGTTTTCACAGAACATCTTTGCATTTTTGAATGAAAATATTTATCCATAAGACCATTTAAGTTCATGTTAGAAATTCAGGTGTTTCACCTGATCACCATCAGTGTTGAAGATTTTTAGTTCACAGGAAAAGGCAAGAGTCTAATCTTGTTTCTTTAAAATGAAGAAAAATGAATACTTTAGAAATGGATCCTTTGTCTCTAAGATGACAAATTTTACAAAAGTCTCTCTTTCAAATCAGCTGAGCTCAGCATTTCATTGGGTTTGACAGAATTTTTTTCAATTCAAAAGTGATTTAAAATCTTTTTTCAGATCTGAGTGATACTCCTTTTTAAGAACTAGATACTGAAGAAAAAGAAAGTGAGTAAGATCTCCAGAGGTATCTTAGTTCCCATGACAAATTTTTAAGTACTTACGTTAAATTGAATTATCATTGTTAGAACTAAGCACCTCCTTTTTAGCTGATGTGAAGATGATGAATTGTGCAAGAAATATATGTAGATGTAATGCAAGTTCATGAATCAAGTCAAAAGCAATAGATAAGAAATTAAACACCTGTTTTCAAATTCAGTTATTTTCAGAACAGTGTAATTTTTCCTTATTAGTTTTTCAAGCCAGTTTTGAGACAGGTCCTAGGATTCATTCTTAGCTAAAGCTCCCATTTAGTCAGTGGGAACTTTGACCACTTTCAGGAGTACAAGCTGTAGCACTTGGCCCTAGGAATTTAATATTGCTATAATGACTCATTATTGAATGTTTAGTTTAATAACTGCTGCTTATTAAGTGTATTAATCTCAGCTGTTGAATGCAAAAACTGTGAAAAGCTGTTTTTCTTTACATTAGTGTGCAATTATTTAACTGAAAGGTTCAAAGAGACCCATCTAATTACAGTGTTGCTTTAAAAGTATTTAAGCATCAGTTATTAAAATATCATTTGAAATATGCTTATAGACCTCCTGTTGTGTTGTTAAAATGCAAAGTTCTGTTTTCAGATTATTATTTACAATAGGTTTCCTTTCAATACTGAATAATTCCTTACAAAATCTTCTTAATGTAGGGGATTGAACTGTTTCCTGTAAAACAGAACAAGAAGATGCAAGAATTTGTGTGTGCAGAATGCACATGCCTATGCTCAGGCTGAGATTACTGATTGAAAATCAAAAGTAGTGATGCACATTCACAAATTAAGAATCCTTTTGCTGAATTGGCATTTACAGGGAAAGCATCTATTAATACTAAAAGAAGCCTGCCAGGCAGTTCCCTATAATTAGGTAAATAAAGACACTTATCACTATCTGCAGCAAAACTAATTCTGCTTGCTATTTAGCGTCTTCAAATATTTGTCCTCAAACCACATCTACTTGCCTATAAGAAAATGTCACAAGTATCTTAGTTGTTTACTGGTGTTTTAGTTGCCTGTTTTTTGGGGACACTTGTTCCTCCATCACATGTTTCCAGCAGTTTATGGAGGACAGATGAACAGTGCATATCAATCCTGAAAAATTCCTGCAAAGCTCTGTACACCTGACACGTGTGAAAATAACAATCAGAGGAGGTATCTTTGGGGGGTAATGTAGCATGACAAGCGTCTACTAAAATTCTGGTTGGTCAAAGACACATAAGGTGTCTGGATAAAAAGAGGTAGAGCCCTAAACAGCCACATGGATGATAAGGGCTGGGAACTTTTCCAGCAACTTCATCCTTCAGAGAAAGGGTGATGCAATAGAGCTGCTCATCTGCTGAACCTCATCAGGAACCATAGAACTTTGAGAGTTCCCAGCCTCAGAAGAATTTCTCTGCCCCATGCCTTAGGCAGATAATAACTATCCTTGCTGAACTGTTAAAGTACACGTTTTCAGTCTTTCACAGATGTAAGACACTAAGAAAGCCTGTCTTTTCTCACTAAGCCACTACACTGCTCAGTTAACTTCTTTCCACACTTAAGCTTCGAGCTTGCATATTATTCTTTCTTTTCTTCTTTCTTTCTTTGTCTTTCTTTCTTTCTCTTTCTTTCTTTCTTCTTTTTCTTTCTTTCTTTCCTTCTTTCCTTCTTGCTTTTTTTCTTTCTTTCTTTTTTTCCTCACACTGGTGTTAATGCTTTTGTTCTTTCTGAGTCACACAGTAGTCCTGTCACTTCATTTTCCTCTCTGCCTTCTGATTCTTATTCCTCATGGGGAGGAAATCTTGGTTCTCCTTGTTCAGGGCTCAGGCTGTGTACCTGGGTGCCTCCAAGGTCAGTACATACTGTGGTTGTACCAAATACAGACAGAAAAGTTGCAGACAAGGAAGGAGTGCAGAAGAGCTGCAGGGCAGTTTGCAAAGAGTACTTCCAGTTAGAGTTAATTAGCCATAAACCTCCCTAGACTGCTGAACCCAGGAACAGGCTATTGGCTTGTTCTTTAAGATATCTTGTCATGCTGTCAACGTTGTGTAAGTAATGACTAAACTGCAAGAGCTGTGAGTTTGTTACCTCTTTCACAAACTGTCTCCTTGATTTGCTTCGCTCCATGCTCCCTTTTTGCATGCATCTGTTTTCCCCTATTGTACCAGGATTGCTATTTTGTCCTATGTTTCTATTACTCTACCAGAATCAGGGTATCAGGTTCTACTAAGTATCAGAGTTTATTAGTAGGGCTGTGGATTGCACCTTCTAAACAGAAAAGCAGTGATGTATCACAGTATTCATTCTTTACTTCCACTCTCTGTAGAGACAGTCACAGCAAGCCAAACTCTGGATGGCCTTACAAGCCTTGAGAAACAGGACTTGTTTGGGGGACATTCATGTAAGAGGCAGGGAGAGGACCACCACCTATGCAGAAAGCCCTGCCCTCAAAAGACAGGCACCACTCTCAGCTCCACACACACACAGGATTTCTGGCTTAGACAGTTTCCCCAGGTAGAACAGTCACAATACAAAGGAATACACAAAGGATTCAGTATCACATGGAAATTTCAAGATTAATTTTTCCAGTCAAATAATAGCACAGTGGAAATACGAGTCATTTTCTGTGCAGGGCAGCTAATATAAAAGTTGTGACCAGTGTAAGAGGCTTTTACCTTCACTATGGTTCAAGAGCCTTGGTGGCTCCTGCACTGGTGGCCATAGCACAGAGATTCTGGGTGCATCACCAGTCATCAACACCAGCAAACAAATAAACAAACAAGCAAAACCAAAACAAAACAAATCAAAAAATCTACCAGGTCTAGGACTTTTCAACATCAGCTTGAAAGTAAACTTCTTTAACTTGTGATCTAATTGCAGACTCACTCTCAGGAATTGCAAACTTGTTACTCTATCACTAGACCTGGAGAAGATTTCTGTAAATAAAAACTGAAAAGCAGAAAAAAAAGAAAACAGAGTGAAGTTTTTAATAATAGCATCACAACATTTGCTTACCCAGCAAATAATTATTAGCCTCCTGCTCAAAGTTGTCAAGGGAAGAGCAGTTGGTGTTAAGGCAGCTCTATGATAGGTGTGCTGGGGAACCAGCTTTCAGATTAGAACAACCACAATTGCATTCTATTTTCTTGCCCCAAAAAGTATCGAGATACACTAATACTCTACTTTAAAAATTACTGGATGCTAATTTGCAAAAGATATGTCAAGAATAGCATGCCTCATAGCAAAAGTTCAATATTATGGTTATTGTTCCACATTTCCTTTGCAGAAGTGGCCTTGCTTTTTGTCTCCTAGTTCTGCCTTCAGTACAAATGGACTCAGAGAAAGGAATAGTAAGACATTTTCAGTCTCCTATAAAAATCCTAACCTAATCACAGTGCTGGTGCCTCTTTAGACCCCAACAGCAGGATCTAAGGGGCTCTTAGAGGTGATTATGGGCAACTCCTCAACAGAACACATGAAAAGAAGAGTAAAGTAGCAATAGGAGTCCTGGTCCCTGCTGCGAGACCTAACTGGGCCTAGAGGCAGCTATCAGACTCTCTGCATGGGAACCCAGCAGGGGAATGGCAACAGCTCTTAAACCCTCTGCAGGACATTAGAGATGAGTACTAAAAAATACTAGAAAATCACACAGGAGTACTTAAATATTACTTGATCATTAACATAGTAATTACATCAGTGCTGCTCCTGCCTGATGCCATAATTTAAGAGGTTTCAGCATTTTCATTATAATCAGTAGCAGTTATTTCCTGTGGTTCATTGCCCATAAAATGTTAACCATAGGAAAAAAAAAAGGAGACAAAGAGATTTTGCCATGATGGCAATTAACATCCACTGTGGTGCTTGTGCATCCCCTGAAATACAAATCACTCTGGTGGGTGCTTCATCAGGCTTCAGGGGGCCACACAAGGCACATTTGTTCCTGAAAGCTTTTAATAGAGGCTTTTAACTAAGATTTTTAATGGAACATTTTCTGAGGAAGTAGGCCTCTTTTCAAGTAGGTCTATATCTATTTTTGTTTCTCTTTTCACCAATATTTTACAGAAAGGGTTCTGTATGTATAAGGTTATGTGGAGCTTGCAGTAGTGCTTCTACAATAATATAGACTGAGCTACTGTTCAGAATGCATTTCTTAAGAGGCTATAATTTCTGACATATAGAAAGTGAATGATCAAGCTCTGCTGCCGTCAAAATGAAACTTCAAAAAAGTTATCAGATATGAATTTATCTAACAAGCTCTCACACATTTTGCAGATGGAAATGTAAATGATGGCTTCTATATACCAACCAGATTGCATGATTAATTAATGCATTACAAGAGAAAAAAGTTTTATGTTTAAAGCAAGACTGGGTGACTATCTCAGTGCATTAGTTTTTACAGTTTTGATCTGATCTGGGCAAAGAATTACATTCAATCAACTTGAACTGTTTGTATTGATCTGCATAGAAGATTGAGGGGGAAAAGATATATTGTCTCACTATAAGCTTTTTCCTGGTTTTATTCGCTTTACAAGGGAGCAATAATTTTCTGAGCACAGATTGAGTGCAATGGCTCCATAAAACTGCCCAGGAGGCTTCTGCAGCACCATTAGAAGCGTGTTCTCTCTGCTCAGAAGCTGCTGAGAAATACTGTTGAGGAAATGGAGTCCCCTGGTATATTATTCCTGCAGCTACCATGACGAACAAGCACTTGAAATTCACTTGAAATAATTCTGGGATTTGGTGACTAACACAGAAGTAGTGTATTTCTCCCCTAAAACTTTGCTTACCATGTGAATGACTCCTTTAGAAATTAAATACCTTGGGAAATCATTTGATATGAGAGAATTAACATTAGGATTATAATTGTTTTTCAACTTCATGCACATAGTTTTATTTTTTTCCCCCTTGTTCTCCCTTCTTTTTTTTTTCTTTTTTTCTTTTTTTTTTTTAAATTATTTCTTGCTTTCTGGGCTCCAGTTTTCCAGGAGCAGATTGTGGTTGCCTTGAATTCATCTGTTAAGTGAAATTACCCTCCAATCACTGAAAAAAGCTGTTGGACTCAACACAGATTGGGGCTCTGGCACACAAGGAGATAATTTGGGAAGAAGCTGTGACTTAGAGTACAGTTCCTCCTGTTTTCCCTTCACTTGCATGAGTTAGGGAAGAGGTGGGGTGCAAAGTGTGTTCTCTCATCAGTTTGCAGGACGCAGCTGGCCCAGGCTGCCATAGCACACTGGAATGCTTTCATCTTCTTTGAAGAGGGTTTCAGGGACTAGAAAAGATGTTAGCAAGAAATGATAGGCCTGGAACAAATTCTGTCGTACTCTCCACAGAAAGACCAGGCAGTGAGAATTAACAGACCATTTATACAACACTCTTTGCAGGAGAGCAAAGGGGAACCTTCCTGAGAATATGTAGGCATCTCCCTCAAATTAATCCATGCCATTGAACGGCTGTAACTGAGAAGACTGTTTGTTCCCAGCTCTTTAACTTTGCTGTATTTCGTACCACCTGCAATGACATTTCATTACTGTGGAGTGACAGCAGCAAAACCGCCATGCAGCTATCAGCAGGAAAGGAAATTAGTGATATTACGATTAACAAAACAGCTTTGACTTGGCCAATGCTGAGAGAAGACAGCCTCTAAAGGGATCATATGCTACAAGCATCAGGAATGAAATACCAGCACCACCCCGTGGTTCCCTGGATCTGCTTCCTCCTTGTGTGGGTCAAAAGGGACTGGACATGGCCAGGCAAACTCAAAAGGAAGAGCATTGTTTCCTTCTGGATTTTCTGTCCTGTTTCATATGGCCGATACTAAAAACTCACCCTTCTGCCCTCTGGACATGAAAGAAATCCAAAAAATATTCAGAAAAGACAGGAGGTTTTGTGGGGCTTGAGGCAATACCTAATGAATGTCCTTGTCTGCAGCTGGCATTCTGTCCTGTCTTCTTCATGTCTGCAGCTCTTTAAATTGTTCCCAAAGGGCAATGCAAGCTGATGGCAAGCTTAAAGAAACACAACTAAAATCTAATCAGGCTTCTGTCATAGTTTTTTACAGATTTCCTTATCTTTGTAATCTCTGATTCAGATAATTAAGTGGAAAATGAGTGTAAGTGTTGAAGAAAATCCAACAAATGCAACAAGTCTTGTCATAATTAGAGTGGTTTGGTTGTGCAAAGCAGTACACAAATGCTATCCTTATTCTAGCAGAGTCTTCATTAAGGTATCAAATTAAGAAAAAGATTTTACTAGCTAGATATCCTTATGGTGTAATTTTCGTGATAAAACAACTACTGATAGAATTTCAGCTAAACTAATGGACTCATATAAAAACAATAAATGTCGTTCAAGGAGATACTTATGATGCATCAACAGATGTGAGGCTATCTGAGCCTCCCCCATACAGCTTATTAGTTAAAACAGCAAAATACAGACTGAGCTTCTATGATACAATTTTGGTAATAAAGGGGCAAAGTCCCTGTATATATTGATCATTAAAATAAATGTAAATTTTCTTTCATTTTCTCTTCACATTAACAAGTCTTTCAAGGATTTGATGTATTTGAGCATGAAATTCTGTTGATCTTTGTCTGCATTTTTCTACCTCTTTAGAAAATCAAGAAGTGACATATGCATAACTAATAGCTGGAATTTAACACTCTCTAAATGGGTCACCCTTTCCTTTGGACTGAATTATACAATGAAATCCAAATAATGTATTTGTCCAAGATACACAATAACTTTTGGGATGCATGTGACCAGTTGTAGTACAGGGTGTTGTTACCACCTCCACACTGTTTGAAACAAAATGAGAACGCTGCAGATGCACTCCAACAAAACATTTACTTACAGCAAATACTCACAAATGAGCAGACAATCACGGCCATGGCAAATCACATCATTGGACCAGTCAGCTCAGCAAACTGTCCCGAAAAAGACCCATGTCACCAGTTCAAAGGGAACAGCAAGTATTAAACAGTAGACAACCGAGATCTCAGCACATCTTATTCCTCACCATCATGAACAGGGGAATCTCTATCAAGTCATTTTTATAGAAGTTCAGGTTTCTTGAATTGCTTCCTTCCTACACTTTGAATTACCTCTAATTTGTTTGAGGTCTAACTTTTTGAAAGATAATATTTTGGGGCAGTGTTGAGGGTTTTCTTCCCACAAGGAAAGAATGAGAAGGAATCTGCGTAGGAGTCTGTCGAACTGAGTGATTAGTTTAATACTGCTGAGATTTTATTGTAATATTAATGACGTGTTACAGTGCCTAAGGTCCTGGCTAAGCATAATTTATTATTTTTAATCTAAATAAGTAAATAAATACAAGAGTCATGGGAGAAGCTTCTTGCTTAATCTTATTGTACTGTGGCACAACTACAGTCATCATAAAATTAAAATATTCTATATATTCTTCCCATTTAAGAACCTACACACATCAAACCTCTGATTTCAACGTAAACACTAAGGAAAACATCAAGATGATGAAATTTATCACCAAGGTGTATGTTACCATTCTAGTAGTTTACTACAAGAGTAAAGAAGGAATTCAGGCCACCATATGGAAATGCAACTAGCACCTTCCCCTGATTATGAGATGCTGAACGAACACTTTGAGGCTTGTTTGTACAGCACATGAGAACCAGTAATGACCTTCTTATTTTATTTACACATTTTAATCACTACATAACTTTCTTCGGACTACTGCATATCAGCTTTTAAACTTAGTAAAAAGAAATAATTTGCAGTTATCTGGGAAAATAAATCTAGAATAATAAATCCAGCTCAAGATTTACATTTTTCCATGTTTTCTAACCTTAAATTTAAGGAAAGAGAATAACTGATTTTCTCACTGCTATATTTTTTTCTTTTTAATATGAGTAGGAAACATCTAGCTATTGAACGTCATATTTTTTATGCATTTTGAAAACCTCATGGGCATTTTGAGTGCAGGTGTAAGGAAGCAATTGGTAATGCAGATGCTAAGCATGACCCTTTCTGTATTTGTCAGAAGCATGTAATCTGGTCCTTCACTCCGGCAGAAAAAGTATAGCAACAATTAAACCAGAAGTAGTTTTACAATTAATTTCATCATAGAACTATCTTTATTAATATATTAATACCATATTAGTGATGTGTAGGGAAGTAGCTTCTGTACGTGCATTCCTAAGGCTTACTCAATCTAATACCATATCAAAACCAGCCATTCAAATCAATCAGGGAAAAAAATGGACACAAATACTAAAAAAGACAAAATACTCTAGTCCAGGAGGCTGTCTTCTATATAGAGTTTTTTCATGAAGCTGAAGCTCCCTTCACCTTGTACTCAGGGCCATGCTGCATCCTCAAAAGGCAAATGGGACTGACAGTGCCTGTCCACATGTAGTTCAGAATCACTCCATTCTTTAGATAAATGGATTTAAAAGAATTACCTCAACATAATTAAGCCAAACCTACAATACTCTCCACTTAGAAAAAAATATGACACTGGGTTTTCCTAATTCAAAAACCCAGAAACATGTATAATGTCGTGGTGGTATCATCCAGTCTTATCTGTCTACCTGAGATTTCCAGACCCATCTTACATTTAGTGAGAAAATGCAAAGAACCAATGCTTCAGTTTGTTGTCCTCTTCTCACCTCATTTGCTTTTAAATTTTCATTTTCAAGCCTTTCTGCATTGCAGAGAAGTGTGTGTCAACAGACCAGAATTAAAAAGGTGACAAACTGTGAAGAATTAAAACTTCTAATTTAACAGATGAGCAACTGCAAATACCAAAATCTCAGAAAAACACAATTTTAATGAAAGGTGACATGCTGGAGATAGGAAGTTTTCCCCTCTCTCTTCATCATGTAACAACAAATTAGTTTAGGAAACCATACAATAATGCTGTGAATGCAATAATAAATTCATATCCTGTGCTGTTAGTTTTGTTTGCTTGTTTGCTTTCTGAAACCATATATGACACTTCTTTTGTAATAATATATTTTCTTCACTCTAAATGTGTCACCATTTGTTCATGTCTGGACTAGCTCTCATTCTTATTACGATCAGGTACAACTCTTATTCTTCATGTTCTCAGCAGAGCTTTACATTTTATCCTGCTGAGTGATGGGGTGAGGGCTGGCACTGCAGCAGCCTTTCTTGGAGTTTTCTAACACCTTGTGATATTTCCCATGTAGAAATTTGGCTGGATACATGTTGGCCACTTGCTTGTCATGAAATTTTCCACTGTGATAAACACCAGGAGGAAATATAAACATGTATGTAAATGAACATAGTGAGCTTGAAGTAACACTCTTTTACTGCTTTTAGTGGGGCTACATCCAGGTAAATCATTAACATGAGTGGATTCCCTGAATCCAAGCCAAATCCAGACTCAATATAAAGTACAAAGCTTTAATGAGTAGTTACACTGATTTATATATGTAATTTGGAATGAATGCAGTATTCTTTGAGTGCATCCAGTAGTGAATTAAAAAGCCAGCAGAGAGCTAAAAACTCCTTTTAAATAAATATCAGTACCTCCCTTACTCAAAGGGATCATTTGGATTAATGCATTTTGTGGGCAATTCACCTACCATTGGTAAGCATCACTTGGCTGTCTCTCTGAAGATCACATTGAAATAGGTTTTCAGATGTATACAATTAAACTCAAGTGAGCACAAAGAGAGCCTGAATAACTTCAAATGACTTATTAACAAAATACTGTGTTTACGACATAGCAGGTGGTCAGCACAGGTAGTCTTAAGAAGGTCTTAACTTAGAATGCATTGTCATATATAAGATTACTGAAGCAGCTCTTTTTGTCCTACTGTGCTTCAAAATACAAAGTATATTAAGGACTTCTTAAAATTAAAATTATGTTAATCAAATAACAAAAAATTTTATCGGGATTCTATGAATGAGTTTTCCAACCCAGTGACTGGGAGTCAGAGTACCAGGGCACCTTCCTCAACAGCTCGTAACATGTGTGGCATAAATTCCCCTAGACAGAAGAGTACCCTAATTTTTACCTTTTCTCTACTTATATACTTGAAAAAACTCTCTCCTTTATTTCCATGCCCATGTGGCAGGTGCCACAGTAAATCAACCAGTGGGAGTCTCTCATATGCACCTCTGCCTTACTGAGTATTAATGAGATTTTTCATTTAACTTCCATTAGGGAATAGTTTCATGAATTCAGCATATGGGACTTACTGTTTAAACTGTTTACAAGCGACAATTTTGCTCTGCAAATGTAAAGTATATATGACAGTGGGGGCTGTTTTCCCATGTAAACCATCTGTGATTAATTGTTGTGTATTTTAAGCAATCATCTGAGTTTAAAGCAAAGGCTACAACTTACATTTTTCCCCTCTTGACACATAAAATATGTTACAGTATGAAGCAGCCTTTTTAGACCACAGCTAAATTTCATCATAAGTTAGTCTGTTTTATGTACATTTAGGGAAAAAGGTCTTTAGCAGTTAACAACATTGTAGAATAAATAATGGAACTAGGAGGTCATTTTGCTGAGATTATACCTGGCAGTTGAAAGGCCAGGAGGTATTAGCAAGCAAATATTGGAAATTATTGGAAGAAAAATTAGATGCGTCCAATGTAAGTAAAGCAAAATTATGACTTACAACTTCCCATGAAGCCAAATGACATCCATTGTTTTTACACCACAGTGGAACTAAACACAAACCTTTCTCACAGCAGCTAGGGACTGTTACATCACTGTGCTGACTTGATACAAACAAATCAGAAAGAGACAAACACTTTCTCTAATATTTGCATAAATGAGAATTAATGATTTGGAGGAGAACATGAGAACACCACAGTAATATTTTAATCAGCAAGACAGGCAGCTGATTTTGCACACAGGGAAAATTAATATCAGGGTTTGGGAGGCATTGTGGAATGCGAAGAATCTGATAAATACAAGAACTTTGATTGTTCATGGCAAATTTGTTCCAAGTTGGGGGTGTAACATGGAAAAAAAAGAAATTAATGTACTTGTTTGAGATATTAGCAACAAGATAAGGAAGATTGACATCATAGGCTAGAGACAGCTTTATAAAGTACCCAAAAGGAGTTGGTATGAAAGAGATGGGTAACAAAGTGCCCAGTGATAAAAACAAGCAACTCATGTTTCTTAATAAAGCAGCATCTTAGAATAAAGATAAATGCAACACAGAAAGTGACACTATCAAAGGGACAAGGTAGGGAAGTGGTATGTACAGCTGCATTGGGTAAAAAAGAGCTGACAAAACTTCGAGATACCTGAAGAACCTTCCAATGGAAGGATCAGAAGTGAAATGTGCTTCCTGATATTAGTAGCTGGAGATCCGGGCAAGGACAAGAATGATTCGCTGGGTGGAAAAGAGTATGAAAGTAAAATCATACTTGCATTACCTAGAGACAGAGGCTGAGACAAGTGAGTAGTTAAGACTATGGAAAAGTAGATGGAATAAACCAGGAAAGAACGGGAGATGGGTCAAACAGGTTTCTCCTCATTCTTTCTGACAGGAAGAAAGCATAAGAGAAACCTCAGAATATTTCTAATAACTTCAGCCCTGTTACTGAAATCATTCCTGACACAATGAAGGAGAATGTGGACCCTGTCTTGAGAAGAAAAATATCAGTCAAACAAAATAACTAGTCAATACAAGTATCAAAGACTAAAGATTATCTTGAAGGCCTCTTACAACCTTGATGATTCTGTGATTCTGATCCTTGAGAAATTTTTACCACAGCATATGGTGCCAGGGCCATACCTGCACCATCTCAGTGACTGCTCAGTGAAGAGGATTCACAAGGCTGTTATTTGAAGTGGTCTGATTCTAAACCCTTCACATGGCATGATGGCACACCCATTGCATTTATTGCTCCTTAAAAGAAAAAAAAAAAACCTCCCTGGTGAATTATAGTATTTGTTAGCTGGTCACATGAGGATTGCTATTTATTTTTCAAGCTCTCTGATTTTGCTGCAGATTCTTCTTTGAATCTGCCTATTGACACGACCTTTTTTTCCAGAACATTTTTTCTCATCACTCCTATAGATTTTTTTCAAGTGGGTGACAGAGCCTTATCATGTACTTCCACTGTCACCTATCACTGCCTTCTAAATCTCCAACATAGTAGTACATATTCCAGCATATAGAAAAGCCTGGTTTTATCTGTAAGATCAAAATCTTGTAGCAAACTCCCACTCACTACAAAAATCAGATCCTGCAGCAGGGGGTCCTGGCTTCCCTCTCTCAAATGGAGAAGGATATCTTTAAATTAGACCTTTCCTTAAGAAATTAACTATGATACTGGCTTTATCAGAAAGAAAAAAAGAATAGATGTCCCACTTGTTGCAGCTTCTTTCTGTTGCACAATATACTGAATAATAAGCCAGAGTATTAATTCAACAGGGACAAAATGTAATGTAGAAATGATGTGCAAATTAAAACATTCATTTCAACTAACCAAAAAAAATGATGGTATGATGCAAAGCCATCTGTACAGTGCCATATGTCAGGTAGAAGGACAAATAAAAATCAGATAAGATCATTAATAATCTTTCAGGGAATAGTTAAATGTTTTCAATACATTAGATTTCAGAGGTCATTACATTTTTTAAGCAGGAACATACTATTGCCATTATTTATGTGTAAGATACAGACTTAATGTGTAATATGTCACCTAATTAACTTAAATAATACTACAGTATTTCATGGAACTTTCTTTATTATTTAGGAAATTTAGAATCCTGGGAACAGACTATCCAAGTTCCTAACTATCCTAACTTTGACCTGAAGGGGAAATGGGAGCACAAGTAAAATTTAGGATCTGGCATCCTTGTAGGTGAAACAGATGTTCCTCAACTTAAAAAATCTAAAGTTACAGGGAGAAGGGAGGTTGTGAGTCACATAGGCCATGAGGACTGCTCTTTGTGGAGTTCCAAGGACTCATGGAACCTTTGGAAACCAGTAGGAACTTGCTGCACAAAACTATTCCTAAAAATCAGGTCTGTTCGTTAATAGCTAAAAATAAAAAGTACCATCACTTTGATAAAGTAATCCTCAGAGAACATGAACAAGACAGTCAGGCTGCACATCTGCACAAGTTCCCTGAAAACAGAGCTGTGGGAACAAACCACGAAAAATAGTTTATGAGCACCTGCAGAAGGTAAGACAGAAACACCACTGAGACCATTTCCAACCCAGGCCCTTGGCTGCCTCAGTAAGACTGTACAAAGAGTGTAAAATATTCTGTGAGAAATAATCTAGTTTGAGATCTTCTGCACTATCATTAACATGAGGTTTCCACTGATTGCTTTACTTCCCAACTGATATATCTTAATGTACGAGAGGTTTTCCCAACAATTTTTCTTAACCACATGCCTTCTCACTCCTTTAAAAAAGATCCATTTCCATTTTCTTCATGCACATTCAGCATTACTAGTTTCTGACATCCCTTGTTGTCTCCCAAATAAACCATGTTTCTCTCTTTTAATCTTCATCTTATGTAAATTCCTCCATCTATAATAATGATTCTATGGCTCATTCATCCAATTTGCCCAGACACCTCTCTCCAGTGAAGATACCCCTTCTAAAAAGCTAGAGAGAACCCTATTTTTTTGCTCCACAGTCTAATGATTCTGCATGCTTCCCTAAATTTTCACTGCTAAATTGCAAAATAATCTCTAATTTCTGATGTTTTCTCCCTGAACCTCAGTACTGCTATGCTTTGCTGGATCTCTCCCTCCCTCTGTATTTTTTTCTACTAATGTCCTCTAGATACACTTTAATTTTCAAAGGTTCTAGAGCTTCTAAAGCTTGCCTGTTGTTTTTTGTCTATATTTTAAGCTCTTTTTGCTTTGGTTTGGGCCTCTGGTATTTGCAACTCTTCACAAGTTAATGTCATCTATGGATTTCATTAATTTTATTTTTCTTTCATCAACTTTATTTTTCTGCTCTTTTTAAAACTCTAAAAAAATAATACAAGTATCTTATGAGATTAAGTACAGGAAACATTCTTGTAGCAGCCTGTACACTGCTACTTCATAATTCAGTAATTTATCCTTCTTCCAGATTCCAATGTACATTGCATGTCCATACACAAACCAATTGCTTTGGGTGCACATTTTCAGATACATAAAGAATTAATGAAATTCATATCACATGCATCATGCTCTCCCATTGCCTATTGCTGTAGTATGTTTGCAAGAACAGTATTTGAGCTTGAGTGGCCAGGTCTATCCTCTGTGAACCCAGATCACTTCTGCTTTGTGTCTCCAAGTCATTAAGGGCTTTCATCCCTACTCACTTCCATAGTCAGGGCGAGGGGAGGGGGGACTAACTCCTTTACACACTGGTGGTCTCTGGCATCACAAAGAGGAGATCCTGTCACCTGTACCTACTGCAACTCAAACTCCACTCTGAGGCCTCTCAGACTCATGGAGAGATCGGGATTTCAGAGGAAAACACGACCACAGTAATGCAGAGGATTAGTTTCTGGACCTGCCCTATAGAAACGCTTTAAACCAACGTATCTCTATGGCAGAGTATTCTACAACCTACTGTATGTACAAGCTTCCTGGTTCAGATCTTGCTATTCTGCTTAATTCACTGTAACCATTGACATTCAGAGCTAGTTGTGAGATCAAACCACAAACATAAAACAGCAGAAATTCACCCATAGACAAATACAAGCATTGGTAGGGTGTTGGGCAAATTATGGCATCAATCCTACAAACATCTACAACCGTGACATGCAAAAATGGAGGAAAGGAGCAAAAGCTTCATTGCCTTTAAAAGCTGAGGTTGTCAGGCGTTTGGAGCAGTACCACCCGATGAAATTTTCTAAGGAGCAAATTAATTTCCAGAAGTTTTCCAGATCAGTCTTAGAATCTACTTTGACTGTCCTTTTAGCCAGGGAGAGATGGCCACAAAAGTTTGTGGCTACAAACAGCTGACAAAATGTAAGCACACAAGGAAGTTTTCAGCTCTTGAACATCAAATGTTGCACCAGCAGCCATTTCCTGTCTCCTCCAAAGACAAGAGACAATGGGTGGATAGTAATATAGGGCATTACTAGGAAATTGGAGGTGCTGATCAGCATGGTAAGTTCAGCACACCAGATAGAGGGAATAACTGGCAGCCTTGCAACAGGGAGACTGACCTGGCTCAGATGTGCAGGTATTTACTGGGGCTCTCAGCTCTTCCCACCCAGCCTCTTCCCACCCAGCAGGAGCCTGCTGGGAAAGATGAGTTGCTGTCCTTGGCAGGAGCTGGGGAACAAGGTCTCAGTTTGTGAAATAAGAGTGAGGAAGAGCTATGAAAGTGAAGTCCTCCTGCTTATTACATTCCTAGATATTTTGTGAAGTCCTGGGAATACAGACGGTTTAGAATTTAGATTTTAAAGTGTCAATATCAAAGATTTGCTTGATCTATGTAGTCTCTCCCTGGCTGGTGTTTATTTTATCTAGCTTGAAAAAGCAATTTTGTTTTCTCCCTGTGAGTGTATATATGTGTGTGTGTGTGTGTATATATAAAAAATGCATATGTTTATAAAATACATATCTAGTACTTCCCCTAGTTTCAGAATGTCATTCCCTGTGGCCTTACCTCTATTACGCACATCATTCATTAGATTATGAAAAACATTAATGTCAGGCAGCAGAACCAAAGGAATTCACTAAGGGAGCACCATTAGCATATCAAGTAGCTATTTCTCAGCTAAATATTCCTGACAGCCCTCATTACATACGATGGATGGGCTTTATAAGAGGTAGTATTTCCAGAAGAAAATAAAACCTCAGCATTCTACCACATGTGGTCCAATAACTAGATATCATTTTTTGACTGTCTGTTTGCATTTCTTTCCTTTTTTTTCTTTCAGAATCAAAGAGTTGTAAAACTCACAAATAGATTAACTGCATAATTCAAAATTCATTAAAAATTGTGAGCCTAATTTAGCCTAGTTTCTGAATTCTGCACGTGCTTTAGTTGTGGGATATCAAACAGTGTGTGTCATCCTGGCTATATTGCCAGCAGCCTGTCAGAAATGAAAAGAGATATAACTGAAAAACCAAGTAAGGCTGGATTCTAATAGACCATGTAAAGCTGAAATTTTTATGAGTTGAAACCCAACATTTTCTGAGGTAACCAACCCAATTTTAAAAGAAAAAACATAAGTGTAGCAATGTCTTCAGGAGTCAATGAATAGTTATTGCATCACCTCATGAAAAATGGGCAATTGCATGTGAAGCCACAAACAAGTGCACTCAAATATCTACTAACACTTGCAGTCTCCTGCTAGTTGGACACATCTGTAGTGACTCATAACACACTTTTATGTGAATACAGACCCCCACACTCCATCAAAATATGATGGGAAATAGTTTGGCACTTTCTGCTATGCATTTCCCTGTATATGACAGTAGTGACGCACATGTAACACCAGTAGATTTCAGCTTACATGCATAAAGACTGATTTTATTATGCATTTTTAAATTTCACTTTTAAAGTAGAAAGGACTTTTCTATTCTTGGACAGTTGAAAACAAATGATATTCAAGGGATCAAATGATCTTTCACTTACACTCGTGATGACAGAGCAAGTGAGGCAAGTCTGACAAAGTCAGATAAAATCATGTAGGAAAAATCTGTATTCTCACTACAGAAAAACATGGCTAGCTATCTCCAAGTGGACAGTTCCTCAAACATCCCATGTGATAACTAATTATTCTATTTGCTAGTTCTAGATCTGATCCAAAATTGGATTCAGTATTTTATTTCCCTTCTCTGTCCTGCATAAATAAACATTCTGAGTGGAGATGTTTTACCTCCCCAAAAAAACCCAGTCACTGATACTGGGACAAATAAGATACTCTGAAAAAATGAGTTCAAATATGGTTTGCTTCTCATTCACACAGTTTTGGCCTGCAACTGTCACTCAGGTTGAGGATATGAGCACAAAAGTGAGCTCCCACCTTCCCTGCAGAAGCTATTTACACCTGTCTATCAGAGGATGTGTTTCTGCTGCCTTGGCTGCCCCCCTTCTTCTACAGGTGACAGTATGAGACAAGACCCAGGATCTTCTCAAACATATGAATTAGGATGAAGGGTGTAGTTTTGGGAAAAGTATATTTTGCATACTTGACCATTTTTCATTTTATATTACATTAATTTTGGAATGTAGGAGAATACTATATTCAAATACCTTTAAACCCTGCTGAAATTTACACGCAAAGAAAAAAAAAATAATACTTCTAATCCTTACTGACTTCTGCAAGAATCTGGTGAGCAATCAGTGAAATCTGTCTATACTTTTTTTATGGCAGTACTGCCTGCTAGACCAGCAAATCAAACTCTCACACACCAGCCATTTCCATCTCACCCAGAATGCCTTCAAATATTTATAGCTTATCAACAAATTCCTATGTGTAACCTTTCGGACATATTTTGCTGGATTATGTAAAGTTTTCTAATGAATCAATTTCTCTAGCAACCTGATCCTGATTTTTTTGAATTATAGTTTTGTAGTACATCTGTACTTTGAAATAAATATCCTGTGTTTAGTGCAGCTGATACAGAAGGAGAAGCCCTGGATAGCAATGGCCCTCCATGTGACATCATGTCTTTGTACAAACGCTCCAAAATATCTGATTTTTCCAAATGCATTATGGCATTAAAAACCATATTGCATTTATTGGAGAACTTTCCTTTTTTTCCCCAGTTGGTTATATTTTTCCATGCACATTTATCACAAATTTCTCATTTTATATTTGCCACTCTAGGTCTCATTTTCTTATCCTTCACTCTTCTTTGCAACTTCTTTTGTTGTGGATTTTTTCTTCTTTTTGATTGCTTGTCCTGAATTCTCAGAAGTTAATGTCTTTTACTATTCCATTCCTACCTTGTCTAGTTCTCCTTCCATTGCATTCATGAAAATACTAGTTAAGGTGCAACTTCTTCAGAGACACCTACTGCCCCCTTTATTGTCTCTCAATTATGATGCTTTATATGGATTTTTCCTTGGCCCAAAGTACATTGGTCATATTATAAACAAAGTAAATTAACTTCCACATCTGTTTTCATGGAATCACTATCAAATGTTTTGCTAAAATCTATGTACATATCTCTTGTGGTTCTTTCATGTGCTGATTTCATTTTTTTCCCAAGAACTACAATACCATTTGTCTAGCTTGATTTATTATCAACACTGCTAAAATTTCATGCTTCTCTTGTCCTCTAAATCCGAAGTTATTTGACTTCAATAAGGCAGAGAACTTCTTTGCAAACCAAATTATAAAACAGCAGGGTATTAATTTATTATTATTCAGAAATGAATTTTATTGCAGAATCGGGAAATAGACTGGGCACCTACTGCACAATGATCACCAGTGCACAAGCTGATGTGGCAGGAGGATGTATTCAGCCAGCTTCTTTTCCCAGATTTGACTCCTGCCTACTACTTGTTAACTGGTTTTGGTTATCGTCTTTTTTCACTGTTATTTAGAGGAAGAGTCTCACCAGTAGTGGAAAGAGGTTCATTAAACAGGTCATTTAAAACCAGAGTGAGACAGAGAAGCCATTCCTCAGAAAATTGCTAAAATCATCAGAATCACACTGTTTAATTCCCCAAAGAACTTTTTTTCCTTCCAGTATAATTCTTTAGCGTTCGAATGTACAAGCTCCAAAGTGGTAATAACACTTCTGAGGTACTTCCAACCAACCCAAGAAAGAGCCAAGACTTTTTAAAAGTCTCAGCATTTTAAGAACTACTTTTGGGGGGGGGTTGTGCTCAAACTCTATTATAAAGTGTGCTTTTTTCTTAGTGTGTGATTCTTCAGAAATGCAGAATGCTCATATTTTGAAAATAAGTGCTCCAAAGCAAATGAAATTTGCCACACAAACACTAAAGGGCCCAAAATATATTTTCATCTTTGACAACCCTGTCTGATACAATTATAAGCAATTATAGAACCATTGAAAAGCAATTACCTAGCATAGCACAAGATTCCTGGCCAAGATGCATACTGAAATATCTTAGATTTTAATGGGGTTTAATGAAGTATAATGACAGTAATACTTACTTCCTATGAAAGCACTAAAACGTTTACAGTGACCTTTCCCAAGCAATTAATTTCAACATAATATTTAATACAATTGTGATATTTATTATGCAAAAATAAAATTGTAAGGGCATATTTTCAAGACATACTCTGAATAATTGTCTTCAGACTACCTCACATTTATTCTGATATTAACAGTTAAATTTAAATGAAAATCAGCAATTACTGATAGAAGTTCAGTGTGGGAAAATCAACTCTGGCACGTGTTGTTCCTAAAGTGTTAGTTTAAATACTCAGTTTTCATCAACGAGTGTGAACAATAAATCCCAGAACACTTCACAAATTATGTAAACTGTCAAATAAGAGTAAACATATTCATTGCTTTAACCTTAATAATTACCTGTGTGTCGTAATATATTCATACTCATAACTCTCACTGCCTGGACAATTGTTTAAGCAGAAGTTTATACCCAAAGACATGCTATATCTTGAGAATGTAGAGTTGAAAATTCATTTAGTAGGGCTAAAACTTCAGTGTTCCCTAGATCAATATCACTTCAGAGGCTGTTCCAGTGAACTGTAGGAGTCAATAGGACTGGAGAAAAAGGTAGTATGTTTGAGATTTACCAAAACAGCCATTGGTCTAGTTCTGCCATGGAGCTGATTTTCATGTGCTCTTCTTCATGGTATTTCATTTATTTATCATTTCATTTCTAATGAAAATAGGGACAATAATGCTGGCTTTTTTTGTAACATTCTTTCAGGCTTATGTAGAAGAAATACATTAAAGTGAAATCCAGAAGTAGTTATAGATTAGTAGATATCACTTCTGTAAATCTTGAATAGCAGAATGTAGTCATTGTTCTGTATTATTAGGAATAAAATGATAAGCACAGGGATCAGAAAATAGATCACACTTGTTTCTTCTTATAAGAAGTTTCTATGCATCTTTTCACAAGGAGTGATTGATGATTCAGATGTTAGCATCCTTCTGGACCTCAGTCTTGACAAATGTCATTCACCCTGCATCTTCAGTCACAAGATTGTTAGAATGTATTTAGAGACATTCAATATACAGACATTCCTGCAACACATCTCCAGATTATAGCAGAGAAATATACAATGCTACTGAGTTAGACCTGAGAGTACACAATAGTTTACAGCCTATTTTCAGTATGGTTTACAAAATATTGTCATGCTGTAGTGTGTTGTTTCAAAATCAAAGCATTAATAAGAAATATTAACTGGGTCTGCTAGAATTTACAGCATGTAAGTCAGCAGGCAGCGTGCTTTATTTCCACTGCCATCTTGGGCTGCTTGCTTTCCCCAGTCAGCCTCCACACACAGCAGTAATTGATGTTAACAGGAACACACAGTCTCAGTGGTGGTGCTCCCTTTTACCTTTCTTCAAGACAGGCTGCAATCAGGGGCAGTGCCTTGCAGATCCCCTGGACTCCTCCTACACACACCCCACTCTGCAGAGAGCGAGTGTGCTTTGCAGATACACAGCAGCAGCCTTGTAAATGTTTGATGGCAGCGCAGCCAGTGGCACATGCATTATTTTTGCATGGGTTTACACCTGCACAGTGAATAAAAACAAAAGCAGTTCAGATATAAGTGGCATGTTTACACATTAAAACAGCAGGAGGCTGTAACAGATGAGCACACTGCCTTCATGGCAGCCCTGCTCATTGTGGTGCTTGCTGAGATGATCTTCAAGGGATGCCATTGCCCATTCCCTCTGACTTTGACCATCTAGTCATTTAATCCCAAATGAATCCTTTCCCTCTTGTAGGATTGAGTAGTTTGTGTTCCCAGAGACATACAGCCACAGCAGATCTCGGATTGAGACCAATTCCAAATAGCATTTCATTTTCACAGTGTGTGGTGCAGAAAAGGGAAAAGAAGCAGATATAAAATGCCTTGTTCTTATCTTCGTCTGCATTTGGGAAATCATGCAACGCAGTTCCAGAACAGGTAGTTTTCTTCCAATATGGTATAGGGCATTGGCTGGATCAATATTTTTCCCATCTTATTCCAAGGTCTCTTTTACAGGTGAGAGTGTACACGATAATATCAGACTCTGATATCTTGACATCGTATCTACTTTGTGGGAGGATATTTCATGATAGGAGGTCTAAGTCTCCCCTGTGAATTTTCCCCTGGTGAGAAAATGGCTAACAATTCTCTATGCAACATTTCTGTGTTGCTTTCTCTCTCTCATGTTTATAGAAAGCAGGCATATATTGGAGCCCTCAGAAGCTCTGCTTTTTAGGAGATTCATATTTCTTCATGAAGCTTTTCAGACTGGCAGTTAGTCAGGAGGGAGAGGGAAGAGCAACATAAGGGTACTTCTTGAGGAATGAGACACAGGACTATAAAGAAAAATAAAGTAAAGGAGATCAGAGATAAACATGAAGAAAGGAATGAGGGAATGAGGAAAGACCTGGAAAACAGACAAAGACAATGACAAAACCTGGTAGGGATTCATAAAGAAAAGTTGAAATCTTCAATAAAGGAGAGAAATGTAGAGAAAAATACTATAAATCCTAGTGGGGAGTTGGGGATAGGCAGGGAGAAAAGAAAGAAAAAACAGGAAAAGTAGCTATATAGGAGAAGGGATTAGTAAAATAGTAATAAAGGTTTCTTTGGGGCTGGAGTCCACAGGAAAAGGAAGAAGATATTGAGAAAGCAAGTGCACAGACTAAAGGAATGGTCTCAGGAGCAGGGAAACGGTTGCCTTTAGCAAATACACAGTGCTATCTAATCCTAAGCAGATACTGCCCAGAGCCTAAAATTTGCCTGAAATAAAGCTTCAGGCCAGAGGATAGAGAGAAGCTAGTGCAGGTACTGTTAATGTATGATCTTCCTTTGACTGAGAATGATGATGAGACATGAAAATTTGACCCTCTCCACAACACCTGATATTGCAGTGGTATCTCTGCCTCACCAATACAATAATGAGATGATTTTTTTCGTTCTTGTCCAGTGATTTTTAGGCAATTATCCTTCTATTTCTAAACCCTTCATTAGCTGATTACCATAAATTTCCCATAGCACCTTCCATAATAACCTAAGATAAACAAAAGCACCAGTATGTGTAAGTTGGGAAACAGAACTGGAATTATATCATATAATTATATCCCTCCCTACAGAGAGACAAAAGAAAAACTAATCTTTTGTTGTGTGCATCTGGGAACTTTAATAATATAGTCAAAAAACACTTTTACATTAGTTCATCTTTTAATTGATTAAGTAATACAGCAATACCATATTGCATAGGAAACACTGGGTTTAAAAACAAAAGCTGCAGCTAACAGTATTTGAAACAGCAGTTTTTAAACAGTACCAAAATCCTCCAAACCTCTGTGATATTTCAGATAGCTATAGAAGTTAGGTCTTTTCAAGTTCTTCCTCCTTTTCTCTTATTCTCTCCTCTCCCAAATGGGAGTGGAGAGATATGAAACCTGAGCAGAAAAAGAATAACTGTCTTTATGCAGAAATGTGCTCTTATCAGAACTGACATAAAGAAATGAACTGTCATTTTCATCCTAAAAAGAAGTAGGAAGTATAGGCACATAATTCTCATGAGACTCCCACCTCAAGTTAGGAAGAAGTATTTGTCTGACCATATTATTACATTGAGAATTACTGAGTTTAATTCTCAGGAAAGTTTGTCTTTTTTCTTGCCCCTTTACTCCTTCCTTCCTACTAACCACGAATCTACTATTATCATGACTTGCACGTAAGCCTGAAGATGAATTAATAAGCATGGCATGATTCCCAAGCATATTCATTCCAACAAAACACATATTTCAAATTTAGGATTCTCTCTGGGAGAGAAATAGGTATCTATCAATGGCTGTGAATTTGAGCAAGAGTAGTTGACTAAAGACTCAGGTGAAGAAGTCCAGAGAAATACCTTGTGGATCACAATGATTAATTTCTCTGTGTTTATAGACTTTCAATACATTAAAATTATTTGCTTCCCTATACATGCAAGTAAAGACTGTTCACTATTTGCCTTTGAGAGAAAGAGCTTGAAATAAAAAAAAAAAAAAAAAAGACAGACTAGTACTAATTCAGAAATACTGCACAAGTAAATGCACCTCCTTTTTTTCCAAGTAATACTTTCATGCAAGGATATATGTTGGTACAGTTTGCCCTTTGCAAGTGCTATATTTTTCCCTACATTCAATTATCCTCTTATATACATATCTCAGTAAGTTATGGCAAGCATAAAGCCCTTAGGTTTGCATGAAGTGCCATGTTCCTACTGCTCCAAAACTACAACAGACATACAAGGCCACTTCTAAAATCTTCACCTTTAAGTCAACTTATTTCTATTTCTTTACTAAGCACAAAAGATACCTTATATGACAAACAGAATACCCGAGTTTTTCTCATCCTACCAGACAAAGTCACATGAAATTCAAGAAGTTCAAATGAGAAATCATCTTCTGTTTTAGTAGTCCTGGGCAGTTATGATTTGGATAAATTAGAAAGAAATTTTGTCCTTCTGTAAAACAGTTCCACCAGAAAAAAACTATTTACAAGTCAGATGGGTCAAATTCTATGTCCTCTCCAGCAAAAAGATATTACTCTAAGTTGTCTTTAATTTCTAAAAAAAACATAAAATATGTTTAAAAATACAAAATTACAAAATTTCTTTTATCGATGCGCAAGAGGTAAACATGCCATACATATTGTCTCAGTGTAAAATTTCTGTTATTCAACATAATGAAAACCAAATTAAACTGCAGTTTATTTTCCTAAATCATTCATGACTGACTGCTGTCATGGTTTTCCTTTTAAAACGCAGTTGTTATTAAAGCTGTGCCCCATTCAATTACACATCACAGTCTTCTTGATAGCATGAGATACTTCCTTGCTCTACAGAATGTGAGAGCTGAACTGTGCCCTTTTCTTTGCAGTATTCAGAGTGTGTTTTCCAACATCTAAAGTTGGAAGCAGTATCCAAAACACTGCAACGTATCTACTTAAACAGAATGAATGCCAAATTCCTGAGTCTCAGCCTAAATCAACACGTTCATTTTAAATTTTTTGGCCCTCAGAAGAACTGGAGAGCAAATAACACACCTTAATCTATTAATTTTTATGAAACATTGTGCCAGAGGAAATCTTTTGAAAGCTTGGAGTATTCAAATGTTTTCTGCATGAGGATGTGATAGATATCATAAAGGTGCTTGCCACAAGAGACACACGAATCTTTAATTCCTCCCTCAGTGGTTGGATTTTCTGTAGAGGAGAACCAGAAAAAATCCCCAAACTAATTAAGCAAACATCCAGCATTATTAAACTTTGTCTTGCAAGGCACAGAAAAGAACAGCCTGATCTTAGCACTGCACAGCAACTGGGAAACAGAACAGCACTGCTTCAAGCCCTTCTCTGCTCAGTAGTGTCTGAAAGGTGTTTGGTTCGACTGTTAACAGTGGTTCACATTAAATGGATCCATTGGATGCATTTTAGAGAATTAGTCATTGGCTATATTCTGTCAGGATTGAGTCAGGTCCATATTACAAAATCACTTTCATAACTGAATAAACTGACAGCCTGAGGAAAGACAAAGGACTAAAAAAAATTAGATGGAGTTGTCTTATGGTGATTCCTACAGATCATGATAAAAACAGCAGGGGAAAACTTTCTTTCCTCCTAACCTGTTTGCACACAAATATATCAATTCATTCTCCACAGCCAATGCATTTTAATTAATCAAGAAGTTGTGTGGGAAAAAAAAAAAAAAAACTGGAAATGGAAAAAGGAATGAAGACTTTTTTTCTCCAGTGTGGAAAAATGACAACATTTACCTGCATAGAACTCCTTGTAGTTACAGAGAAAAACATGAGTCGGGAAAATAGCAATGGAAAATGATTGTGTGGTGGAAGGGGCCAGCAACATTCATGGTTGTTTTAGGGCCTGGTTTCAATTTGTGTAAAACTCCCTTTAATAAGTTTGCCTTATTAAGATGAACCAATAACTGTCCAAAATGTTAAGCTAATGGAAATAAATTAATTACATTTTATTAGATCCTCCCATTAACAATATTGAACTTTAGTGGCTTTCTTAATTAAGCATTAATGAGAAGAGAAAACAATTAGCAACAGACTGACCAGTTTAAGCTTGTGAGGCTTATGGACCTGACAGCTAAGGGTAAAACAGTTCCCACAGGTATCTTCTCAGGTTGGATTGGGAAAACACATTTCATGACGTCACTAGAGAGGAAGTTTAGAAAATTATCTTATAGGTTGCGTTCTCTTGTTCATATTTCTAAACCTGAATATTCTAAAGCATCTCTCTTTAGTGTTGGATTAGCTGCTGCAGATACAGACCTGTGACATAAGCCCAACCTGTGCATTTTTTAAATTGAAGTTTGCTGAAAGCTGAAAATCTCAACTGAATTTTTAACTGCTCCCTGTCAGTATCAGAGACTTTTCCCATTTCTGCAGAAAGGACTGTGCTTTCCCTCAGCAATATTGCCAGTGGTGTAGAACTTCTCTTGGAAATATTCTTGGAAGTTCATATAATGATGTGAGAACTGTTTCAGATAAAGACCTGCAACCCATCTGTCCACCTTTCTTGTTGGCCTCTTCCTTATTCTCCGTATCTTGTCCAAAGCAGTATTGGAAATAATTGAAATTTTGCTGCTGTTGCTACTGCTGCAGTTTCTTCCAAGGCAATATTTTCTTCTGCACCTGAACAACAAATCCAGTTTAGCAATGTCTGTTAAGTAAACACTTTTAACATCTCTGGATAAGCACAAGCTGCGTCAGAAGCACAGTTTTTGGGACATAGCCAGGGCACTGTGACATTTGCTTCACCAACATGTTTAGTGCTTTTTCTTCTAATATCAGCATATAGGTATTTGAAGTTCACTTATGCATAATCTGAAATAGCAGACTAAAATGTCGTACCTTAATGTGGAAATGTAGTCTAAAACACTTCAGTTACTGATGTTCTTTAAGTCAAGAAGTGCCTAAAGAGCTCTACCTGACTGTGGTCTGCAAGAATTCTGGTAGGTGTCTCACAGTTTACTCTTTCTTGGAGGTAATTATTTCCAAATGCATTCACAATTTCTTTTTTCCATACATCTTCTGTCAAATCTCACTTTTGAAGTTATGAGAATTATGTAGTTCTTGCTACAAAGCCTCATTCTTTTGGGTTAGATTGCAAAATTGTCCTGAATATTGTTTTTGAGCTTAATGAAGTAGTTTTTCATTCTTTTCATCAACTCACTTCAACAGTCTTTTGGTTTTGGCATTATAAGGCATTTTTATAGCTTTCAGGACCATTTTTGTAGTTCTTTTTCATTCCTTCTATTTTTTAACAATATATAAGAGTCTGACGTTTTGATCACAACCAAGTATTGCAGGATCTGAGTCACCAGTGCCATATGAGACCAATCTTTTCCAAATTATTAACTCAAGTTTTGCCTTTTTTTTCTTTTTCCATACTGAATAAACCAGAATGTCACTCAGAGGGATATGTTACATTCTTCTGTAGGCCAAGACCTCCTGACTACTACTTTCTGATACCTGGACAAGCAGACTATGTGTCTGGTTGTTCCTATGAACTTCAGGTCTCATAAGTTTTCAAAGTGAAGTGAGAAAATTCTGTTTTTTCTTCTTTTATGTTCATGTCTTTTGACTGACTTAACATGAAAGTCTATTTTTTTTTCTCTAATTGATCATCTAATTGATAAGGTAATTTCCTTTTTTTTTTTTTTTAATAAAAAATCATGAGGAAAGGAGGAGAAAGAACTTTGTCACTATCCATGACTTTATTGAGCCTTAAGTTCTCCAGAAAAACAAGACACATTGGACTGTTGTTTTCTGCCTCTCAATTTGTTAACTATTTGCTCTTGGGTGCATTTTCCACCGCTATATCTGTTTACACTCGATTTTGCTGCTTGATATAGTCCCATCACATGCAGTCCCAGCACACATTCTGCTCAACTGCTGTATGTGTCCTTCAGTCCTCTTTAATTGATGCACAGTTTGCACTCTTTACAGGGATTCCACAAGGACAAAATTTGTGCAGGCAAAATGCCAGAGCAATCTTCACTGGAAAGCCAGATGTTTCATTTTATCGGTTGGCTGGTTGGTGTGGTTCTACCAGGGGAGAAAAGGAGAGATCTGGGCCTTTTTTTTAAATCAGACACAGAGTTAATTCACTACTAAGTTAACTGCTTCAGATTTTGAAGGGAATTGGGTTTTTTCACTGTTCATTTGGAAAGAATTTGAAAGCAAAACAAGCAAAGCCAATCAAAATAATTGAAACCCTGAGTAAAAAGGAAAAAAAAAAAAAAAAAGAAAAAAAGAACTCCACTGAGGCTTTCATCACCTTATAAATTGCTTCTCAGTTAAGACATTCTTGAAAGACACATACAGCAAAATGCTGTCATCTAACTATAAAATAAAGTATGATGATTGTACTTGCTAATTGTGTTTGTTTTCTTATGACTAATTTATTAAGGACAATTGAGAAAGCTAAAGCATTTGAGCTGATTTTCCATTTGTTTGGCTATTAAAGTTCCTCTGTGAAATGTATGTTTACTTAAAGTATCTCCAGCTACCCATTTACAATGCATTTGTTAAATTAGTTAAGAGACTTTAATTGGTCATTGGGGATTTGTTTTGCTATTCCCAAATCCGTTTACTAAAAATACATGAGAACAGTGAGCAATTTATTTATAACCTTGTTATATTAGGCCATTACCAACATCAGGATTTTTTCTTAACATGTTTTTAATTTGCATTGACAAAATTGAAACCATGTTTGCTTTTCTTTCTATTTTAATAAAGCAGTCTGAAAACTGTTTTCAGTTAAATATAGTATGACCACCTGTTATATTTGGAACAGCATTCATAATATTTGCAACAGTGTTCATAGATGCGGAGCCCAGAAAAAAAGCAACAATAATGAATCAGCATTAGAGAATTCTGTCTTTCTTTTATATCCCATTAAGATCAATAATTTGAGCAGTTAAATATATTTGAGATTAAAAATCCACTGTACTCCATTGGCATTATCATCAAATATTCACTTCCTTATTTTGATCAGATCCTAGATATTTCATATCAATTAAAACGCAGCACACCAATAAAACTACTATTATAAGGCTTTCATTAGTGACTGGTCTATTCTCACCATAATACTGAGCCAGTCTGCCAGACCCTGACATCCCTATAGCAGAACCTTTTCCAAGCGATGAGAAAAAGGAGAGGGTTTTCAGAACCCTTAGCTCAAAAAAAGATAGTTTCCTCCAAGGAAATAGGAAGGAAAGACAGGATCTTGGCTAGAGTTTTAAACATCAGGATTTCTCTGTAGTACAGAAGCCTAGATCTGTTTCGTTTGCCTCAGGTATTAGAAAAATAGGTATTATTTACAGGGTGGTGGTTTTACAGATTTCCAGATTTTATTTATTTATTAATATTTATTTTATTTTTATTATGTCCCTGTATCATCCTACCAATTTCAGTATGTTGTATGGTACGTATTCTGAAAAGAAGAGAGAACTTGGTCTTGCATTTTCATGGGAAAAAAGATGAAGAAAATACCTATAAATCTTTATGCTTTCTTTTAAAATATCTTATTTGATGCTTTTTCTTAAATATCTCAGTTGACCAACAGGCAGAGATGTATTTTGGAAGGATATAGATGTGGCTTAAGCAGGGGCAACTAAGGGAATTCTACCTGAGCTAAAAGCCTTGGACCTGTGAGAATGAATGACGCTGAGTTTCCAGAATTTCAGTTCCACATCTTGTCTACCAGGCTTCCTGCTTAGCCACTACAGCTTTCCAGATGATTGCTATTTTATTTTATTCTAACTCCCCTACTTTCATTAAACCATCATAAAAATCAAACTGCCTCCACAGAAAAAGAAAAACATGTTAATGTTTTGGCTTTTTTAACCAAGGGTTATTCTGTCTGGTGAACTCCCAAACGAGTAAACTATGTACCATGAATTTGACTAAAGTTCATAAATTAGGCCCTTTCTTTATTGAAATCAGCGAGAAATTTGAAACCCGTTTCTCCTGAAGTGGATTACACGTATAATATGGTCAAATAGGCTGGATTTTATACACATTATCTCCTAAATAGTGAGTAAAAGGAATATTTTTCATGTCCCTGTAAAACTTTAGCAAGAAAATAAACAAGAATTTTGACTAATCTTCCCGCATTACTAGGGAGGAAATTCTTCCACTTTAACACCAATTTTAAGTTCAAAGCAGAGACTCTATGAAAAAGAAACCAAATTCAATGTTTCATCCCTTTGCTAGCCTATTCTATGCCAGGGTCAAAAGACAGCAATGGGAGTCAAATGCCCCTCTGAGATGAGGATGTCTGCACACCTCTTCAGACAGGCCATTCACAGCCAAGATCAAGTTATTTCTGAACCTGTCCTGCTGTTAGAACAACACCGTACAAGCAGATCTCTGTGCTACCCAGAGCCTAGGGAAAGTCATTGGATTGCTGTGCCAAGGCAAGTGGTCCATTCTCAGGAAACAGAATGTAATTAAATGTTCCAACTTCCCAGAACTAATTTTTTCTGTCTTGTTTAATCCAGTTGCTTTAACACAATTTTCACTCCAGTTGACACTGATCTGTTGTGATGGGATGAGTAAGTTAACAGCTGTAAATGTTAACACACTAATTTATTTAAGCTGTTACAGAAGCAAGACTGCTTTCATGGTAGGGGAAATCAACACCATCATCTCTATGCCAAATATTTTTACTGAGCATAATGTTGTATGAAGTTTGAGCTGTTTTCCATAGCTCAAAAGAAAGCATTTCACAAAGGACTGCATAGCCCTGGTACAGGAGGATAGTCCTGACTGGTACAAATTAGTGTAAAGGTCCATTTCAATGGAACTATTCCACTTCACACTGGCTGACTTCCCAAACAAATACGTATTGTTTAGTGAGAAAGAAAACATTAAGAAACACAAAATACTTCAGCAGGGTAGGTACAATCATCATAGATATGCTCCTATCATCCTACAAAATGCATCCAAGATAAAGTTTTTCCTCTTTTCCATCAAATTATTTTAATCTGCAGAAACTCATATATGTCACAAAACTTCTCCAGACTGTGCATCATATCTTCTAATTAAAGTTTTGGGGTTAATTTCTCTTTCTAGCTACCCTTTGATTAGAGCTATCTTTGCTTGTTTGTTGAATGCTGTATTTTCCCCCTTATTGTGAAAACCTACAAATAATAACAGTTTGTGTACAGACCAAAGCACTTCTTGAAAATCCACAAATTCTTTCTGCTGAACCAGGACCTGGTCTGATTTTTAAAAACTTGTTCAGAATATTTTTACTTAGGTTAAAACTTTTATTTCTTAAAAGTGCTCCAAGCACATGGAACCAAAACTGAAAAAAGCTTAATGAGTCCTTTTGAGGCTTATGACTACAATCAAAAGCTTAGAAAAAATAGAGGTAATAAACCAATTGCTTGTACTGTACATCCTAGCATAAGCAGCAAAGGGGAGGGTATTTGCCTGACTCTACAGGAAACTTACAGCTAAATCTGATAATCAAAAATAAGAAATAAAAATTAATATGATTTATAAATAAATAAATGTGATTTTTCTTAAAAGACCATAGATATTCAAAAATGTATAATAGCAGTGGGAAAATGTGGAGACAGCTTTAGTTAGTGAAAATGTTTAAATTGCCGAGTTGATATTTATGTTGTTTACTTACATGTTATCTCACATAGCTTAAAGCAAATGTAGTTTGAAATCCTGGGCCAGATAAACACTGACTAGAAACTCTGGGGGAAAAAAAAGGCAAAAAATGACAAACATCTCACATAGCTTATCAGGAAGCGTCAAGAGCAGCCTTTTGGTGAACAAAGAGTTCAGCAGCTAGCAGCTAATATTCTCACAATGCCATCTTGACAAATTTAGCACTCCAAATCCTGAGAGCCCAGATTTATACCCATCTGGCAATACTGAGAGGCAAACACTCATACATCAGATGTGCTGCAGAGCTAACATTCCCATGCAGAGAGCAACAGTCGTCCTGTTTTGATCTCGAGCTACCTCCGAACACCACGCATTTCCCGTTTCCCTTGTCCTGAGCATTGTTCTGTGCCTCAACAGGGGAGACAGATCCAGATGTTTGAAGCTGCTGGAGAGCACTCATAAAAGCCCCATAGGCAATCTGGGGAAGAAAGCTCATGCCAGTAGAATCGAAAACTGTCTACAAAGGACATGAAAACATGCTTGCTTCTGTGACACAGATGAACAAATGCATCTTTGCAGCAGAGAGCAAGCAGAGATGGCAGACACCTGTAGGCTGGCTGACACTGCAGTTCAAGGAATGAATCTAGTGTTACATTTGAGTTCCAGTGAGTTTCTGGTACAAGAATTGTATTTTTAGTGATGGAGGAAAATGTCTCTTTTCTAATGCAATCAGTGTTGATTACATTATCTTCATTTCTATGAAATTTCTGCAGTGGTAGAAAAACAAAAAATAGATGGGACCTGATCTGCTCCTTTTCTTCCTGCAGTAGGAAAGCAGGGTAGCAGAACAACACTCCTTGGAGCGGGTGACTTTTCCTTCACCAAAACTGATCTTAGCAGAAGCTCATAGAGCACCAGAATGCCCACATTTACTTATCTGATAAATTGGAATAGTGCCTTCCATATAGATTTTAAAGTTTACTGATTAAATCCCTGGCTGGAAGGTGTCTGCCTTTCACACTTACAAGGTGTCTAAAACAAATGGTCTATTTTCACATAAGAACTACTCCTTAGAGCTTTCTCACTTTGTTCACAGGGGAACTGTACCATTTAAGGGCCATTTTTATCACAACAAGAAAGCTCTATAGTAAAAAATAATGTGTTATTTGCCATGGAATTAATTTCTTTGAATGAAAATGCTTCTTTTTCAGTGTAATTAGAACTCAGACTTGCCTCAGGCTTTTAGGAAGTGTTCCTGACAAGGAAACAGAACTATAAACTCATCCACCAGATTGCACAAAGAGCCACAATGAACAGTTAAGGTTAGGTTACCTTCTGTAAGGTTGTTCTAAACTTTTGGCCCTTCAATGGCAGGGACGAGGAAGGAAATTAAACTAAAAAATAAAAAAGAAAGGGCAGAAAAAAAATGTTGAGGGACACAGAGAACATACAAGAGAGGTAGTACTGTACCGATGTCTCACTTAACAAGTATGCTCTATGTATTATCAAGGAAAGAAGTGAACAAGACAGCCAATAATTATTACCCAGAAAGAATATGAAAAAAATTAAACTTCTAGGGAAAAAAAAGGAGTCATGATTGTTTATTTCATGATTGTAATGATGAAATAATGATGATAGCTCAGTTGGGCTGGAAATGAAGTCCAGGCTTCCCAGCATTGCAGACATGTTAATAGTAATAATATTCATAAAATGATAATAATAAAATTAATAAATGATAATAGCAATAACAGTAACAATGTCTCAATGTTGATTTTGACTACTTTCAAAATATAAATTGTATTGTTTCAAGGGGTATCCTTTTCAAATATTCAATAGCATCCTAGAACAGCTTTTTCATAATATTGACATAATACGAAGTGGAAACGTTTATACATTCATTGGACTTTAAATATAAACAATACCTACATTTAGAGAAGCAGTTCACTCATGCATAAGACCCTGCAGTTAAAGACTTTAAGCCATACTTATCTTAGCGTGAGTAACTAGATTTTCAAAGGGAACTCCAGCATATAAGCTCCTTCTTATTTCAACGCCAATTAAATAGCAATGACATATTTAAGTTTCTTGCTGTACATACAGGCCTACAGTCATTAGCTTCCCCCCTCAAACATACCAACACCTACTACAATATAAATGCATGTATATCTATCTATCAGTCTCTGAATACACACAGACACTTTCAAATAACAAGGTCTAATGAGCCCTCTGAGATACACAAATGATTAAAAATATAGAACATCAAATTCTCATGTTAACAACACCTCTAAAGAGAACAGCAGGAATAAGAAAATAAAAGTGGATCAAATACTCAACCTAACAACTCCCCAGTGTAGTATGGCAATCTAGGAAAGCATAATAATGAGAAATATACAAATTGCAATATGAAAAGTGAAAATTCAATATGCAAGTATGAATAATACAAAATTACATTAGTAAAATGACATCTTCTATTAGCAGAATATCCTACAGTATATGAATCCACCTACTTTTACAACATGCCCAGGCTCTTTTGTATTTCCCAAATTTATATATACTAAAATACATCATGGTAAAGTAGCTGTTTTCATGTGAACCAGAATACTTCAGAGGCAGTAGAAAGCCCTATTAGCAGAATGCCTAACCTCAGCCTTCATTTCTTTTCCTCAGGGCTGACTGCAGTGTACCTGCAGAGCCCTGAGGGGGCCCAGACACCCCACACAGAGCCCTGATGGGGCCCAGACAAAAATTCTTCACGTAAAGAAGGCTGCACAAAGTTCATCCTTGTTGTATCTAGAATTACCCTTTTCAAAGAGAAATAGTGTTGTCTTTTTACCTGATAAGCAGTCCTTCAAAATCCCCGAAAACTATGTTGCAAGGAAAAAACATAATAATTCTATTTTCTTCAGATATATCAGGAAGTAAAACTAAAGGTACAACATGGATTGTTTGCTTCCAAGATGATGGCCAAGGAACATTGCAGTAGCATACCTTGAATCTGCAACACTTGACAGGATGGGTTGTCCCTGGCCTTTATGGATACCAAAGAGGTCAAGTCACCCCCTCCTTCTGTGAAGAGAAATCCCATGCAGCACAGTGTTGGCAATCTTTGGCTACACTATTTGCTCTCATTTGTATTTCTGTATTGGATTCAGCACAGTGGGGAAAGCTCCTGAGCAATTTATTTTCTCCAGCCATGCTGTTTAGCTCCTCTCACCCCTGGGGACTGAAAAGAAATCTTTGACAGGTAGACAGCTCCCTGTGTATAAAAAGAAATTCCCAATGTCAGAGGGAAATCAGTAATTGACCAACTACAGTAAATACAGTGAAGTAAAGAGTAAAAGGAAGACATGTGAAATAAATTTGCATTCATAAACAGTATATGAGACAAGTGGCTGCCTACCAATCCATTTGAGGGTGCAGTGGGTATTGGGATCTTGCCATATTATCTATATCTTAACCCGAAACTTCTCAGCTGAAAGGTGGGATTTATTGGTGAGACGGCCAAAGCTGTACACAGAGCTTTAATTACCATTAGCTGGGGTAATTTATTCCAGTAAAATAAAAATGTCACTGATGAAAACTGCTCTTCCTGATGTGATGATTATTAGGAGCACCGACACATGCTAACACTGGCTTTAATGAGGTCACTTGGTTGTTTCTCAAAGAAATGTTCCTTAAAATGGTATATCATTAGGAAGCTACCAAACACATAAACAACAATCCTCTCCTCCATAAAAATATTCACTCTTGTAAAGAAGGCAGAGGAGGACCAAGACATTTAAGTTCCAGACATTTGCTTTGGCCAAAAGATTACATTCAAAAAGCAACACACAAGACATCATCATCATCATTTCAACTCTTTGCAGATATTCCATAATGCTGTGCTTCAGCACTAAAGTCCACAGGCGCATGAAAATAAAAAAATATATAGCTGAGCATAAAATTGTGGATTGTCCCTCCACCATAAATGATATTCTAAATCTTTTTAATGAAAAGGGGGTTTTTTGACTGGGGGAGTGGGGTAGGGAGAGAAACTATTATATTAGGCTATCTAGTTTAGTGCAGGAATAGCTAGCAAATAGGTAAAATTTTCTACATATGAATTTACTATCAGTAAAACTGGAGGCCTTGAACTTGCAGGCATTCCAGTAATTTCAAGTTTTGCATTTGAGAAACAACACTGCCTTCATTATTTTCTACTTCAGTGCTTCTGAGCAAGAAGAATTTAGGTCAGTGTTGAGTCTGAGTTACTGCTGATAACTGTCAACAAATAAAATTCTGCCCTATACTTCATTCTTTATGAAAAATAAATGAGCGCAGGGCAAGGAAATTGCCTATCTTTCTGAGACAAGAATCTGTTAGCCAGTGCATTTGCATTTTGAAATTACTTTTGAAGACATAGTAGTGGACTTTCCGCATTGAGCTTGAGACACATAAGACAGCATCAGAGACCTGCCTATATTTGCCTCTCTTGGTCCATGGCATATGAATCTCATCTTCAGATAAGATCACAGATATGTCTGGGAGATCTGGTATAAGAGTTAACTAAACGGTAATAAGAAATTGGCTTTACCTCTGCTAAATATGGCAGTGACTTAAAAGTACAGGAGGAAGAATTTATTTTCCCATGGTAGTGAGAAGAAAAGTTACAGGGCTTTAATAAATGTGAATTAACACGTGTTCAAAACCATTAATTTAGCCCATCCTTAGCCCTAATGGCCCCTGCCAGCTTTCTGGTTGTGTATGGGTCCCAGTGAAACCATCAGGATTTAGGCACACACTTCAGCTCTGCATGTCATCCAGCATGAGTGAGCATAAAAACTAAGGACCTAACCACATAGAAATCAGCCCTCACACCGTAGTAAATTGCCTTGTAAGTTTTATCGGCATTTATACTTCCAGCTCTTTCTTTTACTGCCTTTCACTACTTTTTCTCTCTTATATGTAAAACATAATATGGAGAATTTCTTTTAACCAAGCTTACCTAAGTGCTCTTTCTTGGCAGTAAAGGAGAAAAACTAGAAACTCTAAGTAAAAGCCATTCCTTTTCAAGTACTTCTTCCTTTAGAAACATCCAAGGCATTCAATATGTTAATTAAATTTTAATTAGTAATTTTCTTTTTGCTAGGAAAATGCCTATTTAATTGCTAGAACAAGCAACTTAGGACAGTGTGACACTATCTTCAGAGAGCATGCTGCTAGTTCTTTTTTACAGGGGAAAATAAACCACCCTCTTAGAAGAGGAAAGTTATGCTGAAGTGTTTAAAACTGCAGCACATACCTTGAACTGGCACAGAGCAAATAAAGGCTTTGATGTTTTAATATGTGTTTCTGCTGCTAGCTGTTTTGTATTACCAGACAAAACAAACACTTGGGAGGATCTCAGCAGTTTAGTCAAGGTGAAATCCTAGCTCCATCAAATCAGCAGTTTGAACTGATTTTACTGGGGTCAGGATTTCATCCAAGTCATTTGTCCCACCTTCCCTCTTAACTCTTCATGTTTACAGCCTTTTTAAATCAGAGCATCAGAAGAGACCTCAAGAGAAACAGTCCTGGCCTTCACAGTCACAAAGTCTGAAAACAAACACAGGTAATACTCATCCCCTTCCCTAAGCCTATCCAGTCCAATCATAAAAGTTGTCTCTTTCTCTGTCCCTCAGTTTCTCCCAGATGTAGATGTATACTAGATCTCACACTTCACCTTTTAGAACTCATTTCTCACCTTGCTTAGGTGTTTATCACTTCTTGTGCCAAGATCCCCTGAAATCAACCATTCCCCTCTATGACTTAGAGACACCATACACGTCCTCTGCACTGTGATTTTACCAGGCTGGGCAAGTTAAGCCTTTCAGGCATTTTCCATAAGGGTATTAACTGTGCAGACACAAGCTGGCTCAGCCAAGGCAATCCTGAAGTCTGAGATGCTAAAAGCCAAGGTCTGTGAATTGAATTCAGCACTACACTAACAAGACTGACTAGTACACAGCCAACATCAGGCAGCATCAGCCACAGTCATTCCCCTTCCCTCTGACCATATTCCTAGCCTGCTGCACTTCTTTCCAGTACACCTGGAAAGAATAGGGCTGTGCAGAGCTCTACCAAATTCATACAAAGTTAGTATGCTACAACCCTACCTGTATTTTATCCCGTTTTCTATTCATCTCCCTGTTTTCAGACACGACTTGCTTTAAAATGTGTCTGAATTTTCCATCCAGCTAAATTTATATTAAAACTCCTGCTGCTAGCTAAACCACTTTTAATTCAGATGTGATGATGTTAGTTTCCTTATTTGCAATGAATAATCGGTGTTATTAACCCTGTTAAGACTGAGGTAAACCCTTCATTCAGCATGGATATTATTCCTTCTTCACTTATGATCTCTGCCATCTTCACAGCAGAAAGATGTCATTTCCTTCAGTTTTCTCCCAGGTAAAGCCACATTGCCAGCTATATTCTGTTAAACACTTGAGGTGCTTAATCGTATTTGATTTAAAATTAAGTTCTTTGAAAGGTTTGCTTTTGAATTTCCATTCACCAGCAGCAGAAGATAGCATAATTCTTCATTTACAGTGTGCAAGAAAAGAATTACTTTACAGAAGCGAGGTTCCTGTCTCAATCATTGTATTATTATCACATTAAATAAAAATAAATTTGTGCACAATATATATGCTCTGTGGTAGTATTGCAAGAAAGCCAGAAAGAAAGCAGAAACCCCTGCTCTCTACCAGCTAAGATACAAAATTACAATGAGATTAATTATGTCCAAAAAGTGTGAAATCATTTGAATATAGAAATAAGATAGTACAAGTTTTCAAACTTGGAATAATCAAACATACTTTACTAGAATGGCATCTTAAAGGGACATGGCCAAGTGGAAAGGCACATTTCTAGCTTTGTAAAGTAATATAATTCCTTGAACCACTGGAAAGAATTGATTTATGTGTCTTTTATTGTAGAAGTTTTAACAGTAAAAGTTAAAAGATTAAAAAAGCCTATTATTTCATCCAACACATAGCAATATATTCACAACTGCCTTGTCCAAGAAAATTTTAATCAGCTCATAGAATAGCATTTCAGATATTTTCCTTATCAACTAATTTGCAGTCTGTTAAATTTTAATGTAAGGAATTTTTCTTTTCCTAAATCTCTTTCATCCAACAATTTACAATCTTGTCAAAGTCAAATCCTGAAAAAGAGTTTTGTTATTGACTTCAAAGTATCTGTGTTTTCCCCCTTAAGGTCTGACTATTTTTGTTTTGTTTTTTTAATGTATAACTATTGTGTAGTCCCATTAAAAGACATTACAGAGCTTCCCAGGTTTGGGATCATTTATCCAACTAAATAACTGTTTATCACTGTCAATAGCTGCTTCCCACTGGTGTCTGCAGGGCTATGCAGTCAAAATGTACATATTCCTTCCCATTTTCAGCCCATTCTCTCCCTCCCTTGATGATACATAAAAAGTCAATCTCTCTCATCAACATCAGGATTCATCTCTGCCATTCCTTTATCATCAGTCTGAGAAAAGAGGGAAAGGTTGAAAAAACTCTAATGTTGTTTCTAAACCTCTAGTCTAGGAACAGATGTGGAAAAGGATATTTTTTTCTGATAGATTCTGTGATCATCTGCATTTCCCATCTTTCTGGCACTTTTACACATTGCCAGCTTCCCTTCAATACATCACTGAGGGAGTAGCTTAAAAAAAAGGAAGAAACAGCAAACTGGGAAAGCAGATGCGAACAGTCAAATCTGTTTGTGACTTCCTACAATGTAAAAACAATTATTGTTGGATTTCAACTTACCACAGCAAAAAGCTGATGCATGTTTATCTAGATTTTGGCTTTCTGATGCCTTGCTTGAGTGTTGCTTTAGCGTATTAACAGGGTTGGGTGATCATTTTCGTCATTCACTTCAAATGTGCACTGATGTGTTATTAATTAGTATTAATTACAAAATTACCATATAAGTTCAAAGACTATGGGGGCCTATGTATGCCTCATTAAGCTAATACAGCTTAAGAAATTGACTGGACTTCCAAGCATGTTAGCTATTGAATCCAGTAAGAATAAATACTAAATTAAATAAAGTACTAAGTCAAGTAAACTATATTGATGGAGTACAATGAATTTTGCAAAATCTTGCACATTCCTAGGAAAAAGTTTTGATGTATCTGTTAGTACTGATTCTTTCTGTAAGTGTTTAAATTTCTAGTTATGAGAACACACATAGTGCTGTTCCTCCTAGGAATCCATCCTAAATGTGTTAAACCCAAAGACTGCTGCAGCCTTATTGCAGAAACACAGAGATTATAATCCTAAAGTTCACAGCTTTGCTATCTTTCATTTAATTGCAGTATGTTTTAGAGATATCTTTGAACAGGATTCAGAGTTCATTTTGGTTATCATGTCGTATAGATGTTTGGTGTCATGAAGGTCTAGAATTAGCCTTGATTTCTGTTGCTAGATTCGACAGTAAAATGTGAACAGAGACATACGGCTTGCATATGCCTAAATGTCCACATATTTGAGTTTACGATGGAGAACACAGAGTCAAAAAGTTAGATTTTATATGTGATTTGCTGCATAACTTTTTGTTTGGGAATTTCATTTTGTCAGGGACTTCAGCGTGTAGAGATTGCAATCCAAGATTAAGTTCTGAAAGGGAGTCCCTAAAACATCAAGTCAGTCTCAGCTATTATAATTAACCACGATCATTAACTAATGGAGCTTAATGTCTTAGGTTTATTACAAAGCTTTATTAGAAAACTGTTCTCACATCTGATCCCTCTGAAGATTAGAAACCTTCTTTTAATGTATTCCTAAATGTATTCATGACCATTTGCTCCTGCATAAAGTCAGTCTTTGGCAAATGCAACAGTTCTGTTTCCCTGATGTTTATCCACTGATGTAGTTAGAAACAATTCTCCAATCAGTTTTCACTTGACTGTACGTTAAAAATACATGTATTTTAATCCTCCTTATCCTGACCATATGAAAGTACAATAAATTAAAAAAAGATGGAATAAAAGGAAGATTTTAATGGGTTTGCTTTTTCTTTTAATTGAAACAGCTCAGATATCAGTTAATGCTACATTTCCTGTTTATTCAGATTAGAACACCCATTCCTGAGCAATCAATGAGTAATACAAAAATTAGCATCTCAAATTAGCATCACAACCAATACATAACTATAACATAATACATAAATACACTGGTTATTTCCTTCTACACTGAACAACTAGCAGCACTAAAATTATAGCCCTGTGGCACTTCTGAGAGAAGTGACTGGACTAAAAGCTCCTGAAAAGTGTGCTGCTAATGGTCTCAGAAGAACCATAGGTCAAGTGATACTAAGAAGGTATAACTTTTCTGGCCAGGAAAAGCAAATCATGTTCCACAATAGCAGATGGAAAGGAAATTACTCTTTCATAGGCTTTAGAAACTTTCTTTAGCCTGTTCTATCTTTTACCAATGTCTAGCAAGTTCAGCTGGATGACAGGTGCAGGCTGACTGCCCAGGTCCTGTTTAGCAAGGCAACAGAGGCCTTCCTCATGATTTAATCAGCACTGGAATGCCTATTAGTGACAACTGGGTTTCAGAATGCAGAATAGTCAAAAGAACTGTCTTGCTGTGTTAATCAGAGACTCTTATTGTTGAATTAATATGCATTGTCTGAGTAAATATTTTGTCCCAGTGACTTGGCTTTTCCACGACAAGCAGTTCAGTAAACTGTAACAGAACTGCTGCAGATATCTATAAGATAATATATTCAAGAATTGTGTGATAATAGAGATGAAATAAGCAGTCACTATAGTTAGTGTACCAGAAGAATGCAGCAACACAGATACTTTCAGAAGGAACATCAAAAGTCAGTCAGCCAATCTGAAAATGAACTACAAGCCAGTACAGACTTTGGTGTAATGGAAAACACAGACAGTAAGCTACATAATGATGCTTTAAAATGCAGAATTAAAATACTATTGAAAGCTATGAATCGCTTTGGTTCTTTCCATAACTTGAGAGACTGATCAAACGATGACACATAATAAAATATCTGGACTATAAGAAAGCACTTGGGAAATAAAGAGGTGGTCAGAATTTACATGTGTGCAGGTATGATCTAAAATCCATTTTTAAAGTCATGCTGTTCCCTTTTCATTTTCTGTTTTTCTCCATATTTATGTGAGTAAAGATACTTTGAGAGGTAGGGAGGGTGGGGAGGATTTTACCACAAACATACACAAGGTCAGGATCCTTCTGGCACATATTAATTTTCTTCATACTTTCCAGGGACATGGTGAACAAACAGGGCAGTAAAATGGCATTTTAATTTTGCTAACTTTATCAACTTTAACTTAGAGATTTTAGCTCTGATCTACTGACACTTAGGAAGATAAGGATTGACATTTATGGGACTTCTAGTGTTTCAGAGAAAACTGCTCAGTGTATGCAGTAATCCACTGAAAAGGAACCTCATGGAGCTCAAATGCCAAGTGAACATGTGAAATACCAGGTTTTAAAGTGGAGTTTGCACAGCTGCCATGCAGGTTTAGCAGAGAGTGACTGCAGCCACAGCTCTGAACAACAGGAAAACAGAACTTTGAATGGAAACTACCTTTCTATTCTGGCAGAGTAGACCAGTAATGCACATTGCCTTAGCTTTAGCTTTCCCTCCTGTTCATTCTTCTTTCTATTCTTCTGTTCTCTCATTCCTACTATGCTCTGTATATTCTATTTATTAAAGATAATTGTTTAAACTACTTTGCATTTTTACAAATATTAAAGTAAGATTTAATATCTGAGTCAGTTACAATGATAAGGATTCCAGCTTCAACATCCAGCTGAGCTAGTTATCTTGTAATTTCATTTATAATGCAGGAAGAACTATAAAACATTTACAGCAAAATCAGAGTTTATTTTTTTTTGTTGTCACTGATTATAGATCCAGATCAAACAATTAAAATTTTTGTCACAAATACCAAATACTGCAGATTATAAATAATAATAGCACCCAATTTCCTAGTAGCTATTATAAAAGTCAGACAATAGTTGTTGATATTTTGCATATTGAACTCTAAACATCAGAGTTCCATTTTGTGCCTTGAACAAAGCAACACTTTTCATATTTTTTTGCTGTATTTTGGATGCCACTGCCTTCAGTATTAGCATTTCTTTGGAATAAAAATACATAGGGAAAGCTGAAGGAGTCTTGCTACCATGATTAGATTCTGAGATGTATCAGTATGACCTTCTGTATGAAAGAGAGATTTAAGGCATGGGATCCCACAAAAGGGACCATTCACCCAGCAACTTTTCCCAATAATATATTGCACAAGGCATAATGTGTTTCACACTAAATTTATGTCTCAGGTTAGGCACAAATCTTGTTACTTTCTTGGCCTGACTAATATATCTTAGTTCATTGAGGCTCTGTGATACCCTGAATCTGTGAAAATTAAGCCAAAGAAGTGTTGCCTTCTGGATGTGCACTGAACAGCGAGACTTCACCTGAGATTCACTACTACATCAAGAAAATTTGCAATGTGAAATGCCAGAACACGTGAGAAGAAGACAACATAAATCCACAAGGAGATAGAAAGTGTGTAAAGGGTTTTTGTTATTGACAGAAAGAAAAGAAACAACACATTGGACTTGGATGTGAGCAAATGTTTTGAGGTAAATACATGTTTCTGTAGAGGGTTTGGTGCTCCCATAAGGTTTTACGTACCAGATGGATTCGTTTCAATCCTGTTGACACAAAGAGACTAAATCCCTCGTACATTTGCTTCATATTTGCTCACTCAAAAATGCTGATTCTAATACAAAACCCTGGAATTTTACTTCTAAGAGGCTGTTTCAAAACAAACAAGAAAGAGAGAAACATTCAGATTTCAGATATATTTTAATGCATTCAGGATTTCCTTAAAGGATTATCCTCTGCTTTATTCCTCCCCATGCCTGTTTGTTTGGCAACCATGAGAAAAGACATTGTGTAGTCAATTCTGCTTCTTTTGCATATGCATATATTCATATTCTGATAAACTGGGCTGGTTGCCTTTGTAGCAAAATACAACTATATAAAATGGTCTCTAATTCTTTACTTCAGAGACCTAATATGTAAACAGGGTGTGAAATAAAAACTCCTTTGGATTATAAGAAATAAAGTGAGTCTTTCTTGCACATCCTTAACTGAAATGAAGCTGAAACCATCAAAGTAAGAAATTTCAGCTTCAGCTGAATATGTTGATGAGATCAGAATTTTTAGTGTCCTTGAAACATAACTATTTAGAATTGCATCAAGCGCAATGAATGTCTGAATTAATTTCTTGTCATTTGTGGTGGTATCTGAATTTTTATTTCAAGTGATTTTCGCAATTCACAGAAATGTTGAGCTTTAGCACACAGATCATCTCATTAACTTCAAGATGGCTATTCATGGAATTAAGTTGTCTCACACTGAGTCCTTGGGTGGAAAAAATAAGAAGATAATATTTTACTTTAAGAAAGGTCAGGGAAAAAAAACCACTTTTCAAAAACTTAAATTCAAAAAATCAAAAATATTTTTCACAAAAAGCAAAATCAAAAATACATATTGCTTCACTGTGACTTGGTATACAAGCTTAATTCAAAATTTACTGATGTGATTTGGAAATATTTAAATTTATTTCTATATGATATTGAATTGGGCCCATATTACTAAACTATGTAAACAATTTCTTCAGCTATTAACTGATTCACCACTTAATTACAACTTTGGTAACTCCTTTGATTTCTATAGTTTGTCTTGATTTATACCAGCAGGTATCCAGAGTCAACATCCCACGTTATCACTGTTTTCTAGTCTGTGTGTTCTAGTTATGTATAAGTACATGAAAAATCAACCTTACCTAAAGCTCACAGACATTACAAAGGTTATCAGAGGCTTAAGGATTAGTAGAATCCACAGGTCCCCCTCTACCTTCTCTTAAAAACACACTGGTTTTGATATCCTCTAATGAAATTATGTTTATTACTCTTGAATAACGTTTTCTTGCTATCCTCTGCTACAGTACCATCTTCTTTGTCTGATGTAGCTGATGTCACTGAATTTGAATCATTCTTCAGTCATATTACCAACTGAATGAGATAAATGAAATCAATAAACTTTTCCTTACAGGTGAAATGAATTTAGCAATGCATAACAGTAGTAAACCTTTTCTTCTTTGTCCAGTTCTACACTGCTCTACACTGCAATCCATCAAAGTATTCTGCTTGGCACTTGAATTAATGTTACTTAATTTACGGGCAACAACTCCTACTTCATAATGAAATCTTTCACTCTGATTTCAAATCTATTCCATAGTCTGGGCATTTTCACCAACTACCAATGACCTTTGTTTGGATAGAGAATAAAACCCACATATCTTAACAGTGTATCACTTGTAGTTCTAATACCTAAACAGGAGTTTTGTTTATTTTTTAAGAAAGACCATCTTTACTTAATTGAGATTCAAGTTTATGCAAAATATTTTCATAGAATTTTGTTTGTATTGAATGAAAACACCAGGGTGCTTTTTTTTTTTTTTTCTGGCTGAGAAGATGCCAGCAGGAGCAAACTAATGAGCTCCAAAAAGAGAACATTTGTACAGCTTGAGTCTCAATGTTAGCAAGCTGCTTGTTTTCGATAGACACTGTAACAGTCATGGTAGTGGAAGGTGATCAATAATAACCCCTCTGTGACAATGTAAATAGTATCATCCAGGAGTGATTGCCAAACAAAAATGTTCAGACACTCGGCTCATTGGGTAAACATTCAAGACTTCAGATCTTTTTTCTAAGTGCCTACACCATTGGGGTCTCCAAATTTCACTCAAAAAACAGGCTGATCAGTGGCTTGTTTAGAGCATTCAGTATTGCTCTGGCATATGGTAGGCAGGAAGCACAATAATGAACAAGAACAGTTTTTAAAATTAACATCTCTTAAGCTTTTAAAACATTTCCTTTGGAAAAGGGGTTTTACTCCTGCTATTTACTGTGAGCTAGATCATTCTTCCAGTCTCAATTTGTTGTGTATTTAATAAACAGAGAAGCTACCATTGGTTTTCATGTTAATATATGCAGCCACGTACATGACACAAGTTACCAAAAAATTTACTGGACTGCATGATCTTAATTCAACTCCAATGAAGATAGACTTCCTTAGAAATAAGTAAAATAGAACCCCACCTGAATACAAAGGGTAGTGGTTTGTCACTCTGGTCAAAATTGTGCTTTTTTCCAATCAGTGCAGGAGAACACTTAAAATAGAAAGATGGATGCATCAAAAGGGCAGGAGATAAGTAAGATTACAGGAATGAAGGTTACAGATATAGATGATGAAGGGCTGTAAGCAATATTTTTGTATGTTTTTCCTACTTTGTAAGAGTGCTGTGCCCAGAGCTAAAGCAATAAGGTTCAATAGTTTGGAGAAGTAGAGTGTTTTTTTCATTTTTATTGTGCTTTTGGAGTATTTAATGCATCACTAGACCTAAAAAACCCTAGGGTCCCATGCTCATTTCAATTCAATTAAGATATACAGGCTGTGCAAAATATACATCGATAGGGAGCCACATTTTCAGAAATAACTGCTTATCTGTGCACTTTTTAGCTCATTATAACAGGCTCATGGAATCCAACTTTAAATAAAGGCTGTTGGTGGACTAAATTACAACACAGTATCAAGAGACTTCATGAACTAGATATATTCTATTTTATTAAGCTTTCATTATATATAGTATGAGTCAGCAAAGTATTCAGGCACTGCTAACCAGAAACCCTGTACTTTAAATCTTGAAGGCAAATATTTTTTGCCAAGGGCAGCCTGCAAATGAACAGTAGGTTTTGGCCCTCTCCCTGTTAAAACAGACTTGACAGAGTGTCTGTCTCACAGACATATTGAATCTCCTTCCAGAAAGCCTGTTAAGCACCCGGGGAGACAGCACAATCCTCACTTCCACACCGTATGGCATCGTCCTTCCATGGCAGTATCTTTCTGTGCAAATACACCAATTCCCAAAGACTTCATTTTCAAGATTATAAAGATTTTTTTATTAATTTTTTTAAATTCTGAATAAGTGAACAAGCTATTTCTCTTGTTAAATTACTCTGGTTTCAGGCAAAGACAGGACCTTTGTGCCTAAGTCTTTCTACAGTGACAGCAACGATGCTCTGCCTCTTTCTCTCCATGTCCAAGGGGCTGTTACTCAACATGCAATGGCTGGTTGGGGTTATAAATGTGCTGGTGTATGCCAAAAGGTAAAAAAATGCTCCAATTCTGGTGATGCTTGTAGGAACTCAGTACTTTTTTACGTTCCTGCCTCTGTCAGATGCTTGAAATCAGCCCAGATTTGTGAGGCGCAGGGAGGCCTGCCAGGGAATGACAGCACATCTCAGGCAAACACAAGTAGTGTCTGACACAGTTTCTAGTCCTTTTCTCCAACTCTTTCTTCTCCAGTAAGGAGGACCATTTATCAACAGCACAAACACTCACTATGTGCAGGTCAGGGAGCACTGGTGTCCCTCTGTCAAAATGCAGCAAAACCCTTCTAACCTGCAGAGAGAGCCCCTGTCAGCACTCACACCGTGACTCACTAGATGAAAGAATCACAGCCCGTGGAAAAGTCTTTGATCGTTACACTAATTTCCTCCTCCTGGGCCCTTATCATTTAGGTTAGGAAGGTGCCTCTAGCTGCACCTGCGATGGCAGTCCCTGAATGCTGCCTGGCTGAGGCTGCCAGGAAGCTTTGAGTTTGCTCCCAGCACAGCTGAGGCCACTGAGTGGGGAGAAGGTGATGGAAGGGGCCAGAAGGGGCTGGGTGGTTAATTTAGGAGGAGTAGGGAGCCTTTCTCTTGGGGGAGTGTTTGAGTGTGTTGAGGGTGCTTGTGGGAATTCTGCTTTGGGGTTTGTGTGGTTGGGAATGTGTTACCTCTGCAGCAGAGTTACTCACTCAGGTGTGTGCTCAGGTAAAGAGCAGTGTTGGTGCAGAGCTTTTCTGCTGTGGGGTAGGGGAGCAAGCAGGTCCTGTTATGGAGTGTTGGACTTGCCTGGGGCCAGCCCATCAGCCAAGTTGTGCCTGACCAGGGCAGTGTTTTGGGGGGCCAGCATTAAAGCATCAGCAAGTAGAGGGTTGGTAGCTTTTCTGTGTAATTTGTGGGGAGTCCCTGAAGCAACAAGGAGTTGTAGGATGCCCTCCTGTGCTGAGACCAGCCCAGAGGAACATGTGCTGGGCTGCTGCGAGCCTCCACGCCTCACAGAGTGAGGGGTTGTAAGGGGCCTGGTGGGAAAAGGGCAGCTGAGGTTTAGGGGAGGGAAAAAAAAGTCTTTCACAAGAAAAGGTGGGGAAAAGACAGCAAAATGGCAGACTGAGAGGAAAAAAGAGTTTCAGAGGGAGCCACCAGGCTGGCCTGGGTCCCCTTCCTAGCTGGCTGAAACACCTGTACTTCCAATGACTGGAGCCCAGCAGGAGAAAGGGAGAGCACTGCTGGCACCGGAGAGGGACCTGCTGGGGCTGGTGAGTTACCTGTGCTTTGTTGTTTGTGTCTGGCAGTAAACATGATACTGATACAGCCAGGTGTCTTCACACACCTTCAAGACTCAGTTTACTTTTTGCAAATGCACTGTAAATGGTGATGATGAAAAGTAATTCCTTCAGAGGAAATAAAAAAAAAGTAAGTAATGATTCAGTGTTGGTACAGTTCTTAAAGGACCTGAACAAGGGACTATCTTGTGCTGTTATTTTTTTTTTTTTTTGCATTTTCTTTTGGAAATATAATGGCAGAGGTAGCAGTGGCGATTGTATTTTGCTCCACTTCCTTGAACTGTAACAACTAAAAAATGTATCTCTTTTCTTTGCTAATGTTTGTATTATAGCAACAACCTTTCTGCTTGTAAATGCTAATATTTCCTCAATGAAGGACTTCAGAACATCCCCATTATAAATAATGATGGGACTTGATTCACCTTTGAAGTCAATAGGAAAACTACAGTCAATTTCTTAAAGTATTTGATTATATTGCAAAGTACATGGAAAAATTATTTTTAAAATTGCACTGCTCTAAGGGTGTAGTGAAAGGAAACATGAAATCATCAGTCTCAATAGTATATAATTATTTCTCTGCTTTAACTACAAGATAAAAGAATGAAGAGCCTTGTCCTATTTTTTCTGATATCCTTTCTGAAATCTTCTACATCTCTTTTATAACACAAGTTGGTACAAGCATGTGTGTAGTTACAGTTAGCTCTGGCATTAAAGTGATATGTGACAACATCAGAAAAATAGTACCCAGTGAATCTACTGGTATTGTAATATGTAAAACAAGTATTGAACATATGTACAGGCAACACTAACAAGTCTGTCTTAAATACCAGAAAAGTATGAAGTTCTTTACCACAAAAAACTTCTGATATAGTGAGGTCTGAGATAAGGCCTTGTAATCACTTTCTTCATCGCTAAGAGATTTGCAAATTAATGAAATAATAATAGTTTAAATAGAAGAAAAACTGCTTGCAGAACTGACACTACTTTCTTCTAAATGAGCTTGCCTGTGTTGCATGGCATTATTCAGAGGTTGGCTGGTGTCACAGTTTACATTCTTGTCAAAGAAATAATCCATATCAGCTGTTTCTTACGTAATATATATGTAAAAATCAATTGAATACATAAACCAATAAGAAGTACTATGTGAGTTAATTTATTAGCAATTCTGAATTGTTAAAATGAAATATAATACCTGGCACAAAGGTTGAGCATTATTTTTAACTCTTGAATGTCATTCAGATGACTTCCAAGCAGGACACTGGATGCTGAAGAATGGTATAAATTTTAGCCTGTCTACTTACAATCTATATTTTGCATGTTTCTGGTATTGTACCTTCCCACGGTTTGCTGATAACTGTGTAGTCAAATAGAGATGCAGTAAAATGTGACATATGAATAAAGTAAGGGTGCCTCCAGTTGTGCTAGGGAGCTGGAAGATTTCACTCTATTCCTGCTCTCCACTGAGAGTACTGCAACTTTGAATTTGTGTCTACCAGTGCCAGGTTTAAAGGCCATGGTGCCAATGAGTGGTTAGTCTGTGGATGTGCAAATTACTCTATCCCTTGTCTCCAGCCACCAGAAGCTCTGAGATGGTCTTTTTTTCCTTCTTCCACAAGAGAGAAGGGAGAAACCTCAGTTACTGCATTCCTATGCCTAATTCCATGTATTAGTTCATGTGAATAGAGCAAGCGCTGAATTTCAGTGACTGAGTGTAGGACGCATGTAATTCTGCTCTTGAACAGCTAAGAGCAATCATCTCTCTTGTTTTCCCAGCATGAGGTGTCCCTAGTCACATTGAAAGATCCCTTGAGTGAAGAAAATATTTGGGGCTTTTCTGGGGGGATGATTATTTATTGTTTTAACTCACCTTAGAAAAGCAGGTAAGGGGTAGGGGAGGGGGAAAGGATGGGGATCTGATTGGGTTTGTGTCTCACATTTGCATCACACCTCCCTAATTGTTCCCAGAAATTTGACTTACTTGCTGAAACTCGTCACTTGAATGCAACCAAAGTCAGCATAGAAAATTGGAAAAAAACTTATGGGAGTTACACTGGAAAATTAGGGAAGATAAAATTAATGGTGAATAAATTTAACAACAGAACCAAAACATCCAATTCAGAACCTTTCAATTTTTTTTATTCCCTTCTTAAACCATAACAAAAGGCAATAAGCTCACTTCTTTCTTTTGGAGGTCACTGTTAAAAGTGATTTATAGTTTATGCTGCTACAGTAACTTCAGAAGTGATACAGGGCTGAGGGAAAGCCACTGAGACCATCAAGATCATTGAAAGCTTGATGATAGTGGCATCAAATTAAAGACAGGCTCCTTGTATCTCAGGCAGTCCTAGGGGAAAAAGAAAGGAGTGGTTTTTATCTGAAGTAGTAAGAAGTATGGTAGTGGGCGTCATAACTTTTTCATTATCCTGTCACACTTTGAAATTCTGCATTGCAGTACCTCGAAGTTAAGAGCAAAGCAAACTTATTGCAATGTATCAGTCCTTTAGGGTATTTGGGGTTTTTTTGGCCACTTTTCCTCTCTAGATTTCAGCTTTGGTATTAATAATTACCCATCTTGCTCTTGAGATGAGATGAAATAGCAAGGGACTGCAAAACTAAATTCAGATCAAAGGAAGATGCTGCTTTCCATTTTTTTGATTGCAAATCTAAAATGATGAGATAAAAAAAAACCTATTTATGTTAATTTCAGTGCCACTTTTGGGGAGAGGATATTCTCTATTCTCAAAAAAAGTTGTCTGTGTATTAAATAGTTTCTGTAGCATTTTGAATACGGCAAGAATTCTTTTGTTAATTTTTGGTGCTCTATGAAAGTAAAAAACCATGCAATTTGGACCTGGAAGACATTTTGTCTCTTTTGCATGGATACACACATTTGCGCATTCTTTTTTTAATCAAGGTGCAAAATAAGTCATGTCTTCTTTACATGGCCAAATTTTTATGGTTGCATGAAGTTGGTTTACTTGTGTACAAACTCATGTTCAATTAATGATTACAATGTGTAAGGTTCTACACATGCATGTAGAGAAAACAAAACAACAACTACAACACAAACAAAACAAAAAATAAAAACCCCCAAACAAACACAAGCAAAACTGAAACCAAAAGAAACCCACCACATGCACAAAAAACCCAACCAAAACAATCCACATAAACAGGCACCATGGAGGGCATTCAGACTCACGGCAAGGATTCGTGATGGGCAGCTAAAAATAATGCATACAGGTGATTATTTCTGTAATTTTTTTGTAGTTTAAGGGGTTTTCTATAAACCAGAAAGGGTTTTATTTATCTTTCCTATTTAGCCTCAGTGTTTGTAAGCCAAGGTTAAAGGAGTGAGCTGAAGCACTGGGACAGACCTTTGTACAGGCTCTGCCTTGGAACAGTAGGTGTCTGGAGTGGCAGATTGGGGAATCTGCAATGACACAGCACACCACTGCCAAATAGACCTCCAGGCAGGTCCATCTATGTAGTGTATATTTGAATACGGGTAGAAGTGTCTTAACTTTTGCTGTCTTAGTGTCTACCATATGTACCTTTAATCCAGAATGTCACTGAAATGTGAGCTATAGCTAGGACTGTATCCTTGTGATGGAAGGTATGTTGCATAGGAGCTTTCCAGTAAGTTTGACTTTTTCACACATATGCACTTACGTGGGTTTTCCTTCTCCACGAACTAAAACCTAGTATTTTTTCATTGTGCAGTGCTCTTTTGAATGTTCATAAGGTATAAAGGAGTTTAAGTAGTACCAGAATGTCAGGTTTCTGACATTTAGTATTCAAACAGGAACAACAGACTTCTAATGCCCAAAGGAAACTAACACCTGTCCAAGAAGGAATTAGACCATAAGAATTCTGCTTAATTTATAGTTACATTAATAATTAAAATCACTTCTCAACTCATAAAGTTTTTGGAGTCTGAACAGTACTGAAGTTTAACTTTGTTTACCTATCAGAAGACAAAAACCTCTTCTTGTATGAGAAGAAGAGTTAGATTTGAACAACTTTGGCAAGCAAAGACCAGAAATTCTGTATATTTGTCATTGTTATTCTAAATGTGTTGTTGTAGTTCCACTTACTTGAATAGGAATGATTTATTGAATTACCTATTTTGGATCAAAAGCAGGATTCTGTCATTCAGGTGATCATAGCAAAAGGAATACAGGAGAGGATGAAAACTTTGAAGGTAGAATATTTTCATTCCTATCTAGTGGATAACTTTCAAACAAGGTCACAGTTAACAGAAAAGGTTTTATGTAGCTGTTTTAAGGAAAACACAGTGCTTCTCACAACCCAGTCCTTTTTTGCAGCCTTTATGTGTGATCAAAATAGAGAATCATTAGGGATTTGAAACTGCGTGTCTAGAAGTAAATTAGAAAAATGCAAAACTACTTCTGCCTTTCAGAAATATGTAACATTGTGAAAGAAAAGCAGGGTGCACCAGCTGTAGCTATCAATGCTGATACAAACACTTCCTTCCCTTCCACTTTTGCTCTGTAAACATACACAGCAATTACTTGCAAAAAGAGTTCTTGCAGCTGCAGTATCTCTTGTCACAGCAGGTACCACCCTAATGACAAAGCTGAAAGCTGAAACTCTGCACTCCACTCCGAAGCATGAGTTTATTCTATGGACTTCTTGTTTGGTTTTGCTTTACTCTTAAGAGCTTCAGCCTACATCAGAGGCAGGTGCATCTGAGAGGTAGTTCAACAACCTCAGCCCATTATGTCAAGAATTGATAAGGGCTCATGAACCTGAAAGGTAAACTACCTGTGACTGTGCAGCAAGTAGGGCCTGTGGTCTCGCTGCTTCTCATCCTGCAAGATTCCAGTGTGTCATGGGCACATGAAGCTGGGACCCTGCAACTTGCAGCTGTGAGACTTGAAGCTTAGTTTATGTTCCCACAAAAAAAAAAAAAAGAGTATCTTTTAATGCCACAGGAAGCCCAACATATGTGACTCTCTTTCCAATGTCTACTTGCTTACCGCTAAGCAGCTGACTATGTTCACTGCTTGTCTGCTGAATTTCTCCTCCTTAAACCAGTTGATCAGTCACATCACTGCCATTGTGACAGTCTGCTCTGGTCTCTATGTGTATTTTACCATGTCTGAATGGCAGGTGAATGGTTTCAGTATTTTTATTCTTGTTCCAGATGAGAAAACATATGAAGGCTACCTTCCATTCTGTTGCCTTCAACACCACTGGACACATATAACCTGAAACATGAAGTAGGTAGTCTACATGCTTTAGTGTAGCATCTCTTCAATGGGAATAGTGTCTCCTGCCTTCAGGATAAAGAGAATGCCACCAGGTGAAGAAGAGAATAAAAAGTTAATATCCTATATTAATGACAGTGAGCCAAGATAGAAAAGCAACTCCTTCCAACTAATGCAATAAATTTGAGATGGCAAAATATCAAACTCTGGGTATTTTGGGTACAGACTGATATTTCTTATAAGATTATTATACTTTCTAATAAGATTGCCCTTTCTGTTTGAGGTTATCCTGTCTGTAAAATGTTTGTTTCTTTAGGAAAAAGTAGGTATAACCTTTCCAAAAAGAAGCAGCAGAAAGAGACATTTCTGAGTTATTGTGGATGGAGCAAGAGGACCATGATCATGTAGAAAAAATGTTTGCTGAGCCCTTGTGAGCCATGCTTCAGCCCACAGTGGACTTGAAGGGTATTACAGAACAAGCATCTAAAAATGGGTTTATAATGGAAACCTTGACAGGCCTAAAAGCAAAGCAGTACACAGGTGCCACTATAATTAAGAGCAGTGACCCTTCAAAGAAAAGGGTGGCCAGAAGGTAAATAAACTGCCATTGTGCAACTCACCTCGTTAAACAGGAAAGTTTGGAAAATGATTGGAGGAACGGCATCAATCAGTGTTACCTTAGACATCAGTTGTAAGAGACAGCTCCCTGCTGTGGGATGAACATAGTGTACATACTATTAAAAACAAGGTCTTTGTTCTGAGAGCCATGCTGCAGGTAATCTGAACCCTTGAATTTATATCCTGTTCACAGTTGTCAAGTTCTGTAATATAAGTTTTAATCATGTCTTATCCCACCTGCCCCAACTTTGAGGTACGTAATACACTAGGTCAGGCAGATAGAAATATTCAGATGAGTGAGTTGAGCTTCAGGCAGCATCTCATGTGTAGTTGATGTGCCAACATAAAACTGTATGCATGCTTCCCCCCCCTTCCCCTGCCTTTTTCTAATTTTACATTTCAATATGTCAGGGTAGTTGTGCCCTGTTTTGACTGTTTCAGGTGTTAACTGCAGCCAGTTAAATCTGGGTTGTTTTGTATGTTTTCCAGTCGTTGGGGTTTCTGTTACAGCATGAGTGTTGTTTCAGGCACTTTCAGAGAAACTTGGTAAAATTGCTGAATGACCATGGCTGCTTTGGTTGGCAGGGGACACTGTCACAGCTGAATCCTTGCATCATCATGGACTGCAAAAGCAATATCGTTTTCAGACTGGTGAAAGAAAATCCAGCGTAAAGTTTGGAATAGTTTTGTTTGTTATCATATATCTCATTCTAGAGATTTATTTTGTACACTTTTCCCTGCATGCAAGCTCTTCTATGGGGCAGTATGGTCTTGGAATTTCTGCATGGAAGGGTAGCCAAGTTGTGTCTGTTACTGGGGTTTTGGGCAGTTTGGGGGTTCTTTTGGGGGTGGTTTTTTTTCCAAACAATCTATGACGTATATGTCTTGAGAGGGAACACTCTGCTTTTTTAATCAGGGATAATGATTTGTACTTACCAGACACTGGTTTTAAGACAGATTTAAAATTTAAATAAGCTTACAAATCAGTTGAGTTAAAGTGCTGTAAAACCTTGTATAATTGCTTTCAGTTAGTTTTTAACTTATCTTGTTCTGCCATAACTTCAGTTTCTAAACCTTAACTGTTTCTATGCTGGGAAATGAGAAGTATAATTTTACATTTAAATAGTGGCATCTAGAAAAAAATCAAATTTTTCCCCACTAATTTGATATTGTTAGATTCTCTTTCTTGAACTATTGCCAGAAAAAAATGATGCCAATCAGTGTGAACTCCAAACTAAGGACTGTGGGTTTTGAAGCAGCAAGATTTTTTTATTGTTTTCCCCCCTGGCAGTCTTCTCAGCGTAGCATGACTCGTTTGCAGACTGGTACTGGGTTTCTTTAGCAAAACTGAACATGTAGGTTCAGTCTTTGAAAATTAATCTATAAATTGACCTGTAGTTTTTTGAAATGATTGGTTAATACCTGGGGCATGAATGTGTGTGTGTTCATAGTGATTTGAGAGAAGCTTAAAGCCATAAAGCTTACAGCAGCTGTAATTTTGACCACTAAAGAAGCAAGCATGGCTTGTGAAGGTGTCACTTGCTTAATCCCTTTTTTAACTACTCACAGATTGCTTGTTTATCAAACTGGCTGCTTTGATAAAGCTGCTTATCTTGGATCAGGAGCACAGTATCTATCAACTTTAATTTATTAAATTCTAGGAAAAAGAGACTATCAATTTCATTAGCTGGATCTTCACAATAATTTAATTTTGGAATAACAGGCTGCACTTAGCAGCTTCTGTCTTCTAAAACATGACATCCTGGAGCTGCTGGTTCACAACTGGCTGAATATGAACCAGCAGTGTGGCCAGGTAGCCAAGAAGGCTACCAGCATCCTCACTTGTATCAAAAATATTGTGGCCAGTACGACTAGGGCAGTGGTCATGAGGCCATACTTCAAATTCTGTGTTTGTTTTTGGGCCCCTTGCTATAAGAAAGACTTTTTGGTGCTGGAGTGTGTCCAAGCACCAATGAAGCTGGTGAAGGTTCTAGAGCACAAATCTTAGGCAGAGTATCTGAGGGAGCTGGAGGAGTTTAGACTGGAGAAAAGGATGTTTATGGAAGACCTCACCACTCTCTACAACTACCTGAAAGGAGGTTGTAGCAAGGCAGGTGTTGGTCTTTCCTCCTGGGTAACAAGTGATAGGATGAGAAGAAATGGCCTCAAGTTATCCCAGGAAAGGTTTAGACTGGATAGCAGGAAAAATTTCTTCACTGAAAGGGTAGTCATGCATTGCAAGAGGCCGCCCAGGGAGGTGGTGGAGTCACCATCCCTGGAGGTATATTAAAGACACCTTCTGAAGAGGTGACTCTTTTGGACATGGTTTAATGGTGAGTTTGGCAGTGCTCGGTTAATGGTTGGAATCAATCACCTTTGAGCTCTTTTCCAACCTAAATGATTCCATGATAGGCTTTTATCTTTGTTGAATTTTACAGGGTCCCTCTTCTCCCATTCCTCAGGTACTTGGAGGTCTCCCTAAACAGCAACCCTGCCTTCAAGCATGTCAAAGGGTGCCACCAGTCTGGTTTCATCTGTAAACTTTACAGCATACAATGTTACCTCCTCAGAATCACTGATAAAGAAGTCAAACACAACAGGTCCCTGTGACATTTGGCTTACTGGCCTCAATATGGGTTATTGTCTTCATATTGTTTACAGTGGTAGCCCTGTGTTTCTCTTGGCCCCTTGCCTTGCTTCTCAGGCTGTTGGCTGTAGGTAGTCCTTGTACACATCTGTTCTGCAGCTGCAGCAGCTCTGACCAGGAAAGTGAAGAGGCCAGCAGAGGCAATCTGGGAAGAGAAACCCATTTATTCTTAAATGGCTGTCCAGTTGCAGCTGGTTTCTGACCAGACCTTGTCTTGGGCAGTACAGACTACGCAGTAAAGAGAGGGGAACCCTATGATAGAACCAAAATGTACTAAAAGAGCAACTGCTGCTTATGGTCTCATGGCATCATTTTATCTCAACATTTTAAGGCTTTTGATTGGAGATTGATACTTTGGGGGTTTGTAGTCTGTTCTAGATGCCTAAAACGCCTTTCCTGCACCAGTTCAGAAAAATGTTGTCATTTAAAATGGAGAAAAAAGGTCCTATTAGCTCAGATTCAGACTTACTGTTGCAAGAACTCACTTAATGCAAAGAATGGGTTGTCTTCCAGCTGTGAAACAAAATCACAATAGTGTGTAGCTGTTGAAAAGAAGAGAAAATTCGGGGGGGGTGTTTTGTTTTGTTTTTAATTTCTGATTAGAATCCTATTGTATGGGTTAGCTGGAATAATGACAGATTCTTTATTAACGCGTGCTGGAAGCATATTATGATAACGGCATAGAAAAAACTTGCACTTACCTTGTTTTCTTGTCTTGAAAGATATGTGAATCTCTAATGCTTTAAGTGAAATATTAAGCTTCTGGAGCCATCTGGTTTAACTAGTTCTAACACTTTCAAATAAGCTTGTTAGGAAGCTACTGAAATAAACGTAGCTGCTTCTTCCCCTCATAAGCTTTTTCCTTTGGCAATTTAGCTTGCCTCTTTCACATGAAATATTTTGAAGATACAAGATCTTAAAGAGACTACTCATTAATCCATATTTTGGAAAAGTATACTGACCTTGCACTTACAGATGTGGTGGGTGAGGGATGAGTGTGATCATCCACTGTCACACGTAATGCTGGACAAAGTAGAAAGAGTAAACTACTGCACTCAAAAAGAGGGTAAGCCAGTGATTCATGATGTTACCTCCCAGAGCTGCTTTTCAAGCACCAGGATATGGTGTGGAGCAGCATGTTCTTTGTGAAAAGAAATGAAGATATAAACTTTTACTTCTTTGTGACATTGAGGAGCACATTCAACATTCACCTATGAAAATTTTGTAGCTGTTTATTCAACCTTTGGAGCTTACTGTCTTTGCCTGAAGCCTGCCTGAATATTTGTGTGCTTCTTATAAGACTTGCTCATAAGGCTTGCTCTCTTGCCTGCTGCTTGGCCTCTGGGAGTATTGCTCACGAGACTTAAAATCCTGGTGACATTTGAGCTCATTGTTAGTGTCTGAAATTGAACATTACTTACCCATTTAGTGCTTACTGCAGACAACACAGGAAGGTATTCCCTGCCAGATTGTAACAATGGTCCTTTGATCAGTGCTGGACTTCTAATTAGGAACAGTACACCAGTGTCAGTTGTCCATTCCCCTCATACTTTTCCAACATCCTGCATGGCTGTATTAGGGATTTGCCTATTACACTTATCTGTCTATGGGCATGTTTTACAAGTACAGAAATAACAGTATTAATATGAGTGGTGGGAATAAACCTTTTGTCTTTTCAGGCTTCCATATGCAGTTTCTGAAGTACTCCTAATGCCACAATGTTCTTTGTCTATGAACCGAATTACCAAGATGACACAACACTATTTTGTTGCAGAAATTTTTTTCTCCCTAAAATACTTTAACCCTTTCATATATTTCAAGGAACTAACATTTGAATTTCTTATGTCATACAGGGTTAATCCATTCTCCACAGTGAAGTGAAAAAATTTCAGAAATAATGCACTCAGTTCCACTGCCATCCATATGAAATATTGTTTACACTCCAGGCCTATTGCTTCAGGAAATTATTGATAGGAACAGCTGCTCCTTCATGAGAAAAGTAGAAAAGTCCTTCCTCTCTGACCAGGGGCACTTTTCAGCCACCTTTACTTTATCACCATGACACAGAAGTATGGAAGATTGGATTTCAGACTTTAAATAATAATAAAAATGTGTAGGAAAGAAACTCTCTAAAACTTCAGTCAGGAGCTCTTGTGAAACTCTGAGCCATCTCCCAGTGCTCAAAAGGATTTGCTCAAAACAAAATGAAATTTGGAGCATAAGATAGACAGTACAATCAGAATCCAACTTCAAATGCACCTCATTGCTACTGAGTTGAACATTATAATTACAATTATAACTTTGTAGTGCTTTATGCATAAATTATTTAAATTAAACCACATCGATTATTCAAATTTTATCTCCAAGAAACACTTCTAAAAGCCTGCTAACACTTACATTGCAACTCATTGCTAACACGAAAAACTCTTAAAGGCTTGATTATTTTTTAAATCTTTTTGGAACTAGACTCTGTACAGTGACTTGACTAATTTCAAGTTGAATGAGTCTTGGGTTAAATGGATTTGGTGCTGGTAGTGTATTTTCAGATCCACCTTCAAGCTCAGTTGAGCAAAAGACTAAGCTGGTGCTATTAAGTCTTTCCTTTCCTGGTTAAAAAAACCCTAATATTGCAAAGCAAAATGTCTACAGTTAAAAAAAAGAACTTGCACTTTTTACCTTGTCACACCAGCCCTGGCTAGAGTAGTTATTTGACATGATATTGACAATTATTCACTTGAGACAATCCCAACAAAAGAATAATATTTGCAGGTGAAAAGATCTTCATGAAAGAAAGTCCAGGCAGGGTGAATCTGACTCCTGGAGGACATCCCCTGTTTTGAAACATTTCTCATGGGTGGCTAGGAAAATAAACTTGATCATTTCATTCCTCTGTTATAAAAATAGCTACCAATACCTGCAGAGAGACAGGTTACAATACCTGTAGCAAACCAGAACATTTTTATCTTTTCAGGAGAACTAAGACAAAATTTGCCTCTGGGAAGTAATTCAGTAAAGGCTTTAAACCTTCTCTCAAAAGTCAGTACTTCTGTCCAGTAAAATCACCTTAATAATATGAATGTTCTTAAATCTGTTACTGGCTGTAGACAGTATTAAAATAAATCAATGAATTGTAGTATACAAGAACCTGGTTTGCAATATACAAAAGACTCTATTTTAATCCTCTTATTCTTAGACATCTTAATTTTGAATTCCTCAATGTCATTTAAGATTTTCATTTAGTATAGTTCTGTTTCCTGAAAAAAACAGAAAATAGTTAAACCAATGCAGAATGTGTCTAAAAATCTCATGCTTAACATCTGTTTTATTCGTATTAGACTGACAATTTACTATTGCAGAATATGTGACGAAGAAGGGTATGCTTTTCAGTGTCATGTTTTCTGAACAAATAACTGACATGATATTACAGTTGATTATTTGGAGAAGAAAATAGTATTGCTATGACTGTTAGATACCTGATGAGAGAGAAAAATAGACCTGTTCCAAGTTGTTGGAACTGTGGAAGAGGATATCTGAAGACCTAAAATTCCTCTTTGGCTTTGTATTTCTTAAAGTAAAAATGAAAGGAAAAATTTTCAACTTCATATCCTTCATCACAAACTGAATATTAAGTTAGCTATAAATATATAGTAACTTGTAAGTGGTCAATAAAACTACACAATCCCAGGTTTGGGGTAGAAGCTGGAATAGTTATTGAACATGCAACGCGCAGTATAAGGGTCTTGGAGGTAGGACATGTTAATGAAGAGGATGGGTTATGCTAACTAGGGGATGGATTATGCTAACTAGAGCATTACACAATTTTCTGCTGCAGTTACACAAGTGGTTAATATTTTCCTGTAGCGAGGACCACATGGAGGGAAGAGAACAAAGAGTCTTCTACATCATCTGACAAGATCATCACGAAGTCTTTCCATATCTTGCTGAAGGAGACAGGGCAATCAACATAGCTAAATATTAACAGTCTTGTGATGAAGCTCCTCAGAGTAAGGAGTTTCTCCCAGCTCCTGCTGTCCACAGCCTGCTATATAATCTCATCAGCTCCTTCTCTGCTGATAGCAGAGTTTCGGATTCCAACAGTAACTCACTGAAAATAACACAAGGTTAGAGGGTCTATATAGAGTTAAAACGCTGTGTAAGAAACGTTTCTGCTTTCTCTTGTGGGCAGCTCAAACCTTTAGTCTTTGCATGATCAAGTAATCAGGGCTGTATGGGGCAATTTTCCTCAAAGTAAATGGTCACAGAGTCAACAACCTCATGAAACACAGCTGCTGAAGACCAGCAGGAAGGTGTTCCTGTCTTTCTGCAGTGATGGAAATTATGATTTTTCCATATGTTATTTCTTGCTGGTAAGGTTTTAATACCTCTTTCAGATGTAGTATTTGTAGCACCACGTGAATTAGGTCTTGACTTGCACTTTTCATCTTTTCAGTTCTGGAAGGAACCACAACAGTTGCCTGGTTTTGGGGGGGATTTTTGGGCAGGTTTTTTTGTTTATTTCGGTTTGGGTTTGTTTGGATTTTTTTTTGTGCCCAACCCAAACCTGTGTGTTTAGGACTCAGAGGAAAGTTCAAACCTCAATACCCATTTCAGATCTGGTTTGTGATGAGTCAAAAGGAGAAACAATCTGGAATTTACTAGTCTCTCTGAAATGCAAAAGACAGTTTGCATATCAAATCAGTGGGTATTTGTATACCTAATTCAGTGGATAAACAGGAATGTTATTTCTAAATAGAAGTTCAAAGATGAAAAACAATAAACATATTATCCCCCCCACCCTCAGCTTCCTTAAATATATGTTTAACTTTCTTGGACTTTATTATAGCCCTGATGAACCCCTTTCAACTCAGCATATTCTATTCTACTTCCTTCTTCGAGATCCTGCTTTCCAGTTTAAAATACTGCAACAAATCAGAAATAAACTTTAATGTTGCATGCAAATTCTAAACCCAACAGCTTTAGTTCCATAATAAAATCATGTCCAGGCACAGTGTGACATGCTAAAGATGGTGTTATTTCAACCCCCCCATGGTTTATAGCTCACAATTCCGTGATAATTCTTCCAAAAATATCTTCAAGATTCCCCATGTTATCACTGAAAATAATTCTTTGCTGTCTTTAATTACTCTGACAGAACTGTGGTAGACTGTAAGTTTAATGTGCTATTAAACACACTACAATTAAATGTGTGTTTCAAAGGCATAGTTCTCTACTTTTCACCAAGAACTGAAGGCAAGTATTCAATGAATTAACTCTGTTCAATAGCTCTCACCGTTCAATAATTGCAAGATATTGGCCTGCTGTTGCAGAGGTGACAAAAGGTACTAGATTTAATGTTTCTTTTTTGTATGCATACCAATACAGAGTATTCATATCTAATATTGTATGTGTATAGTTGTTAAAGTAATCTTGTGATGAGATTTGCACTTGAATAGAATCTGCATGTAGCAGAGGTTGCCCACCGCCCTAACATAAAAGGCAAATCTTCATACACAACAAAAATATGATTTATTTAATAGGAAAAACCAGTGCAGTTTTCAAAACAATTAAAAGTTGATGAAATTCAAGTTAACTTTAAATCTTAGGCAAAGATTTATTGAAAAGAGAAATCACTATCTCATTTGTAGCATGAATTTTTCATAAATGCAAATGGTTATAAACACTTGTTTCAAAAAAAGAAGCCATTTACCTGAACAGGAGCTTCTCTTCACCATTATTCTTGGTTACTGCCTTGTTGCCTGCCTGAGAAAGTCCCACACATGCATCATGAAAAGCTTTTGGAGAGATTTTCTGTTGGTCTAATTTGTTTCTTTACTATCAGTTAGTCAGCCAACACACAAAATACAAGTAAGAGCTTACAGAGGTCCCAACAGCCTTTTCTATACTGATAGTGATCTTAAAAAACATTTTTCAAGGCACTCGAAACTGCTTTGTCTGAAGAAGCTCTTTTCTCTATGTTCTTTTCTCTTTTGCAGAAGTAACCATGCTTTTAACTATTTGTTCTGAATGTGCTTTTTCACTAAAAGCGTTTCCCGTCTGCTGACCTTTATTTTAGCACTTATGTACTACTTTCATATTTTAATATGATGATCTGTAATGATAATGTTGAAGGATGAAACCATTTCTTAAAACAACTTCCTTTTCAAGTATTTTAGGTTTTATGTAGATGAAGTACACTTTTAAAATACGAAAAACAAAGTTTCTTGGAAAGAATTGTTACATGAAAGGCCTGTGCAAAGTAGAGTGATGCCTGTTTCCAATGAATAAGCATTTTGGTTTTTTAAACCAGGTCATTCTACTATATTATAGAACCCTCTCTCTTCCTTTCAGTAATAGGAAAAAAAATCCTAGTAAAAGTTACCTGTAGGAGGGCATATTTTAGAGAGATTTATAACTTTTTATGGTCATATACCGTTAATTTTACTTCCAGCCACATTAGTAATCAATAATTGACTCCAATTTATGAAGTATATATGTTGCCTTTTGTTCGTTTGGGTTTTTTTTGTCATTCATCAAGCTTCAGGGAAGCTGTTGTTAAAGGAAGCTTGAATTTCAGTTTCTCTGGAATTGGTTTCTGACTGATGTGTTTTATTACTGGCTTATGCTAATGAACTCCATGTTGGAGTCTTCAAGTCTGTAAGTAAACTGCATCTGCAGCCCAGGAAGCTATAAGTTAGGGAGTAGGTGTTGATCTGACAAAACAGTGGAGCCAGGTGGCTTCCAGTTTTCTGGAATTTACAGAGCTGAATGAAGGAGTAATGCTATTACAAAGGAAAGACAGCAGGAAACACATGAGTCAGAACAGGCTGTGAGCTAAAGGAGGACTGTTAAGATCTTAGATATGTCCCAGAATGGCAAGAAAAAGCATGATGCGCCACCCCCTTGTGTTTGCTATCTCAAGTAAAATAATTATAGCTTTTGAAAGCTTGGGTAAAGTTGATGTGTTGGTTTGCTTCCCAGTAGTATTAACTAAATCACTGTAAACATAGAATTTATGAAGATGCATCTCTAAAAGGAGTATATTATGAACTGTTTGAGGTATTTAAGAATCTGTTGTTTCTGACGTACTAAAGCTGTTAATCTGAACTTTCTCACTGATACAGAGTCAGTACTGAGGAGGAGCAAAAAGACTGAGAAATAGGGACTGGAGCCTACAAAGGCAGTAAACCTAAAATCTTAATAGATTATATATGGCAGTAGTATTTCAGCTTAATGCTTCATTTCCCTTTCTCCTAACAAAAAAAAACAGATTGTAACAACCTGAGCCTGAATCTTTGTTGCCCTGTGTTTTGTGTCGTCCTCAGCGCTGAAAATCGAAGTGCTTGTGCATTAGACCACACTGTCAGTAACAAGATATGATACATGTCAAAGGCAAGTGTGACTCAGTACATACAGCTCATCTTAAATAATTCATATCATAAAATGATAGAATATCTCAAGTGCAAAAGGACCCATAAGGACCATAGAACCCAGCTCCTCACTCTTCACACAGCTATGTAATGCTGTTATTGGATCATAATTCTGTAATTATTCTTGGTCTTGTCTCAGTTATTTCACTACAGTGTGTCCTTTAAGACTCTTTTTTTCTGTTCCAATATTTCCCCAAAGTTTTCCTCCTAAGTGTTTCCAAAGCAACAACAAAAATCAAAGGCTTTTTCTTTCTTGCAAACTCTCTCTCCCCTGACGTATGTTGACAGATTCCTATGCACTGAAAGGAGGCAGAAGATCATCTTGAATTTCGTCTGTGTTCTGATTTCAGCTGTTTCCCTCCAGAAATCCAAGATACCTCTCATAGCAAAGAGGAGTGTAATATTTGAGTCAATTTTATGCTGGCAGAATCAGGTTAGCAAGGACATCCTGACCTCTCTGCCAGGGAAGGTTACAGGGCAGATCACTTGGATCACTTCAGTTATAACGTGGCACATGCGGGATAACCCAGGGAACAGGCCTGGCCAGCAGAGATTTGTGAAATCCCTTGTGACCTCTTTTTATGGCAGGGTGACCTGCTTGGTGGATGAGGGTAAGACTGTGGATGTTGAATATCTTGATTTTACTAAAGACATTGACAGTTTCCCACAACATTCTCCTGGAGAACCTTTTCTAATTCTCAGTGAAATATTTATCTGGAGCTCAGAGGACTCTTTCTTGGTGTACTTGTACTTTCAAGAGCATATCTAGAAGTTTTCTCTTATGTCCAATATGCTGGAGAACAAGTAGTGTCAGTCCTGTCTCCCAGCATGCATTCATGTAATTCTAGCATCATTTTCTCTTTGTGCTTCTAATGTTCTGGCTAACCTCCAGTATTGTAATATTTGCATCTGCGCCACCTGTATTAAATTAAATTTGTAAATTAAAAATAGCACACTTGTTACAGTTTCAACTTTCTTATCCTCAGTAGCAATTGCTAACTGTGTTATGTTCAGGCAAAGTAGTGAAACTGAAAAGAACTTGTAAGCATTTTTCAAATTATTACAGGTAAATAACAAGCAACTTTTCCCTACTGCTGTTATACAGTGATAGCTCTTTTATTTTCCAGTGCTAAATTAATTTAACAGTTGCTTCAGACCTCAGTAGTTTACTCGCATTAAATGCACAACTGGGAGAGTTCTGTGGATCTGGAATGGAGAGGTAAAAAATGCAGTGCACACTGTTATTATAAAATTGTTTTTCTTAGCTTTGTTCTGTGATTATGACTGTAAGTAGATGGAAATATACAGAAACACAAATAATCTATAATACATATTAAAAGAGAAGATTTGTGAATCGAGCCTTTTGGTCAGGATTTTGAGAGACCTTCGGGATCAGAATATCTATTTCCTATAAAATTGTCATTAAGTTAATGGGAATCCATCTCTTTAGATACATTTGAAAACCTTAGTCTTTTGTTAATTGCCACCATGAAATTACACTGAATTTTTGGTATTTTTTTTCTCAGAAAAAAATGTGATATAAAGTTTAGATTTGTACCATATGACAGATGAAATCATAATGATCCCCCTTGGCTTTACTGGGATTTGGAATAGACCTTTTCAAATAAGATCACGGAGATATTTACATGGACATAGAATAGGATGCACTAGAGGAAAATCAGCATTATGTTGCTAAATAAAATAACTTAAAAGATCAGGGATATAGCCTTTCTTGGATCCAAAACATTTATTGCTTTGGTACCTTTCCTTTCTCTTACTGGATTTTTTAACTCAGGTGTTTGAAGAAAATGCCTGAATTGTAAGGAACCCAGCCCTGAGCATGATGGTAATATGATTGAGAAATAATTGTACCAGCATAACTTAAATGTTATAACCTCTCATTTTGCTTCCAGGGCAGGAAAAAAAAGGTGTTTTGCCTGGAGTGATTTCTTGTTTGCTCTTACAGCACACTTTTTTGATATTGTGGTTTGCTACACTCCAAGAACAAAATGTATTTTCTAGCAGAATCCCATTTCATGCTAAGGAAGAACAACAGAACAACAAAGAATTCCTTCAAACTCTACTAGAGAGAATGTATTTCACTCCAAGATGATTCTGGGAAGCTTGGTAGCATGTGTTTCCTCAAAGGCAAAAATGCAAATATAGCCATCGAGATGTTACTCTTGCTTTCTGTGTCTTCCACAATTGGCTTTCCTAGAGCCAGCACTTACTCCAGTTCCATCAGTCTTGCAAGCCAGAGATAAAAATTTCCTTCTTTTGGCACACAGTGGAAGTTTTCTAATTGAGGTTTTTTTCTGGATTTCTGTTGTCTGACAGATCTAATATGCTTCTGCTACCAGCATTGGGTACAGCATGGTCTTTTAAAGCTTGTCAGTGAACTGAATTCATTGGGCAAACTGGGGTCATCATCCTGGCATCCAATAACCTTTTTCCCAGTGGCACCTCAACGATACAATAGCTTTATGCTATCCTCAAATCTCCTGTTTTTCAGGAGGAAACACTAAAATGCCTTTCTCCATAAAATTTGAAGCAGTCCTTGGTCTGATTGTGCCCCGTGACGAACTCCTTGCAGAATGCCTGTGGGATACCTGTGCTCGTGGTGATATGCTTTTGTTAGTAAAAACCAGTTGGGCTATCTAAATTGTACTTAATTTAGGTATGTTTTGGAAATGTCTTCAGGCTCTTAATATATATGTAAGATTTCAGTTGCATGCAGTTACTGGAAACTGACTGCAACTGAAGGTTTAGGTTTAAAATAAAGTTCCTTAGAGGTTGTATAGTTGCTTGAGAGGATAGGGAGAGCTGCTCTCCTCTTATCTAATTCTGTTTATCTGTATTTATAATTGGTTTCTGTTATTGGATTTTTCTTTTTTTTTTTGGTTCAACACTTTTGTTAGCTGATTTATTGCTTTATTGTGTGATACCATTGTGCTTTCCCACTAACCAGACATGCAGGTTTGCATCTTGCCTGTATCTAACATTGATTCCTGAAAGGAAAGGAGGAAAATAGGGCTTTTACAGATCTCTCTCTGCAAGGCAGCAAGTAAGAGTCTTCCAACAGGAGAGAATTACTTCAGATGCAGCTGGTGGAGTGCAGAATTTTAAACCTGAAAACATGGATGAAATGTAAAGAAGTGGACAAATAATTCTTCTAGAGAAAAAGTACATTTCTTCCTCTTCCCTCCTGTGGAAGGTATTTTTTGAGATTTTCATGTTGAACTCATAGAAGCTGCTTCTTGTTTAACTTTTTATTAATCAGGATTTTACATGAATCACATGTGATTCCAGGAACTGGAAGGTGTAAGGTGGTTACCCTTAGCAACTTGTTACTTTCCATGGATCACCAAAGAATGAACCCAGTATATGTAGCAGGTGTTCCCCATAATAACTGCAGGGGAGCAGAGAATACTACAGTAATATTATGCATTTATCTAAATTGGAAACAGCTCACTTAAGGAGAAGACTTTTAGTTTTCGCTTTACAACCTTGTGTTTTCATGTTCTGCAGTTCAGAAACTTTGTTTCAAAGCAAGTAGAGCAGAAAAAAAAAAGAATCACAACAAATTGGTCAGGAAAAAAATAAGCAATGAGAAAAGGCAGGAATCACTATAAAACTCAGTGCTTTGTGGCTAAGATACATATATCAGTGAGTGGACTGGTTATGTGAAAAAGATTTGGGTTTTTTAATAACCTAATTGCTTATTTGTGATTCAGACAAAACTAGGAGGCTTGTTTTTTACCATGAGAAATTCATTTTGTTTCAGACTGACTTGCAGTGGAAGGAAGGGAAAGCAATCCACTCATGGATTCCGAGGAAGGGATTTTGAAATCTCTTGATGCTTAATAATGAATATGGCCTTTTTCTCTGTCATTCATACAGAGCTCCACAAAAGAGGCATGGGAGTGGAGTAACTTACCTCTGTCTATTGGGGATCCTGGAAGCCCCCACAAAATAATAAAGAGGGAAAAGCTAGAGGATATACATGAGCTGTTTCATGGATATTGCAAGTCAGAATGACTAATGCTTTTTCTTCTCTGACTCTTTCCTGCTTCAAAGCAGACATGAGAAATGTCACTTAAGAAATTCTCAGGCACTCAGGCAAACAGGAGAGTCCTTTACAGCACAGTCCCATGGGAGCCACGCCCGTATGGAAGGAGCCTGAAGGCAAAGTTTCTTTTGACTCACTCTTTCCCTGGCAAAGTGGCCTCTGGGGCAATAGTGAGATGAGTTTTGGGTGTCGTTTTTGCCTTCACTTGGAACAAATTCTTAGCAGTTGAAATGAACAGCAGGAAACCAAAGCATAGGTCCAGAGCTTTGAAGGTCTTGGTTCTGTTACTCGTCTTCTGGATTTCCAGCCAGGCTTATTTAATTTACCGTTTCTGGTTTCAAAGCCTCCTTCCATAAAGAGGCTTCTGCACCATTAATCTGCTACTAAGCTTAAAAAGCCTAATATCTTGTCCTTGAATCTAACTAAAAACAGTCACTTAGAGACAGCAGTGGTCTTGAGACCCTCCCCCTGTGTTCATGTGTATGTCTGCCCTTCAGGTTGGTCAGATTTGAGAAATATCACTCCATAGGACAAGATAAACCTCTAAAACAATAAGATCTGGGGGAGCGGAAGGGGGAAGGTATTTAGATCTTTTCAGCCTAAATATTGGATAAATAGTTTTCCTCTGAATTCAAGCATTTAATTAAACACTGAATTAACTTTTATGTCTAGTCCAGCTATGGTAAACCTACCTTTTTGTACTGGTTTTATTATGTGGGCTCAGAGTCAGAATGTTTGCACTTTAAAGGTGAAAAAATTCTCCTTTGCAGTTGGCACCTGCTATTGCTGTCTTTACTGTGGGGACGAAAAGTTTACTTCTGTGAGAACTGAATGTTCAGCATCTCTATGGAGAAGACCTGTAATCTACTTTTAACAAATTAAAATCTAATACGGTTTGTCTATATTTCATTTATGCCTCAGGACAAATTAATGTTAAAAAAAAGCCTTTGAAATGAAAATGGTGAGCCCTCAAATTAACCTACTTGTAGTGTTTTTATTTCAAGTTTCATTTGGGAATTGAATGTAGCTGCTAAATTGCTGGTAGGTAAAACATCATTGAAAATTTGCTTGCATTTTTCTGCAAATAGATTTTCACTCAGAAAAGTACAGTGGGATTTAGAAAAAGAAATTATGAAAGGGACTGCAGCTGGTCTTTTCCTTAAAGTTTTATTTTATGCTTCAAAACTTTAAATTCTGTTAATAAAGCAGTTGCAGTCCTAGAAATTCATATTGAGAGTAGTCCATAATTACTTTATTTAATGCCATGTAGACAAGGGTCAGGTCGTGTTAAGCTTCCTGTACAGAGTTTGCTGTTCAAATGTGTTAGTCTTTTCTGTGCTGTAAGATGGCTACAGGTTGAAATTAAATCCATTTTGATGTGCAAGGCCCAACAGAAAGAGGGATAGTAAGTATGATTGTAGATTGACCAATGTCCAAATGTGAGGACATTCTCCCAGGCACTTTTCAAAGGTTTTGTCAGTCAAAAGGAATCTTAATGGAGAGCAAAAAGTCCAGCAGATTGTGTTGGCCATAAATCACTTCTTTTTGCAGAATGCCCCCTCGAGATAAAGTCCTCTTGCCTTCAGGATCACTACCTGACAGGCTGCTTAGGACACCAGAGCCTACTGGGAGCATTTCCAGTTTCTGCCTCTCAACCACTAGGACATCAATTTTCAGATATGTGTGAAGAGGGGACCTCAGCACATGTGACCATGTATTCTTCTCATGATAAGAAATAGCCAGCAGTAAAAAAAAAAAAAAAATGAATAATTTCCTTCTAGACTCACCATCACATTTTTAGGTCTTAGAGTGAAACATTCCTTTCAGCATTAGCAGGTATTTATTCATTGCATCAGTGTGTGTTGTGAAATGAGGGGGACTGAGTGAGGAGGTGTCCCAGTTGCATTTTGGTTTTTTCCAACTGAGTTACAATATGTTGGTCTGACTTCTGTAGGCTGAGCAAGGCATTTCTGTATGTGATGCCTGACAGCAGAACTGCTGAATGCAGAATGGTAGTACTTAATCACATTATAATCAATTTTCAAAGTAGCTAAACAAAGCAGAATTCTAATAAGGAAAAAAGTATCAAAAATTATTTCCATTTTGGTTTTATTTTATTATATTTATAGTTTACATACTTGAAAATTACTTATCTATGGGCAGAAAAGTGCTTCTGTCATAGCCTGTTCTCATCTAAAGAAATATATACATGCATTACAATTTATTTAAGATACATGTGTTTTTCCGCTCTCCACACAAAGTTTTCCTGCAGGTTTTGGAATTAAGGTTAGCTTTTCACTTTTTAATATAACATTAAACCTAATTCTTCTACAGCTCACTGTCATTTCTTTTCACCAATTAAATCTGACTGCTTCAGAGTGTAAGGAACAAATGTGAAAACTTACTGTAGCAATTTCATCCATGGCATGTAAGCCCAGAGGGTGAGTGTCAGGAAGCCAGCAATCTGCTAAATGCTTTATCCGTGTTATGCACAATATATTTCATATTAGTTATGTTTTTCATGTTCTGATTTAAGAGTCCATTATTTTGGGAAGCCTAATTTGACTTGCTACATAGAAATGTGCCAGCTCAGTAGATACTCTTCTGTCTTGTCTGGGATAGTTACAAGCGTTGTTAGTCCATTTGCTTCATGGCAAACAGATCACCTCGGAGATCAGAAAGCAATTGCTTTCCATGGTGAAGCAATACTCAGTGTAATAGTTGGTGTAATAAAAGGGATTAATTTTGCAGTATTTTCTATTGTGGTTAGCCATGGTAGGTTTCTGCACTCTGCATCAATCTCACTTTTGGCAGATAAGAAAACAGTGACTTGTGCATAAAAGCTTTCCTACAAGACCTTTGGTATTAGACCCCACCAGAATTAAGATATCAGTCCAAATGGACTATTGATCAAATTCAGTGCAATATTGTTGCTTTTGCAACCAACAGTGCAATTAAAAGAATCCTATAAACCTGATATTACCTGCAGTCTTGCATATTACACAGACTTCTATTTGCTCAAGGTGTTGCAAGGTGATGTCACTGCATTTCACACTGGTATAAGTCACTTCAAATGGTGGAAGTTACTGAAAATGCAGGCATTGTATCTTTTGATAAGGACTACACTTGCAGACTGCAAGATATGGATATCTATTATATATGCTGAATGGATACTTTTGACCTTTATAATTTGTGAAAAATAGGTATGAAGTGTTAGAAGTCATATGAGCATAAAATATCTCTACCCTTTATTTTTATCTGCACCAATGAGTGTTGAAATAGTGTGTACAGAACCAAAAAAGCATATTTACTGTTTTTTCTTTTAATATATTATAGTTCCACTATTTAAAATTTATTGTACCATTAACAGTTTTTCATAGAAAGGGGTTTTTGTAATTTGGTCCTAGCAAACACTTCTTTTTCTATAATGCTTAAGATTTGACTGCTTACATGCTGTATCCATTAAAGAAAGGTATATGCCAAGTTTTATGTGCCTGGGTCTGACTGAAGAAATTTACCAGTTTGGTCTTGTTCAGTCCATTTCTAATTTAGAGAAAGGATTTGAATGGTGAATGTCACCTACTTAATGAACTCTAAAGCACTTTGATCTGACACGTTATTTTAGCAGATTCTTATTATGCATGCAGGGATAAAAAGTCAGCCCTAACTGACTGCCCAGGCACAGTTCTCGAGTATATTGAAACACCTGGCTGCAGTTCCCATGCCAGATTCTTGGCTTTAGCAGCACAATAAGTTGTGACAACAAGGATGCCAAAAAAATGCCACAACTGACACAGAAGAAGTCAGGATTCCAGGATTCAATTTTGCTTACATTCATCGTATCAAAGCACTTTAATCACACTTACACAGTGCATTCTCTTCCATACTGATTCCCTGTGCAAGAATTTTGTCATAATGGCATGCTCTAGTTTGATGTGGTGGCAGTGTGAAGAAATATAGAGATTTGAACCAGATACAGGTTCTTAGCATACCCATATCAGGAGAACAGTGGACAGGATAAAAGGAAGGATTGATAACACAAGTTTAAATTTGCAGGCAAATATTCTATAAGAGCTAGCTAAAGACAGTAATTTATTGCTTTTTTCTTAGAGGTCCCATTGAGCAATGTTCTAGACAGATCTGGAAGATCAAGTCTCTTTACTGCAGTAGTAAAAAACCTCATTTACAGAGTGGATGGTTGTCCCTCACAGGAGAAACTGGCTATGACAGTTCATAAGGCTTTTTCACTTAAAAATTATTTGGTATAACACAGCGAAGTCGTAAGTCTGTTTTCCTGCTGTCTGTGCTGAGCTGGAGAAACATTACTATTTTTATAGCTTTGCTATTAGTGGGGCAGGGCCATCTTTTTTCTCTCTGTAATAATTAATACAGGGAAATTTTTAGATGCTCATAAATAAACGTACAGAATTTTTGAACGATTATAAATCACGACCACCTACTGGCACTTGGGAAGGTGACTCATAAAACAGGATGTCAAGCTCAATGTGTTGTAGTCACAGCCCAGACCACATAGTCTTGCCCTGCTTCTATTTCCACAGCTTGGAAAGCTCCTTGTGTACAATCTAATCCACTCTGCTTTGAGACACAAGCCGCTGTTTAGATCTCATTAATTAGCATGCAAGCAGACAGGAAAGAAAGTGACCTTTCTGTGGCCTAATTCTCCAGCTTCAGTTCACCAAGAGCCAGTGAAGTGCCATGCAATTAATAAGAGTGCAGAAAGAAGTAAAGGTCTCATTTTATGGTCGGAGAGATTAATTTCACGAAAAGGGACTCGAAGTAATTTTAGAAGGAGTTAATATGCATGCTGGAGCACAGGTGCTTAATTGAACCATTCCCTGTGATTTACCAGTATGTTAAGAGAAGAATACATTTAATAATGGTTTTTTCTGCATTATGTTTCTGTGTGGTTAGTTATCAAACCTGAAATTACATCTAGGCCTAATTGGTCTTTCACAGCTCCTCAGGGCAGTCATTCCTTGAATTGTCCATGTTAGTGTTTTTCTTGTTGAAGAATAGATGAAATGAAGCGTTTCTCACTGGTGGTTTGGTAGTAAGGGAAATCCAAAGGAAAAAACTGCTATAGTGTCCTATTTATTGCCTAGTAGTGCGCTCAGCTGGTATTGCTCTATACCTGTAATATTAGGTCTGCTTCCTTTTATGAGCAAGAATATGTCAAAAGAGTTAACCATCAGGGCACATGTTGACAGGATTGGGCCATGCAGCATCAATATCAAGAGAAGTGTGTACTTCATTTCCTCCTTTCATTTTGATGGAGTTTTAGGCAATGAGCATGCAGGGGGAAACTCTGAAGCCATGGCTGCTGTCATTAGTATTTAGAGATAAAGGCAAAGGAAGAATTAGAAAGAGCAGAGTTTCACCTGTCTGCAATAAGGAAATTATCACCCTCTTTATTGTGATCAACATAATGGGACAGGAACTCTGGTATCAGAAGATGTAGCTATTAGTGTCAACACTTTCAGTCCTAAATCTTCTGTGGTCCAACAGGAGTAGCTCCCATGGATACCATGCATAAGCTTTAAACTTGTGCCAGCCAAATTTCATTGCTCCAAATGTTCACAGAAGTAAGTTCAAAGGGGTGAAGGCATGGTTGGGATAAAATCGTTAAAAGTTTAAATGTATTTATTGGAAATGTTTCAGATGACTCATCTGTCTCTATTGGCAGTCTACCTCAGGCTCATAATAATTATGGGAACCTACAATACAAGAAACAATTCCCTCCAGCACCACCATCTTCATTTGCAGTTCTGTAGGTATAAAATCTGTTCTAGCAAAGCAGAGCAGATTTGCAGATGCAGTCAGCCCTAACCCAGAGCAGCCTTGATCTACATATGTCTGTGTAGTTCTAGTGTTCTACTGCCACCAGCTACATAGAACTGAGCCTCCAATTATACAGCTTTGCAGGCACATAAAATGTCTCCAGAGACACCCTTTTGTTTCAGGAGCCTAATAAATACTTTTAAGACAGTTTTTATGTCTATATCTACCAACAGCGTATAACAGGAATAAAAAAAATGCAGCAGACTGTTGTCGCCACAGAATTACAATGAATCTTGGGGCGTTTTAAATTAAACTCTTCATAAATTTGTTTTTTGGTCCAGAAGCTCCTCAGAATAACTCTCAGATATAGGCTGGTCAAAGCAGTGATCAACTGGAGTCAGAGGTCAGCTGCATATGCAAAGGTTTTATGTCAAAGGAAGAGGGGAAGGGGAATGGATCTATTTTTGTGTCTGTAATGTATGCATATGCATGCATATACTTTTGGTGTGGGTTAGGGTTTAATGAAGTGTGTTACTTTTCTAAAACAATTTATAAGTATCTGATGCAAATCACCTTGTGGTGTTGAGATATCTCTGAACATGCCCACTTTTAGGTACTCACATGCTCACCACTAAACAGTTGCAAATCTGGAGAAGGGAATATGTCTTTCTCTGACAACAGAGGGAGACCCTATGCTTATATGCATGTTTGACAAATTCTGTTATTTCCCTTCTGCTGCAGGAACTGAAGGTGTTAGCAGGGTGGCTGATGCTTCCTTCTTTTTCTCTCTAGTGCATGATAGTCTTGTAGTATTTGTGCTTTGTATTAAAATCTGTATTAATATAGACTGATAGGAATTAACTCGTGATTTATAGTGTAAGAGGTGGAACACTTGTTTTCTGAACTTCTTTTGATTCATTTACTGTTTGAATTTTATGTTCTCTGTATCGGTTTAAAGTATAGTTGCAATTAGAGTAAGACGAAAACTAATACTAGTAATTTTTTATTTTATGCTTTCCATTATGTATATATTCTAGCAATTATCTGTCATCATTCTAAACACACTTTCTGTGTAACGAGGCACTCTTTTATTGTATCATTATGCCTTCACTTTCAGTCCTTTTCCGCCTATACAGATGTGCACAAACAAAACAATTGTCAGGCTGCATTAACCTGCAACAAAATCCTGATTTTTTTTTTTTTTTTGATTCACACACTTTATTTTCCCTCTGCTTCCAAGCACTATGTTCTTTGACTTCTTACACAGTCACAAACATAATGCTTCCTGTGCTCATCTCATTGTGCTGCAGTGAGAAAGGGCAGTTTTGTTATTAACAGTCCTGATGCAGCAGACGAAGCACGTAAGAGTTTTGGGGAAAAAAAACCAAACCACACTTAAAATTATTTCAAAAAGCACATGAGACTGTCACCTGCTTTCATGTGTTTTGCAAAAAGCAATTCAATAATCTCCCAAAAATCACCTAAATTTGATTCATTTTGTTTAACAGCTATATTATTTCTGCCAGCAATTGGAAATTCATGTGTCTGAAAAGCAAGTGTCTAAGCTTTTATTTTGAGATGTAATATGCCATAATATTATGAAAAATGAACAAGGCATGCCTGATTGGTTAAAAAGTGTGCATTTATGTAAAAATGTTCAGTGGGCTGAGTATTTTGTGGGAAGTGCCAGCATTTTAAACTTTGATGTAAAGCTAATGTCATGAGACATTTTAATATAGCAATGTATCATGCAATAATGTTTCATTAAAAGAGACATTTGGAAACATTAGGCAAAGTACAATTATGCAAAGTGAAATATTTTACAATGTGGTTTCCACTCAAATATTAATCTCAGTACTTTATGGCGAAATGGTAATCACAGGTGAAGACAAAGCTGCCTACACCATAATCCACAGCTGGTTCCTCTTATGTTTCTGTATTGCACATTATATCAAGAAAACAACAGAGAGGAGTATTTTGAATGCAGTGCTGTTTAAAGTGCCCCATTTTGAATTTACTTGAAGTCTATGAAGATGTATGGTACTCGATTACTGAAACACAGTATTTTTTGTCTTTCTGCTATTAGGAGTTCTCTTTTTTATGTTTTCTGTGCTCTGGAAGAAAATATTGCTGTCACCTTCAGTGGCATTTGCCTTTCATCTCACTGTTTTTCAATGGCTTTCAAGTCTCTAAGTGGTATCCAATTTATTTGTTATTCTGATGCCACTTCTGGGAAGCATACCTTTCTGTCAGCTGAGTGCAAGCTTTAGGTGGTTTGTATTTGGAAGCTGAGGTGTAAACAAATTGACAGTATCAAGTGCAGCCTATTCTCTTTCAGGCAATTTCCACATGTTTCCTATAGACCATTATTCCTCCAATTCATTCAGCAAACCGTTTACTTTCATCTGAGCAGGGTTGGGGTTGACTCAGTCCCCAGAGCCTGATTTAAAATCCCTTAGATTTGTGTGGAGACCATATGCTAAACACAAAAGTAAGTCTCTGTATGTCAAAGACTGGAGGCAATTATTCCCTTCACTATATTTTTTCATCTCTTTTCTTCCAATATTTAAGTTTTCTTCGGTGTTTAAAGTGGTTTTTCTGCAACATCTTGTTGATGAGTTTGTAACCACCTTACTAGGGTCTAAATTTACCTTCAAGTGAGCTCTTAAAGATGCTAAAGTTTTACTAGCACTTAAGAGTTTATTTTCATACTTGCTTTTCCTTTTTCTACGTATCTCAGCCTGCTACAACCTTTATAATTTACTGTAAATTGTCATTTATAGTACCTTCACCATTTTTGTGGGTGTCAACAGCGTTTTATGTGCATAGCTTTGTATATTTATGACAAAAGAGTAATATATATGTTTGCAGAATCAAAATATTCTGCCTAGTTTCATCAAGAATAATAATTTGAGTCTTTTAAACACAAAGGTAAGGGTATGTTTTAAAGATAACACATGAATTACAACTAAAGATAAGGCAGATGGGAGAAGATCGTGGTCTTTTATCTTATAGGGATTTATTTTCCTGTGGGGTGTTTTTTCCAATATTTGAAGCTTTAATGATAGCTGCAATGGAGTACAAATACTACTATTACTGTTTTTCAAAAATATATATAATTAATTACTAATATAGTGTTTTAAAAATAGTCAAATAGACCTCTTCAATTATGGTCTAGCATTCTTTAGAATGTAAGTTTGGAAACGTGATATCTTTCTACTTTCATAGTAATTCATTCCAAAAATAATGGAATCTGGATCACTTGGTCAAGGTTTTAAAACATAATTTAGGAAAGAGATATTTAAGATTTAGAAGAACAACAAATAAGAATGAACATTAAAATACATTCTGTATAATGTGATTTATGTCTGATTTGTTTTAATACCTACAGCTTTATAATAGTGGGATATGACTAGGTCCTATACCTCTAATGTTTACCTGGATATTTAAAGAGCTTCTAAGTCACAATGTGAACCAATTTTATCTCATTACTGTTTTAGTAAATTCTTCAAATTTACTGATCCTTGTACAAACAAGCATTGCCTATTATCACTTCTGAATTGTAAATCATTTTTATTTTGAAGGATTGTTCTTGTTTATGTATCAATTATAATTGATACATTCCCTTTTGCCTCTTTTTTTTTTTTAACAACAGCTGCCTGTCTTAGGTGTCTTCTCAGGGAAAAAATCCTACCTATAATCTTCTCTGAAGGTCTGTTTTGTTTCAGAACTGGTTATACAAAGCTAGGTAATGAACATCTGAGAAAACTAATGATGTATTAGTCAGGGAAATCGTAGCTTGGACATATATAGGGGGAAGGCAGAGAAATTATGTAGTTACCAACAAACCTGCAGTCTACCTAACTCAACAACCAATAAAAAAGATAGATACCAGAACACTGCAGTCTCCAGTGATGCTGCATTTATCTTGTGAAGGCTTGCTGAGACACCTGGGACTCCTGGTATCCCAGCCAGCTTGTACTTCAGTTTATCCCTATGTCTTCTGCAATTGGATCTCTGAAATGCTGCAAGTCTGTGTATGTCTTGCTGCATAAAGAAAATCCTAGTTTTCAGAAAAACAATACATAGAAGTGAGTGCTCTTGAGAGATACACTGCTGTTTTGATTGATACATCTTGATGCCAAGTGTTTGTGTAGCTCGAGGATTGCCCAGATTTTGTTCATCATTTAATCCTATCCAAAAGTCCTGAAGGAGAGAAAGCATAATGAAATGGATCCCTGCACTGCAGTTCAACCTCAGTCAGGCTTGGAAAGCATAAAGTTGTGAAGGCAGGCAGAAGACAAACTGTTAGCAAAGTTCACGACTCTCTCCAAGGCAAGCTGACATCAGTTGAAATCTTTCAGCAGATACCGATGATCTTTGTTTTGATACAAACAAAAGTAAACAAAAATGCTGACTGACAGAAAGGGAAGAGAGAGTGGAATAAAAACACCAAGGGAATAAGAATTTTGTCAGTAACTTACAGGGAACCAAACCAAGCAACATCATCTTCACTACTAATCATGAAGGATTTCCAGGCTATGTATCTCCCTCAGTTTTCCTGACAGTACCCTAAAATAAGTCCTGAGAAATTTTTCTTCCAAAATTAACAAAAAAAATGCATTCTTCTTTGCTATTCCTTAATGTTTGGGGTTTTTTATTGCATTCATGGTAATCATTAGAAGCACAAAGATGTCAAGAGAGCACGCCATGCCTCCAGCAAGCACTTGAGCAGATTTATGATGGCAGCAAGCTTCCAGTTTCCCTGGTCCCCTTTTATAGATTTACATGCTGGCTTAATAAGAATGAACAATGAGCTGTTTGTCAACTGGGGGAGATAACCATTTTATTTTTTACTTTAAAGTATATGTGGAAAAACAGTTTCTTGCATATAAAGTGAAGGACATGCAGACTTAAAAGAAGCACTAAAGATCAGAAAAACTGGGAATTTTGAAGCTGGAAACTTGACTCACTTTAGAAAGTTGTAAATACTTGGTAAGGGGTGGGATGATAGGATGCAAGGATAGTTGTAATAACACAAATTTGACTTGTACTTGTGCGAACATCAGTAGCGTAACAAGACTAGAAGATGCTTATATTAGAAATTGGCTCCTGATTAGTTTTATTTGCAGTTGGCATGAGGGGAAATTTCAGCATTTTGGTCTAGAATGCTGCTCTTATATTTCCGAAAGGGCAGAGATCCAGGCTGGCTACTGAATTTTCGGTGAGCTGGAGGACTCTAGGCATTTTAAGGTCCATTTGGGTCAAAAGCAAGTTGTCTGTATAGACATAGTCACAGTGATTTAAAAATGAGGGCATTATTCTTTCACAGCATCAATTTCATAAATTCTATTCTCAGGTTTTTGTAGTATATGTTCTAGTGCAGTTCAAAGAACTTGAAAGTCTTACTCATACTTCTTGACTTAGATACTAGATGAAATTAATGAGAAAGATGTGAAAGATATGAACTGAGGGGAATTTTAAAGTGAAGGATGGGACACCTTTTAAGAAAGCAAAAGAATAGGTGGTCTAATATTAATGTGCCTGGAAATTTTCATCTGCTTCATTTTAGTCCACTGCAGATGCAGTTATTATCTGAACACTCTAGTAAAGTTAGCTGTTAACTTCCCTCTCCCAAAAGAATTGAGCTGTACAAAAGCCTGAAAATTGGGAAGGTCTAGAAATTGAGAAGTTTTGCATTTGTTCAGCTCTCCCTTAGGCCCTCTATCTATTCCATGTTCGGAATAGGAAATATGTAAAATACAGAAACTTATCTGATGTTTTTGATTATGTACTACTAGACAGTTACTGTTTATGCAAAATAGCTAACATATGGCCACAGCTAAACAAAATTTTGGTGGGCATCCAGTCTTCATAGCAGTAGGTCCTGTACTTGTGCTCCTGTCAACGAGTCAGACAAGAAATCCAGAACTCTCAAATGTTAGCCCAGACTTTGTAGAGGGCTGTCAGAATTTTCCAAGATTATAATTGTTACCTCTAGAGAGACTGATGTTTTCTCTTTACTCCTTGCATAAATCTTGCAGCTTTTCAAATATGGGACATACTAAAAAAGTCAGTCAGAAGTGTGTTTTTTTTCTGTGAAAGAAGATTTATTTGATGTCTCTTTGTGCATTTTTACTGTGCATGCAGTGTTTAATATGTAATGACCAAATGCTGAAGTACCTTCCTCATTTTTCTCCTGAGCAGAGTTCTCACTGATTTCAACAATAGTAGTTTCTCAGAACTTGGCCTTAAGTCTAGACACATACCTATTATTAGAACAGATTGCCTATAGTCTGTCTGACTCTGAATGTACTCCCTCTGTTATTGTGTCTTAGCCTCATCACAACTAAGAGGGTTGAGGGGTTTTGTTTTGGTTTTGCATCCAGATCTGACCACAGTGTGTAATGGCTTTAAGCCCTCAAGCTTTAGGAAAATTTTAATTGGGATATTTTTCTTCTTATCTCTAATTTACACCCTAGAGTCTTATTAGGGTAGCTTTGTTGTTTCTGCTTGTAAACAACATTCCTGTATCTGAGCTGAACTGGTTCAGCTACGTTTAACCTCCAACCCTTCCAGCATAGCACTGGACTGTTGTAGCAATAAACGAGACTGCCATTGAAAAAATGTGGGTTTGGTTGAACTTAAAAGATCATTTTACCACATTTAATGCAAAGGCTTTTTCAGATACAAATCGTTACCTACTGGGAAAATACATCTTACAGCAGTCTCAAGGCTCCTTATTATTTTTTCCTAATAGACACATTTGGGAGTACCAGTCACTGGTCATAAAGGGATGCCATTGCAAGAAGTATGTTGCCTATTAAAATTCTATTATGTAAGTATGAAACTGAGTGCTCTTTTAAAGCATAAAGGTCATGCTGCCCTCTGCATTGTCCAGCATCCAGACCTTGAATTTGAAAAAGGAATTTGAAGCTTGCAGAGATGACAACCTCCAACCCACCTCCATTCTGCAAATAGGAACCCTCCAGTTCCAATAAGTTTACTTGTTCCTTTGACAGGAATAAATTTGTCTCGAAATGGGAAAAGAAAGACTAGATTTGTTTTCTATTAACCAGCTGTCTACAATGAGGAGATATCCATGCCAGGTCCTATGCTGGCATGTGTGAGGCATCCAGCAGAGCACAGAAGCATCAGCTTTGTCTTGGGTGCCTGAACAGTTGCACTGATTTGATGGCATTACTTCACAACTGAGTTTATCTGGTTTCAGGGGATGTGACCTTGGGGAGCTGAACTTGAGTTCCATCTTGACAGATAAAGTTGATTGTGCAGACATCACCATGTTTGCCTCATTAGTTTCTAAATCTGTCTAAAGTGAGTGCAAAGTTATGCTGTTGTACAGACAAGTTATTGGGACAAGTGTACCAAAGCAGCAAGCCAACTCTGCCTGCGTTGAACTGATGGAAAACAAAGGTTTATTCCTTTCTTGACCTAAGAATTTTCTCCTTTATGTAAATATAAGACAAAAAGGCACATTCAGCTAAGGAATATGTAAGAAAAAATATCCTCTGTCCTCCATCCTGCATCCTCTTCTAGCAAGCTGCAGTGACCTGTGTGTTTGCAGTGCCTGAAACAAAACACAGGTAGCATGCTGATAGTTTCGCAGAGGCTGAGGAGAAGATGTTATTGTTTTCCTTATTAATTTCTGTGAAGTTCTGTTATATAACCCAGCAGCAAATGCAATAATTTGCATTTCTGTTTCTGAGGAAAGTTCCACTGGGCAGAAGTGAACCTGCATAAGGAATGTAGCCATTGGTATGCAGAGCACGCTGCTGTGTCAGTGCCTTATTATAGCATCGCATTTGCCTTAAAACCTGTGAAGCTGAATAGAATGCATATCTCACTGATATGCAGCAAAAGATCTGTTTTCCCTTGCCTTGATAAGAACTTAAGAAAAAACACATACTGGGAAGGAATAACCTGTTGTAGCTCGTTCAAAATTACAGGTTCACAATTAAATGCTCACTGTGTCTAAGGAGATGTTTATATGTATGCACTGTTGCCACGCTTCTCCTCCAAAGAGTGTTTACTTGTTTTCCTAATGTTGGGGTAGAACATAACTATGTGGATTTCCAAACTGCACCTGACCTGCTAAAATTCATATGCCACCTCTGTACTGTTTTGTGATTCCTATTGTAGAGTTGTGCCTGTAACCTCTTCTTTGGAATTTCGTGTGCTGCCATGTGCCAAACAACACATCTTTAAAATAGTGTTATATACATCACCCTTTAGCTTAGGCCATGTCCCTTTCTCATGACAAGCAACTTATTTTGAGGTTGAGGTGACTTGCATGGGATCCTGGTGGCATGTTTTGGCATTATTGCTTATTACTTTGTTTAGATTCAGGCAAACATCTGCAAAGTTGGATTTTAAAAAATGTGTAAAATAAAGTGACAGTTAAGCTCTAACTTACAACTGAGTTGGGGTTGTGGGGGGGATTTTCTTGGAGAGTCATTGTAATGTAGGAATGCTTTCATCTTTTTACTAAAGCAAAACATACAAAAACAATGAGATTTAGATTATTCTCAGAACTCCTACAATCTGTTGACAAAATAAATCTAAAAAAAAAAAATCCCAAAACACCTCTTATAGGTGAAGAAATATGCCTGCTTTGGCAGATAAAGTGTAAATAACAAAACAGGGAAAGTGCAGAGATGTACAAATAACTGGAACATGAATGCAGTAAAAGCCTGTTTTCAAGCAAGAATGTGAGCTGGTGCTGTAATAATTTTTGCTGTTACAGCATCTTTTAAGACTTTCAGTGAATTTTACGAATTACACCTTTGATTATAAACAGAAACATTTTCTTTCAGCTTTGGGGATGACCTCTCACAGGACCTGACATAGTTACACTACTGTCAGGAACTTTGATAACACCTCTATTTGTCATCTGAACTTCTATCAGCAGCTAACAGACTAGTTCTTCACATTAAGACACAAGTGCCTCCTTCACCCTCATTTTTTTGCCTTTCCAAGCTCACCTTCACACCCCCTTCACTATTCTATACTGTAAGCCTCACAGAAAAAAGGGATTTCAGGGAGGAGGAGTCAAGAAATCTGAAAGTTTGAAAACGTTGTTTCTTGAGCCCGTATAGAGGTACAGCATCTCTTATGACCTCTTACAGACCTTTGATAATGAGCTGATTTGTAGGTTGGAATCTCAGAGAAGTGTTTGTAAAAGGGGAACATCTATCCAGCTATCTAAAAGGAAGAATATTTAGCAGCTGTAAAAATTTGCAGCACTTTGCAGAGGTAAACTTAGTATGCAGAGTGTCCACACACCTGCTACTAAGAGTTCATTAAAACTCTGATCCTGCAAATGTGTCATCTGAGAAATGAGAAACTAAAAGTAACCACATGTTTTCTACCTGAAGTGATCAGTTAATGCTTTGGTGCTGGAAGTTGCTTTTGTAGTTCTGTACACGTGTCGTTTCAGTTTTCATCTCCATCTTTGGACTCCTGGTGGCAATTGTTCAAAGTTTACTAACAATACACTAACAATAATGATAAATTCAGGAACTATTAGAGAAAAGGAAAAGCTCAATGACTTTGCATATCCCAAAAATCTTTTTATTTTAGTGTAGAATTACTTTTTTGTAAAATTAATTTAGAAATTAAAATCCTTCACAGGACTATGAAAGCAGAAAATATAATAAATTAATTTCATTAGGTATATGAAACTTTTTAAAACATGCAGTTTTTAAAACTGGAAATCAGTATCCCACTTCAGACTGCAGATCCTGCACCAATAATTAATTCATGTAAGAAAGAGCAAATGTTTAAGAAGTCTTAATATTTTTCATCTGAATAATTTCTTATGTGTGTAAAAACTTGCCATGAACGTTACCATGTACCTGTTTCCTTCATGGTTCTAATAGATAAGTGGAAAAAGTGAGAGATGGCAGGAGTATGAACACCAGTATGAAAAACCAAGAAAAGTCAGCTCCACTCACAAATAGTTCAGGCCTTAGTTGGAGACACTTACTGTGCAGTTACAGATGGCTGTTTGTAAATATGTCTTGTGTGCTGCAAACACTCATAACTTCTTTGTAAAAAAATAAAGGAAGGCAAATGTTTACTTCAATAAGTAAAACCAAAAAATTAGATTGAATATTCAAGTAACAATAGAATACATGTTTCAATGTGCATAGATCACAGCTGATTCTGGCTTGGTGAGAGAGGAGAAAGTAAGGAGGATAAGGAAACTTGGAGGCAAAAAATAAATGTTTGCAGCCTCAATCCAGTAGGAATTGCTCTGATAAAACTGGAGTAAATTTTGCCTACTGTACGGTGGGAATGTCAATTCAATTAAAAATAAATAATTTACAAGTTTTACCAATCACCTAATCTTTTATTTCACCTCTGCAGACTCGGAGCTCTTTTAGGGAAGTGCTGAGATTTCATATTCTCACTGGGGCCGTTCCAGTTTTAGTTTCTCCTTAACCTTGAACATTCAGGGTTTTTTCATTCATAGACCATAGGTGAACAAAAAGCTGCTCTCTAATCTGACAACTTTCAGTGTCTGTGCTCTGGTTTCCTATTTAACATTTTGACATATCACTTAAGGGGTGGGAGGGTAATAACACGGCAGAGAAGAGCAGCATCTTCTTTGTTCTAGTACTGGGAGTACATTTGTTTCACAGTATTTGTATTGTCTTGAAAATCCACCGTTTTAAAAAGAAAGAAGGAATGTTTTGTCTCAATTCTTTTGAGAAGCAAATTTCCTTTTGCTGCACTGATGAATTGATATTTCAATCAAAGTAAATGAGCTACTGAAGTACAGTAAATCACCTGCCTCTCCTCTTTGCACTAGCAGTGTTCTCCTAGGGGTGTTATCACTCATTAGTAGTTTTGTTTTGCTACTGTATCACTGTGTTATTTCCTGCAAGTCATTTTAATCATATCAGGGTGGATCAGTAAGGTAGACTCATGATTTCTCGTGACTTCTAAAAGCAATTCTCAGGGAAGGAGAAAAGGCACATTTGGTTTTTCACCATGAACTGCTAGTACATCTTTGACACTCAGAATTCCTTGTAATCAAGACAGGCCTAAAAAAAAGTTCCTGCCCACCAAGAGTTTGATCTAAGATTGCCTAGTGATCATTGGTACATGTTTCCCACCTATTACTAGGCACTTGAACATGATAGTCTAAGGTTTCTTTCACACAGAGGTATGATTCATAGCTCCTAGTTCTGTTACAAAAATGTTACAAATGTTCCCCTCAGACTGATTCGTTTTATAAAGACAGAGGGGATAAATTAATCATCTGTTCTCAGATTTTGTTTAAATACAAATAGGACTTCAGTAACTGAATTCTCCTAGAAACTAGTTTTGGAGGATGATCTCACATTTTGGTGTTCAGTTTTTCAGTGGCACATATATGTCATCATCTAGAATAGTTCTCCATTATTCAAAGAGCTGTTCCAGACAGTCCTATTACTTCAGAACTGTCCTTTCCTATCCAATTTTAAATTATTTGTAGCTTTGGTATTTTTTTCCTTTAAATTAGAAATGAATATGTTGTTAAAATGACAAACTTTACTAGTTTTTATACATGCTCTACCACTTTATTACATGGAAAGTGTTTAATTTTTGTCCCATGACACAGATATGTACACTCCTTTTTTTTTTTTTATTTCTATTCCCTTTTAGTTGTAGATCAGAGTTATTATAGAACTGTATTATTCCTGACATGAAGGTAAAAACCATGCCTTATATTCACTGATTCTGCTATCTGTAGATTCCTGTCCATCTTTTTGCTTTTTTTACTGCTTTTCCAACATTTCTAGCTCTGGGTTATAGTGATTACCATCAACTCATTCATATGTGATTTGATTTCAGTAGGAAAGCACTGACTGAAAGTAGTTACGCTCTTCTCCTTTCAAATTCTATTTTCTAGTGCTTAAAGGTCAATCAATTCCCTATGGTTTGAGTACTACACTGTTTGTTTATACACTGTCTTAATGCTTTCATTACTTCAAGTATGTTTATGACAGTGGATATCAACACCTGCTAGACTCCCAAGAGAATCTTTATAATATTCACAATTTCATAGGCTCATTTCCTCTCCAGGCTGGAGACTGCTCCTTACTGATGAAGCTTTGTCTATATATAATGTCTTGTATAGTGCTGGAATGAAGATTTCATCATTTGGTCTCTGATTTCTCTATTGATGTTTTTCTAAACTGCTACTTCACTACAAGGAAAGGAGGAGGGTAAAGTCATTCAGAAGTTAAGCTAACCACCTAATATTTAATTTTCCTTTCATCTGATTTCCCAGTAATTAGAAATTATTAGTCCCAAAGAAGGAAATCTCAGCATTCTGATCCTGGATATTGTCCTTGGTGATGCCTTTCCTTCTAATGAGTAGATTACAATGTCTTGCATCTACTCAGAAATTCCAGTGCAATTTCTTCTTCTATTAAGCTGGTTTTGTCTTTCTTTTTGCTTTTTAACAGAATTCTTCAGTAACTTATATAAGAGTCCTTATTTTTTTCTCTGCTCATGTGCTTATTTTGATATTTTACTCCACGGGCAAGCAAAGCTCTCAAAGACCTTTCCGATTATGTAATGTAATCTCTGTAGACTTTGGATAATGTTTCCTGAAACACAACTGTAAAAAAGCTTATTTGGTAGAATTTTAGAAACTGTAATAAGTACACTGTTCTCTTAATTACAAAATAGGCAATGTAGGGAGTATATGAACACAAGAGATTCCCTAAATTCTAAACCTGAAAAAATAATATTCCTGGAAATTTCCTAATTAGCCTTTCTGTAGTTTGAGGAAAAACATATAAGAACTAGAATTCCATTTATACACTGAGATGTAACCAATGAAGAAGAAATTTCCCATCTTCTTTTGTTGATCTGTCCCATTGTTTTCTGCAGGATCTGAGAAAAATTCCAGATAATATCGCTTACCATACCTTTGATTTCAGTTCTGATAGATGTGTATTCTTGGGTGCCCTCTGAGTTGAATCTTCTTCCAAGGACTGTTGGTACCTTTGTCTTCAGGCTGGAACATCAGCAGTTATGAGTTTCTTGGAGTATGAAGTAAAATGCAATCAAATTTCTTCAGGGACAATGTTAGAACACAAAAGATAATATGGCCCTGTAACCCAGAGTTTTGAAAACAGATAATGTGAAGAAAATTCTCAGAAAACAAAGAACTTTTTCACTGAAATTTTAATGAGTCAAGTTCTCAAATGATGAAGGATTAGACTTCAAATACTCGAAAATGAAACAATATGCTGTTGTTAAATACAGGGCAGAATTAAAGTAAGAGCATATACAATAACTTTCCTAAAATATTTCTTAAGGAACAATTTGAGAGACAGTAATACTCAGATTGTTAGCAACCCAGCTGTGTACATTTGTTGCAATTTCTAGTTGAGATGAATGTACATATGGGATTGAACATGCAGAGTTGAAAGAGCCTCTAGGCAACTAAACAGTTGGTTCTCAAAAATGTTATTATTTTGTCTATATACAGATACATATGTATTTATTATAAGTAGTCATGACCTTCATGAATAATTAAAAGTACACTTTCAGTGTCTTATTCCTTACAATAAAAGCCCAGGCCTATAAACCTTTCCTTCTAAGGAACAGTTCTTAATACAAGTAACTGCCTAATTAGTAGGACATTAAGGGTTTAAGACTGGACTCAAGCTGATTTCTCAGTTGCATTTCAGGAAATTGGTTCTAAGCAAAAGACAGATTATTTGGACAACTCAGTACAGCACCAGATATGCAGTAATATATATGGTTTTATAGTAATAATAATAATACCATTTCACCCCTGATCAGCACTACTTTCAGCAAAGTGCTGTAGTGATTAATGATGATATTCCCTTTTCAGAAATGGGGAAAATTAAGTATAGATGGGGGAGTAACTTTTCCAAGGCCCAACAGCAGGCAAGTGGCAGGGATGATAATAAAATGACTCTAGAAAAAGGCAATGGTGCATAGCTTTTGAAAGCTTACATGCCCACCGAATCCAGGTGACTGTCTTGAATACCCTGCTGTTATTCATGCCTCGATATCAGACAGCAGACCTGCAGCACAGCAGTGGAACTGTAAATACGGCTTCTCTGTTACAGGGTGAAAATGTGGAATCAAACCTGACTCCATTCCGAGGGATCTTGTTTGCACAGGCCAGTACTTACACGATTATAACTCTTACCAGCTTTGACTTTATTGTTCCCTAGTAAAACGGGGTTGTGGTAGTAACAATCAAAACTGGAACCTGCAAGCTGGCAGAGACCACAGGGTGGGCTTTTGTCTCTAAAAAGGTGTTCTAATGGCCTGTCATTATAAAATGACAGGCCATTAGAACACCTTTATAGAGTTAAATTAACTAAGATGTGATAAATTTAACTTCATTGTTCTTTCAGGTCAGAAGGACGTGTATAAAATAAAATATGAGTCCTTATGATGAGAGGTATTGTTGTGGACGGCTTTAGGAAAAAAAAAATGGATTTAAGTCATCTTTTTTGTCATCTTTGAATAGAAACTGTGGACCGTATAAGCATATAGAAGAACATGTCTTTCCAATTCAAACAACTGGCTGCTCCAAGCAGACCAAAGGCATATTAATGGCTTGGTAATTTCGGTATTTTCAGTATCAGAGCAGTCTGAAAATCAGAACAGGTGGACCTTAAACCTCTCTTTATCCATTTTCTTCTTTTTGTGCTGCACATGACACACTCAGAGACACATCAGCATATATGACCAGTAACACTGCACTCACAATATCCAGTGAATTCTGGCAGCATATTTATTAAGGGAACATTTTTGAGATGTACCTTCACTTTCTTAGTTACAGTCAACTGACCAGGGATTTGACCTCTGAACCTCGAGCTGTGATTTTTATCAGATTTTTTATTTTTGTAGATTAGGGGAAAAAAATAACTTGTCTCTGAAATGTGCTTGTATGATTTTAATGCTGTCCTGATGAAGTAAAGCAGGAATACTCTAGTGCTTCTATGGAGGATAATTAATGGGTACCTTATTCTGAATTTTAAAGTACATTAATGCAGATTTGTTCATGATGTACCTTATGTAGCATAGAATTCAGGTTAAAGTCAATTTATTTTTTTCTGGTGGCTCATCCATGGTCCATTACAACTCTTCTCCAAGGTATAAATGACATGACGTCTGCTAAAAATAACTGCACATTGCACAGGCTTGATATCAAACATGCAAGGTGGAACCTGAGACTCAAAGGGAAGCCTGTTTTCTTGGACATATGCCTGAGTCAGCAGCTAATGTATCAAAAGATTCCCTAATGTCTAACCTAAAATGCTGCTGTTACTGATTAGGTCAGCATTTTGACCTGGTGACAAGAAAGCAGGTTTTCAAGTCTCAAACAAACTGACATTTACCTTTGGGAAGGAGGAAAAATGACCCATGAAGTTTCCATCTGCTGACAGAATAAACATCTGTAGTACTCATGACTGGCATGAGTTCAGTAGCAGTGGAGCTTGCAGTGAGTGATCTCTGGCCTCCTAAGTTACTATTGCCATTGAATAGCAATGGCTTCAAATGGAAATTACCTTCGAGACTCCTCAAAAGACTGGATTCTGTCTATTGAAAATACCGGGAAAAAATAGGGGTTGAGGAATGCACAAAGTTTAAAGACCTATATGAAGGGTGAATAGGGAAAATGAAATAGTCACAAAAATATATACTGAATAGTTAAAGGTAACCAAGCCACGAGGGCAATTTGGCAGATGAATGTGTTTGATGGTTTGGTGTTTGTGACCACAGATGTTTCATACTGGAAATCCCAGATTATGTATCCATTCATGCTTGTGAATGGAACTCTATCCCTACTATAGTAGTTTTCATATATTAAACAATTATACAAATAAACTTCAATCAAATATCTTAGTTCTTTAGCATCCAAGGACAAGTGTTATTATACTGTAAATAACAGACACATTGCTACACTGTCCTGGAACCCAGAGATTTTCCCAGGACAGCTTGGAAGATAAACCTTTTAACACTTCACAGTAAGAAAGTAGATGTTCAAAGAGGAGGAAAGCTCTTGTGATTTAAAAGGAAAACAAGTTTGGTTAAAAAGTCATCTACCTTAGAAATGGCTAAACTGCTTTGTTTAGCAAAACTGCTTCTTGTATTAATAAAAGAAATTACATGACTGATTCTGGAGCCAGAGAATTTAACACTAGCTACCCAGTGATATTATGTCTAGTAATGGCAATGTTAGGAAAAGGTGGAATCACTTGAAAGCAGAATATTATATTCTTTTCTTAAGAAAATGGGCTTAATGCAAAAAAGCAAATTCAGTGGCAATAAACTCAAGCAGACAATTCCAGATTATTATGTTCATTCCTTAATTTCTACTGTCACTGCTGCATATTCAGCTCACTATTCTAACTGCAGCATACACTTCTAGAAGTACAATCTGCTAGGAACACTAATAAAACAGTATTTAAATACGTCTAATATTCTGATTTATAAAATACTTTTATGCAAAAATTCATAATTGACATGGTGCCTGTTCTTGGTCCTAAAAAATGTCATTAAGTTAGTTGCCAATGTTTATTCTGCAAGTGATATGTAGTTACTTTAAGTTATGTTATCTGAGCACTGAAGCACTGAAACAAAAAGAAAAAGAAGTAAAAAAAACAAACAAAGAACAACAAAAAACAGAAGTAGGAAAATTAAAATTGGAAAGCAGCAAATTAAAAGAAGTATAAATTAAAAAGTGAAGAATTACTCAGAGTACCAGCAAAAATTTGGGCTTCAAAAGTTATTCAACTGTAAAGACTAATAAAAATGCAAAGCAATTACATACCAGGTATGCTTTTATTTTATAACTATCATAATTTTAAAAAGAGGGAGATTATCAAAAAATTCCATTTCAATATTGGTTTCTTTTTCTGCTTATAATCTTTAAATGAATGTTCACTATTTCACACAGTAATCTGTTCAGAATCTGTTTGTTAATCTAACAATTGTAAACCCAAAAGTTAACATTCCAAAGACTAACGGCACCAAACGTGCTTAGGGGTGTAATATCTGTAAAAGAGTCTGTCTAGAATTCCTAGTCTATTAATTTGTTAGTAGATCTTTATTTTCCCTTGGTGATATCCAATTTGGCAGATTTATTTCTACAAGACTAGTAAATTAATTGTGAAAGTGTTTTTTAGGAAAGCTGACATCCCTGAGTGAAATCTGAAATGTTTCTAAAGCTTTGTAGCACCTGTAAGGTTACTAAGTTACAATTTCTTGAATTTCTAAAACAAATTTTTGACCATAAATTACTCTTGTACTCAGTGAAGGTACAAAGCTGCTCATACTCCATCACGATCCCATGATGCACCCTAACCCAAAATCTTGGTGGATTCCTGTGCCTTTCACAGTGGTGCAAGAAATCTATGTAATGAGTAATTAAGCTGGAGTTGAGAACCTACAGAATTTTATCTGTATCAAGGCATTTCCTTTCCTCTTTCTTTTTTTTTTTTTTTTGTTTGGCTTTGGTGGTGGTGGTTTTTTGTGGGGCAGTGTTGGAGTTTTTTTGTTTCACAACATGGGATAAGCCTATAAACCTTCAAAATTCCTCGTGTTCTATATAAATCAAACTATTTAATAGCTCTTTTGAGAAATGGGGAACACAGACTTTCACAGAACTGCTGTCTACCATCAGTTGTCTTAAACACTGCTGCTATTTCCCTGGTGACAATTTTTTTATCATCATTACACTTTAAGAGAACCCAGGAGAAAAAATACCCATAGTCATCTTCCATGGAAAGCTCATTTACATAATCAACTCGATGATCTAAACAAGTTGAATGCACATTTGAATCAATTAGACAGACAATCCCAGCTGTTTCAAGTCAAACTGTTCTACACAGTTGTAAATAGAAATGATAACATGGATTCCCTTCCATACCTAGATCTCTTGTGTTTTATTTTTGCAGGCTCTGTATCTCATAGTGAATACTGTATGTTTACTTAGTAAACTCATAGCTGTTCTATAAAATATTGCCTATGCAGATATAAAACTTTGCAGTATAGCATTCTCTGTCAAAGCCTGTTAAAATAGTTCATTAAACTGAACTTTTGATTGTATCTTTAGTAGCAGAAAATACCATAGTTTGGATAACAGAATGGTTTTGATTAGTGGACATGTGGTTCAGAATCTGGGCTATAAAACACCCTTTCCATCAATTCAGAAGGTATTTCTTTGTTTGTTTTCTGGGTAAAGGTAACCTCTTTGTGTAGTCATTGTTGTTACTCCTGTTTAACTATTTGATTACCAGGGGTCTTGTTCCACCAAGCTCACAAAATAACAATGATTTATGATAATGTCATAATTTTCGCCAAGTAGAGTTTTCAATCGTTAAAATTGGTTTGATCCATTTTCATAACAAAAATAGGGATTTATTTGGAATTATCCCTCCCTATTTTTGGTGGACTTCCTTGCTCTGCAAAGGAATTGAACTACAAATAAAGTTATACCCATAGAAATTGCACAGAGATTGGGACTGAGTGCACACAGGGAAGATTGATCAGTTTGGTTATCAAGTTAGTAGCCACTGAATTTAAAGGCTACATCTTCCTCAAGCAATATTGGATGTTCAAGTCCATGATCAACTTACTCCAACTTTGCAAAAACAACTGTTTGCATCTTGCTTCCCTGTTGTGTTCTGTGACCCAAGGAAAGCACTGATCATTTGGAATTAAGGGGGACAGCTAAATATTAAATTGCTTATAACGATCACTCTCCAGTGGGCTATGAAGTACAAGTATTTGGTCAAGCATGAAGTATATGTTTCCCTGAAAAGTTATGAGGTTCCTAAATTTCACTAGCTTCAAGTTAGAACATTACAAAATGTGCACTCTTAGTCTGTACTTATGATATACCACGTTGTTAGTCCCTAGTAATTGCTGAAGTCAAGAAAATAAAAACTAGAGAGACGAGGCATGAGATTTTCTTATGTGGGCTGTGCTTCCTTTTAAAAGATTATATTTCTTTTTACGTAAAAACTCATTCCTTCTGTAAAACTGAATTTTGTACCACCCTTCTTACCATCTGTGTTGTGGCACATTGAGGTATTAAAGCATGGTGATAGATGAATGCATACAACCATAATATTAAGAGATTCACCTCCTTAGTGCCCTCTGTGAAGGAGAAAGGTTTTACCGTTACTGTTCTTTGTGTTCTTACTAAATTAGTCAACAAAGGAATAATCTTCAGTCATCAACTGACTTATTAAAAATCTTTATTACTAGAGTTTATGCAAGAAATACTTGCTTTCTACACTTCAGGATATATTTGCCATGCTAATCTTTTACTTCTAAAAAGTCAATGTGGTATGAAAATAAGAAAAAAAATATGAATGGAACATTTAAGTAGAGTACCTTAGAGAGCAAAATTTCACTGTTTTTCCAGGTTCTGAGTGGATTGTGTAAAGAAACCAGCAGAAAAATAATTTTAACTCAGATCTAATGTAATTTTTTTTCAGTTTATAGGAAGGTGGGTATTTCTTATATCAAAGCAAGTAGTAATTACATTTAATGTAAAGTCCATATGTATTATAACTTTTAGTTGCCTTCTAGTGTGTCATATTTCCACATATGTTTATACATCTATATTTAGGGATCACTGAAAGCTTATTGAGTGTGACATAAAATAAAAGTTCAAATAGTAGTGCAAGGAGTAAACTTGCAGCTTAGAGAAAGTTTTGTACAATCTTGTTGCTTTTCATTTTTTTCCAGAATTCGAAGCTGAAATATGGGAAGTCAATGTGAAAACTACATAGAATCTATTTTAAGATTGATTCTTGTTCTCAATTCTTCAGATTTTAATAGCGAGTAATGCAGGCTTTGTCCTTAGGGGGAAAAAAATATTACTAAGGAAGCACTTGTGATTTGTTAGTCTTCAGGCACAGCTATAGTTCCAGCTTCTTGGTTGACTTTGAGCACCACTGAGATTGTAGGTCTTGGGAGCAGGTCTGTGCAGAACTGTGCAACCTTTGACTTCTTGAGGCTTCAAAATTTGGTGAGGCCATAGTGCCTCATGCAACTCTTGCAGAAAAAGCACCAGCCAACCCTGTTCCACAGTCCTGTCCTTCTACTGTCCCCTACCAAAGCTGTTCATGTCATTGAGTAGTAAATGAGAGCAGGACTCTGGTTTGATTGAAAGAAGGTTGGAAGGGGAAGTGCCTTATTCTTCAGCCACATTAAATCCAGTTTCACTCATTCCTTTGCTGCCAGAAAAACAGAGGGATTAACTACGTAGGCCACTTTGAGAAGCACTAGTATTGAGTATGAAAACACAGCCTACCACTGTAGATTCATCTCCAGCTCAGGATAGGAAAGTAACTGAAACTAGCCCTGCCACAACTGCAGTTAGTGTAGCTCAAATCCAGTGATAAAATACCGTGTCACAAGATAGTGCAGCTGGAAGACACCTCAACAAATGATACTTAAATCTCAGGTCTTACCTTTGAACAGAAAAGAGCTATCTTAAAAGATCATAAGCCAGAGTCTTGTGATGCATCTCTGGAGAACCTCAGTCCTGCAGAGGACCTTGCTTGCTTTTAGCAATGCAGGAAACTATGGAAGGGAAAACACACTGCAGTTGCACATTTTCCTAGTTCAGTACTGTTCCCTGGCAAGTGTGTTGTCCTCTAGCCACAGCCCACTGTCGTAACTTTCCGAATACCACGGCCACCAGGGTGATGAGCTGATGACCAGATTCCCTCCGCGTCTTGTCTGAGACGCATTCATCAATTTATCAGTACACTTTCCTGGTCCTGTAGTGTGTTTTGCTGAGTTGAACAGTGGAATGACAGAGATATTATTTATAAGTCTCCTTTGTATGTTCTGTTAGTGAAGATGAATATGCTCCTAATTTAGTTTAATTTGTCACAGATCCGGGCACCTGTCTCTCTAGCTGAGCTCCTCCATATCTCAGCTGTGGATATTTTGAAGCACTTTGGCAACTGAGCTACAACTTCACTAGTTGAACAACATACTTCAGCTGCAAAGTTATTTACAAACTTTACTGATCAAGCTGCATATTCTTGGCCTGAATTTGCTACAGACAGCACTTTGCAGATGGAATTGAATTCTTTACTAATCATAAGCAATGAATTAATTTATTTGATTAGCAGTAATTTGCATTATTTGCTGATTATGTTCTTCAATTCCCACTGTAAAGAGCTGTGTTGTGTAGCTAGTGCTAGTTAATCACTCACTACAGCCTTCTCCAGGGAGGAAGGCATTTTGGTTGTAGATAAAGAGATCTTTCTGTCTTCAAATACTTCCTAAAAAACACTCCTTCCATGTCACATGGGGGAAGATACCATGTTTTTTAGAAAATAAGAGTACAGGTAAAAGCCCATTTTCATATGAAGGCAGTCTTTTTTAATTCTTTGTGATACCATTTCTTTTATTTCTCATTATTTAATATGGTTATGCAGGTACTGTTTCTGTGGCAGTTACTATAGCAATACCACTCCTTTTGTAACAGTGCCAAGAAGGGTTTTACGGATGTATGGGTGCACCCATTGGGGTCAGGTACTCTACAGGACTAGGTTGCAGTATAAGCTCACACTAAGCTGCAGTGAGATGTGCAGGGCAGAGAGATGGGAAAGTGTAGCATTTTACTTGCCAGTGGTGCATTATGAGGGTACCACTGCACAACTCACTGGACCAAACTGCCTTTTTTTTTCTTCTTTGATGTGTATTGAAGGATATCACGGTGTAATTCCTCTGTGAACAAGCAAAATTTATGCAGGAAACAGTGTACAACCTAGTCTTCATAAAAATCTACCTCTACTCTCTCCTTTCATCCTCTGCTACACAGCTTCTGCAGGTATTTTTTACAAAACATCTTTACAACGCCCGACAGTCTCCATTTTGGGGAATTAAGTCTTCCCCTCCATCTTATTCAAAGAGAATATTCTTTACTTATCTATGTAGTGCTGAGAGTAAGAAATTTTTCTGAGTATCGAGTGTTTTCACCAACTTTAGTGGTTCCCAACCATCACTCACAGAACTTAAAACTTTTCAGGAAAGTTTGCATGCCCTTGCTGGCTGAGAGGGCTGGCACAGAGGCAAGTTTATCAGCTGGAGATGTGCCCTATTCTTTCATTAACAAAAGACAAATTTAGTTCACTGGTAAATAATCTGAAGAGTTAGATCAGTCCTGGCCCCTAAATCGCATCCAGGTAAGGAAATGAATTTTTGCATATTTGGCTAGTTAAGAAGACAGTATAAAAAGACTGAGGTTAAAGACTGCAAATGAGAAAAATGTGCCTATTGCTTAATAGAGGAAATAAAGTACAAGTGGTCTTTGAATTACAAGGGATATGACTTAGTCAAACACATAAAAATGTGGTGATTAATTTTTTTTTCAGTTGACTAAAATTTATTGAAAATTAAATAAGGATAGAAATGGAAATATTTTTTTATATATCCATGTTGGACAAGTTATCTTTTTAAGTTTAGTTTGCATTCCAGTTTTGGGTTCTTTTGCAGCACCAATCAGGGATTGCTGAAAAAAGCATGGTTTCATTTCTCAAAAAAAAATGTTTCAAAAAATACAGTTTGCATCACAAGTACAATGAGAGCTTTCTGAAATCTTCACCAAAAGTATATATGAAAAATGGAATTCAAATTCAAAGGCCTATCTATATGTCTAAAGTTGTAATTTTTTTCCCATGTATACCACTTTAGATTTTTGTACATTAAATTTTATGTGGCCTTTTATAGCTTTATCCTTTGATGTCATGAGATCATTCTGAAACTCCTTGTAGCTGGCTTTCTAGTCTGTAGTTCTCCAAATCCCCTAAGAGGTGTCTTAAAATCTTGGTATTACATTAGCTACCTCTATTTTTCTGGCACCAAGGTAGTTATAAGCAAAAGGTTACATATTACAACATTACAGTAATTTCATACCTGACTGCCTTTAGAACATCTTACTGAATATCACTTTGTCTTGGGGATTTGTTGCTTATTCATTTTACCAATTTGTTCCTGATGCTACTCTAGTGACACTTCGGTTTGAGATGGTCTGTCTGACATGTCCATCATAAAGGACATTTGTGGTATAACTTAACTAAATTTGTTTTCAATAAGTGTAGGAGGAAGAATTCATTCTCTTGGCTTCTTTAAGGACTTATTTCTTACTGTAAACATGTATTGGCCCTACAGAATCTCAGACACTGTCCCTGCTTCTGGCATGTTTGGAAGAAGCTAGTTTTAGATTTTATGCTGTTAGCAAGTTTGTTGGTGGTTTTGCTCTTCCTATTACTTTTTATCTATCTTGTCTATATTTGTGTAAAAATAGAAATTAAAACAATAAACAACCCCTTTAAAATTATATCATTGATTTCACTTTTCAATTATTCCAACTTTCTTTTCGTTCTAAAACCTTTTGGTAACTAACGTGCATTTTCTCCAAGTCTGTGACCTTGTAACTATTGTAAGCAATCTTTGTACACTTACAAATTCTTTAACTTGTTGAATACACCTTTTAAGTAAGTGCCATAATAAAAGGAAAGATTTTTGCTCGTAATAAACTTGCCCAGTTTTATGTAGCTCTCACTTGGAAATTAAAAGCTGATAGATCAGATCCCTTGGCTCTTTTCAGTGTGATCTGACAAGCATATTGAATGCAAACACATTATACTTTCTGTAAGAGTAGTTTTATTTTTTTGTGCATCACTTTAATGGAATTTTCTTCACAACAGTACTCCTCAGTTTTCTTCAGTTTTTTTTTTTCTTTCAATCTGTCCTTGACTTTCCAGCTGCAAGAGGCACCTGGGGCTGTCTGGGGCTTTCTGCCCTTTGATACCCCTTGACTTCCCCACACTGTTTATAGGTACTGAATGACTTGCCAGTACAAATTCTACTTTCCATTGTAGACCATGTGGGATCCCAAGACTCAGGAATATGGGAACAGGCTTTTCATTCTCTGAATTCGAGTGATTTTTAAGTAAAGTTACACTTTTCAGACAGTGCAACTATTTTGTTTAGCCCCAGTAGGTTTTGTATCATATTCTGAGACTTTCATATTCTCAATTGAATTATAGTAATTGTTATTCTCTCATTCTTGATAAAATTTTATTAGAGAATTTTTAATGCCTCCTGAAATCCACCAAAGTGGTAAAAACTTAAGGAAAAAAAAGTTTCCTATAAAAATATGTATTTTCTATGTACCATGTAAAAACAGTGAATTCTAGTGAGAAGGTGCCCATGCAGTTTTGCATCTCAAGCAGAGCTGCTATAGATTGTTACTTCATTCTGGTAACATAATTGGTCTGCTGGCATTACACTCACATTACTTCAAGGGATGAAAATAAATGTATAAAGTGCTGCATAAAGCCTGAAATGGCCACCTTTAAGTTTAATCTTCCCCTTAATGGTGTAGAGTCTATAAAATATGCATTAATTCAAGTTTTTAATAGCTTTTATTAATCCATCTTTCCTTTGTAAAGGAGACAATATCTAATATGTATGGTCCCTGTTTTTATGCTTTTGACCTCATCATAAATCTCATTATCTTACCTCGTTGTAAAGTTACTTTAAGCAATGCTTGGTTGTCTGGAGCACGGAAAGCAATAAACATCTCCTTCTCCACTGATATCCTTAGACCCAGGCATGAATACTCAAGGTGTATACTATGGGTGTACCCTGGTTCAACTGACTGAATATTAATGCCTTTCCACACAAGCAGAAAGAAAATGGTTCATAAAACGTTAACATATTGCTGAAAGAATCGTTGCTGTGTGATGTACACCAATTAATATGTTTCTATTGACTATGTACTTTTCCTTTAAGTACATGCTTTCAGTAATATCCCTCAGCTTACTGCTTTCCTAATGAACCTTCTGTATTATATAAGAAAACAGTGTAATAAAAGAAATTACATGAGTAGAACAAGACTATCACTGATTTCAAGTATTCTATCACAAAATAATATTAAAATGTAATAATGGGATGTTGCTTCAGCACTTAAAGGTATAATAATTGCAGTAATGCTTAAAAATTGATATAAAATACATAAAAGCCAGGGTATGACTGGGAACAAAGAAAGGAAACATAAATATCTCCTCTTTGAACTACATGGACTTTATAGGGTTCAGCGTCTTAGAGCTACCATCTTCCTGGGGGGCAAAAAAAAGGGTGCAGGGAAGACTCCTACTGGTTTTTGTCAATCTTGTGGATTTTTACCTGGAGCAATGCAGTTTGTCATACCCTCCGTGCTGGGCTTTCTTAATGATGGCTGGACAGAAGAGTTGTAAGACTGCCTTCACTCACTTCTCTAACTACCCTTTAAGTGCACTAAATTCTTTAACTCTTGCTAGAATTTCATTATTAGAAACTATTGAAAAAATCTCTCTTGAGAATAACTGGTTAATACTTTTAACTGAACTTTTAAGGTCACAGTGAAACTTACTGCCACCTGCCAAATACTTGTTTAGATTCCATAAAGGGCAGTATATTTAGACTTTTTTAAAATAATCAATGTTACATGAATAAGCCTCCAAAAATACTTCATGCTTCAAGACTTAAGCCAAACCCTAAATACTGACATTAGTGTTAGATGCTTAGAATTTATTTCACAAAAATACCAAACTGGATGCTTGTTTCTCTTCCCTTTCCACTCTCCCTTAGTTCTTTTTGGAGCTTCCAATTACTTCTTTAGGTGAGATAACAAAACAGGTGGCACTTATTCTGCATCTTGGTAGATTGAATCCAATCATCATATTTCACTTCACACTAAGTGTGGAGCAGCTGAAAAGCTTCATCTGCAGCAATGGACCACAACATGTTTCCCAGTATGTATGTTAGAGTTCTCCTTGATGGCTCTGGTGCAGCACACCTGAGTTTTAATGGGATTTTGTATCTTTTCATTCACTAAAATCCAGCTGAATCAACCAAAGTTTATTCCCTTTGTTTTGTAGGAAAGAAGGAATAGGGAACCTGCTGGAAAAAGTGAGGGGAGAGTGATAGAAAACTCAGGATCAGTGATTATAGGCATTTGTAGACGAAAGCAGGGTTTGTGCCAATGATCAAAAGGCTGAACACTGAAGAGATTTGAGATAAAGGAAAGAAAAGAGAACAGAGGAGATAATCCTCAATTTGTCCACTTCTGTGCATGTGGCCTGTTATTCCCACAACCTGGGTGCCAGGGAAAGCTGCCCATCGCTGGCTATTGTCAGAGACTGTTATAGCTGAAAGGCAATCCCTGAATAGCCACCTGCAGCTGCAGCTTGACATGTTAGGATGAACCAGCACTGATACTTATTTTCCAGTACCTGTGCATCATTAGCTGAGCTACTTTTGCAGAGAGGACAAAGTAACAGGAGGCACTGCTGCAGGGTTTTCTGAGGAGAGACAGTCTTACTCATGAATTTGAGTGCTAAATTGGAAAACAGGCTGTGTGGAACTGATGAAGGGCTGAAAGCCTCTGTGATGGGAAGACCAGTAGATGGTAGTATTTTGTCAATCTCAGCTGATGGGTTTATAGGCTGTGCCACAAATCCTGGGAATAAAAAGGAAAATGCTGGCTTTGTGACAGAGCCAGCCAGAAATGAGCAATCAAACAATGACTCTGAATGGACCCTTAATAGCCCTCTTGAAGATTTCTTGTCTTTCTATGCCTGATTTAACCAGTTTGTACATGTTTACTGGTGGTCTTTTAATTCAGATACATTCTGAGTGAATGAAAATTGGTTTGATGCATCAATATGATGACTGGCTTGTCAGTGAGCTGAAAAGACTACTGTTTTGTGCTAGCAAGTTTTGTCAGATGATGCCCTTGCTGTGAAACACCATTTCTGATAATTTTCCTTTTCCAGTAGAGTCCCGAGTCACCTGTCCACGACTGCTTAGCACAGCTATGGATAACAGTGCATCATTAGTGCCCTTCCCTTCTTTCAAGGGTGCTCAGCATTCTGGAGCTAATGTCACTATGCTGCAAATCAGCTTTCTGTAGCATTACATTCCAGTACAGGTGTTGACTGCAGCTCTCATCTGGTTTTATTCCAGCTCATAGTCAGAATCAGAACTGAACCTGAAATATGAAAATCCAAACAGGAGTCTAAAGCAGCCAATGAAGATAGCAAGGATGGGGTAGTGTAGCCTGACATTCAGTGGGCTTCAGTTCATTTCTTTGCTAACCCAAAGAATTCTTCTATAAAACTGAACAAACCAATTTTTTCCTGCAAACCCCCTTTCCTAAATTAGAATGAAACTTTGAGCTCACAGGAGAAAATCTGAAAGTAAAGTAGGTTAACTTAGATATTATCCAAAAAGACTGATAGCAAGAGAGGGGAGCTTACAAACTATTGCAGAGAATTGAGAGTAGAGATACTAATGAGGGAGAAAGTACCCTCTAAGCAGGGGATGGGGATGGCAGTTTCTTTCCTGCATTGCATCTCATTGAGTGACTTACCAGTAATGTTGTTATGATTCACTAGCATCATATTTGCCTTTCTGCTGCTAGTACCAAGAAGAATGACTTCATGTGGTGCTCAGAATTACCCAGTGGAAGAAAGATGGAACCGAGCATTAAACAAGATGGTGGGATGGGGAGAGAAATAAGGAGAGGTAAGCTGCTTTTCTTTTGCAGTAGAAAACATGCAAAATAAGTAGAAAGATCTTAAATTTAAAAAAAAAAAAATCTGATATGCTTTCCAAATATCCAACACAGGAGCATTACCAGTAAACAGGAAGCCTGCAGAGGAGACCTTTAGTGCTTTCTCATTACTGTTTTTTCTCTTGTTGTCACTCCAGTATGGAAATCCAGGAGCATGTTATTTCTAAATTTTCATTAATAAGCCGCACTATAAATATAAGTATGCTGTTTTATAAATACTGCCTTTCTAAATTCTCTGTGAGCAATAAATATGAAAGCCTATTCCCTGGAAACTAGCAGAATTAAGAAGCTGTAATGTTATAGCAGTGTGCCGCCTTAACCACCCTTTTTCAAGCAGTTTGTGATCAGGTGAGTGTTGCTCCTTATTCCCTCTTCATCCCATTGGAAATGCCAAAAGAAGGGTGCATTGTCAGTGACATTTCTGCTGAGAAATAAAGCTATCTCACTCCCAGTAACAATGCCAGTGATGCTAGTGACAGCCAAATGTTGTTGCTAACGTAAAGCTGGGAAAAAAGTATTCATGGTGGGACTTCGTGATCTCCCCACTGCATTGTCAGGCAATGTCCTGTGCAAAGGCTGAACAGGATGACTGAGGTGGCTGGGATTGTTTTGTATGATGCTTGTTGGCATGGAATAGAGTGCTGTTTGCACTTGCCAGCATTAGTATGATCTATTTGATTGAGTTTAGCCTATGTATTATTTTAGGTGTCCTACAGGAGTGTAGATGTCAACCACCAATCTGGCTTTTGTGGCTACTATTTTAAAAAGTCTTAAATTGGTGGATTGCTGGTTGCTCATGTAAGAAGTCCAATCCTGCACCTAAAGCACAGTTATTCACTAACCAGAGTGATTAAGACTAAGGGTTTGTGAAATTTTTCAAATAATCTCATTTCTACTGAAAACAGTGCACAAAGGTAGCTGCTGTGGGACACTTCCATTTGTGATACCTGTTAAGAACTAGAGAGGGGATGGTAACAAATCAAACAGTCAAGTTTAATGGATAAAGTTTGCAGATGACAGGGACTGTGGTTGTTGTCTACTTCAGGGACAGCAAGTTGTGAAACGTGTCTCCACCATGCAATCTCTAGAGAATACTTAGGTCAGTCTACTCGAATCTCTGAACATGTGAATTTTCTTTCCAAAATACAGCTAGTGAAATCCTCCCCAGTTTGTCACTTTTCTTTATTACAGCTCAGTCTCCTGCAGGCATAGATAGTGCTGAGCTGACCCAAGCACGAGTTAAGAGTGACACCAAGTGGTTAAGCATTGTATTTCTAGTTGATTTTTTTCCAAAATATCTTTCTGGTTTATCTTTTATTTTGAAACATCTCTCTTGGGTTTTTTCTTCTAAATAGTCCTGATTATGTCACTGAATATTTTTTCTTTGAATAAGCACACACAAGCTCTTGCTTGTTTTATAAGTAAGCATAATCCTCAGATTTATGCTCTAATTCTTTCTGTCCATAAAATATTATTTGCATAAAATTTCTTTTCTCCAGAATGAGGCAGCTTCTGGGGTTTCATGTTTTATGTGTTGAGAAAGATGTGGCAGTGTTGTCAAAGAGAAATAGGAAAGCAGTAACCGCTTTTTATTGCAGAACAGTATAAAGAATCATCAGCAAAATGTGCTTCTGGGTAAGGAATCTTCAGGGCAGTTATGCTAGAATAATGCACACCTCTCTTACACTTTTTTTAAATGGTAGATATCTACTGGCAGGCTGTTCCCCTGTGTTCTTCCTCAGCTGAGCTCTGTGAAGGACAGGTGTGAAGTAGCACACTTACAACCCCACTGAGGCAACCAAAATTGACAGAACTCTTGAATTAGAACCTACTGCCTGAAAGCTCTTTACATGATGGCCTCATTCATATAATCAGCAAAATAGCAGCTCTGATGATAGTTGTCCCTTCCCGTATCAACCAAACAATGATTCTTGGTAGCTGTGTGAACAGCCATTTTTCTCAGATTAAGTATTCATTGTTCTTCCAGAAAGAAAGGATCTACTAGTCTGAGCTATTGCTTCCTCTGTGGCAAGCAGGAAGACTAAGTAAAAGCAGACTTTCTTACCGAGTAACCTGATTATCGTAGCCAAAACTTACAGTCCACGAAGGTCCAGTACTTTCCTATTTGTGGTCTAAAACACAAAGGAAAGGGAAGAATGTTGAAGAACACTCAGACAAATGACAGACAGAAAAAACATGTAGCCTGCCTGAAGAAAAGCCAAACAAAGGCAGTACTGGAGAGAATGTGGATACCACAGAATGGATACTAGTTTGAAGAGGAGTATTTGGAAAGTCTTTGAGTTAATTACTAGTTCTGCTACCCACAAGGAAAATAGTAGTTGTAGAGTTGCTTGCGTTAAAAATGGTACCAAATACAGATCAGTCAAAGATCTGCAAATAACAAAATAGTTACTTAGGTCAATCTGCTGGGATTTCTAAAAATATCATATTTAACTAACAGGTATTAAAAAAAAAAAAAGGCAACTATTTTAACTGCGGGCACAAATATGTTTCCGTAAGTGAATTTTGGCATCAGTAGTAAGCTCTCTGCTGTTCATGTAGGACAAGTGTATTTGTGCCACTGAGTTGGAAGATGACAATTTTTTTAGATGGTGCCCTTGTGATCTCAGTAATTATCACATCCCTTGCCAGCATAACAAACTGCTGGACTAAAATACAGTTTGCTGCTAGAGTTGTGAGAATTCATGTAATTCAACTGCTGCCTGATGTGTCAGGATGGACTGAGAAAAAACCGCAAGGGATCACAGTGTGTTTTGTGGAAATGTAAGAGCAGGATCATTATAAAGGCACTGTAGCCATTTTATATGAATTACTCCAGTTGGTGTGGTAGTGATTTCAAAATTTTAACATTAAATTTTTTTGTGTGTTTCAGTAAGTTCTGTGTTTGGGCAATGCTGTTATATTTTTGTTTCTTAGCAATCAGAAGCTGCTAACTGTGAGTCTTTCAATTTTGCAGTTAAAAGATTAGTATTTCTCAGTCCATGTATGTGTTTTATATAGAAAGTGTGAAGGTCTTTATTAATGTTCTTTGTGTGTGCATTAACTGGCGTTGCTTTGGCAACCTCTTCTTCACGTATTCCATTTATCCACTTAATGGCTCAAGAACCATTATCTTTGTGTGATATTGTTATCAGTCTAATTTTGGAAGACATAAAATGAAGTTTGTTGGTAATAGTTGCTTTCATGATTTAATTTTTTTTTTTTAATTTTCAGTTACAACTGGGTTTGCACATGAGGGGTTTTATATACTTTTGAGTTTCAGATGAAAAGTAAATATTGTGGGCATAAGGCAGTGGTTGCCAAGTCAGTTACCTCCTCACCTGCAACAGACAACTGCATAAATGTGTTTTCTTCAGTGGTGACTTTTCATAGTATACCATAGTGTAACCTTGTGTTTTGGAGCCTCAGGTGACTTCATGAGGTATGAAGTGCCAGTAATGGCAAAATACCCAGCCATTTCTGGCCATGCCTCTCCATACTCACCTTCAGGGACATGGTAGTTGTTTTAGTGCCAGAGTTGCTTGATTTCCCTAGAGATTGCGTTTTCTCTCATTATGAATGCTGAAAGTTGCTTAATAAGGAATCTCCAAAGAAAATTCCATATGGCTTCACATTTCCCACATTAAAAATCATTTTGCTATTCCTCATTCATGGTTTAGCAAGTTGTGAGTTTTGTTACCACCTTCTTTTGCAAAAGGGCATCAGAGGTAGCACAGAGAATATACTAAATGCAAGAAAAAAAAATTATTGCTGTCAATCAGTGGCAAACTAGGACCATTCCAAATCTTTCATTTGAAATGTGTCTCAGACCTGAGGCTAACATGGGAGGTTGTATCAGCAGGTGTTTGAAGATGCTGCTGTTTGTCTCCATTTGCAATAGGAAGTAGCTTTGTCTGAATTTAATTATTCATAAGCCAAGTTCTTCAGTAGTCCATGCCCATAAATATCAAGAGAGTTCCAAGACCCCAGGTAGTAGTCAGGGAAAGATGAGTACTAAATATACCTCAGGTGTAAGCATAGAGCAACATAAAAATAGCATTTTTGCATGATAGAGATCCAAGAGAGAACATACTTGTGTTTGGTTTGTTGTAATGTAGATTTAAGTCCTACAGGAAAAAAAAAATCACCTTCACTTTCAAGATCCAGGCAGGTTTTGTGACATATGAGGCACCATATGGGATATTGCTGAATTGTGGGAGTCAATTTAGCTCTTTCAGCTAAAGCTGCTTTATCTAACAGATATTTTGAATTGTTTTCATACAGTTTGCAGAAGTTAATAAAATATCATATGAAACAGTCTCTGAATCCATCAAAAACATTTTGATTCTCTCTTCTACTGACAGAAAAAAAAGGCAGAAAACTGCTTAATATTTACTGGCCTCCCTTGAGGTGCCAATCAAATCAGCTGTAACAAAGTGACCATGAAATTTGACAATATTATAAGGAACACCTTAGAACTGTCACTATTTTAATGCCAATCAAATGTATATTTCTGGTAAGCTCTCTGTTGACCCCAGCAAAATGAATATGATGCATGACAATTCCAGTCATTTTTCTGCCTGGCACTAGAGCAGTGGAGCTCCACACTTACAAGGAAAACTCAGAAAATATTTTATACAGTTTGTGTTTTCAAAAACCACGGGTAGGGCAAATTTTCCAGCAAGATTTAAAAGTCAGTATAGTCAGTTAGCTGAAGGTAAATAGGGTGAATTCTTGGCTTTTATATTTTCAGGGAGTCTCCTTAGGTTCTATTTGCATAGTATTGGTACAACTGTTTTCTGAGACTGAGTACATCCTTAGCTATGCTCTTATTAAACTGAGGGAAAAGTCATCCTTAAACCTCAGTGTAGGCAAGGGGCAATAATAAATGGTCTCTAACTCCATAACTAAGAGTTGTGAGCTGGTCTTTGGGTTAAGTACCCAGATCAAGCTAAGTTACCAGTTGTTGGTTTAGGATTTTGCAGGATAGTTATACTGTTTTATTGTCAAGAAAAATATCCTTCCTCTTAGTGAAGACACAATCTCATGCTTTGTCTGCTTATGTATTCTGTCTTAAGGCAGGCATCATCAGAGATGCTAAACCTCAGCTACAGGAAGCCCCCATTTGCCTTTGTTCTTTTTTCTCTTTATTTTCAATCATTCGTCAAGGTTTTCAAAGGCTTTTATATACTTATCTGTTAAAGTTTCATTGCCATAATCTCAGCAGAGAATAATACAATACAAAAGAAAAACAATATGTTCTTTCTCTACCAATACAATACTATCACCTCTCTCCCAGCTAAGTAAACTCTTTACAGCTTTCCATAGAAATTCCATATCTACCAACATAGAAGAACTTTCAGGGAAATGTGTTAAGGAGCCTAAAAGCAGCTGAGCAATCTACTGGCAAATGCGTATCATCAATATATAAAATAAAACCTGAACTTGTATCTCTTAATGATATACAGCTGATATATGACATGAGACTAAATTGGCTGTTAGGAATTCTTATCTAGTTAATGTGCACTTACCAAAGTGCCTTCTCTGAGAGTGCTGCTTTTTCCAAGTTGCATTCACCTCCTCAGGTAGGGGTTAAACCAGTATCAGCCCTTATTATTGCACATTTCTAATTAACAAGATATAAATGACTATTCATTATTTTTCAATGAGGTGATTATGCATGAAGTCTTAGCAAATCATTTAATGAAATCATCATGCTGTGCATGTTAACATGTGAGTAGTACCCTACTCTCACAGGGGAGAGAGGAAAAGAAAAAGAATCTTTAATGAAGGACTGAAAACTAAAAATATTAACTCATTTTTCTACCAGAATTAAACTGCCTTGCATAAGACACCAGAAGAATCTAAGACATTTTTTTCCTAGGTTTTCTAATTCTTCACTGTATTAAAAAATACAACTAATCAACACAGTTTTGCTACCTTTATAAGTGGCTGCTGCATGTTTTCTCATGTTTCTTAGATTCTTACATATTTAGGGCTTGAAAATCAATGGTACCTTTGTGCATGGGCCACTTTTACTCAAATTTCTTAGAGGAAAGATTAAATTGTTTCTACAGATTATAATTTTTAAAGAGAATGAGTTTACCAATTTTATTCACCACTTTTCACATATACCAAGTTATTTTACCTTCGTTTACTTCTGCTTTTAATTGCCAGGACAAATATGTCATTTGCATTTTTCATAAAAAGAGAGACTAGTTTGATAACTGGCATAAGTAGAAAATGGAATAAACAGGCATTTCAATAAATTCCTCAATGCTGGAATAGAAGAAGTAGTCATCATTTGTTTTTTTCATGGTAGTGTTATATCAAGGAAAATCATTGTTCAGTGTACTCTGAACTCTTCTGTTAATTTTAGTGGAAATGTAAGTGTAAATACTCAGGAGAATCTTGAACCTAGTGAGTAGTGTTTTTCTCAACTTTGAAACAGTCCTATGTGTTCCTAAAAGAATTAAATATAATTATATAAAAATTGTTCAAAATGGGTCATCATTCTTTCTGTTTGATTTTTGATCTTTTAGAAAATAAGTCTATTATACTTCTTTTAAATGGTGTAGATTGGACCAAAATACCATTAGGTTTATTTCTTTATACTAAATTATATATGACTATCTCCATTGAAAATTCATAATGAAATTTGCAGTAATAGAGTTGTCTTTGTGGTTGAAAAACATTCTGCATTCTGATATATTTTAATGAATATTTCAAAAACCTCAGAGATTAATTTAGATTTTCTGTGACATTTTGTAAGTGCTTCATTAGAGTTATGTTTCCTTCAGCATTGGCAGACATTCTTAAAACTGAATGAATGAATAAACATTGCAACACTTATCTAAAAATAATTTATGTCCTTGTCCCTGTAAACTTCTTAAACATTCCATAGCAACCAGAAGACATGGCCAATTAAGGAAAGCTGCTTTATAGAGAGACTAGGGCAAACAGTATTGATTTCAGATATCAGAATTAAGAACAAAATGTTTACATTTTGTCTCAGTTCCCACAACTGAGAAATATTTTGTTGCCTATTTCTCTAATTCCTGTGTCACTGTTTACTGTTGTAAGGCACATGAAGAATTTTTTTACAGGGCTCTGTCACTCAGCCGTGATGGCCACAGAGCAAATCAAAGAGCTTCATGAGATACTCCAACAGCCTGGTCAAAACTCTTGAGCAAAGGTCTAGTCTTCTTTCATTTTGAGAGCTTAAGGACAATGAGGAAGAGGGGGGGGAAAGAGTTTTCATAGCATAATATTGATTATGGGTATTTTATATTCTTTTACCTTGAACTCAGTCTCTATAGTCACCACCAACTAAACAGTAGAAATATTTCCAAGCATGGAAAATGTGAATGCCTGTTGCACACCAATAACAACATCATAAAGGTCAGCAGGATCCTCTCAGTAAGTAGGAGTGCAAAAGTACACCAAAGCTGAGGACTTTTAAGGCATGCTATTCAAGACAACATCAACCCTCTGGTTTTTCCTCTGTGGCCCCAATTATCATACTGAAGCATTGATAAGATCTGAACAATCAAATTTGTATTGCCTCCAGACTCTCTGCTGCAGCTTCCTTTGGGAATAATGAACACAGAGTGTGTTCCAGGGCAGCTGTAAGTCAAAAGTAAGAAGTTTTTCTCAGCAGCTGCAGAGATCACTAGACCTGCTAACATTGTGATTTGCAAGTACATACTTATGAGGGACAGGGAGCACGGATGTATTGGAAGATTTTAGACTCTCAGGCACTGCAGACTGGATAGACTTAGACAATAAGGCACTTTAGCAGTAGTAGAAAAGCAAATCAAAGATGTGATGCCATAAAGAAATGTTAACATGAGTTGCAGCTGAATTTTGTTTTCAAGGTAGAGACAGAAACAGCAGTGAAGAAAACGGATGGCTTCTAGGTAGCATTATTTCAAGTCTTAAAAAAGAGCTGGGGGATTTTTTCCTTCAAAGTAGTAGTTGTTCTGTCTCTGTTTTTTCTTTCTCTTCCATTGTGTGGGGGTTAAGAGAAGAGAAAGTTAAAAATTCAGAGATGGTTTTGCTTGTTGAAAGTGTAATTATTATTGCAATCACTTATAATTAAGCACATAACATTTCTGGGTTTTTATTTTTATTGACTCAGTTTTTTGCATTAAGTGAAGTAAAATATTTTCAGGATCTTCATAGCAGTGCCTTGGATTTAATATTAGAAAAATACTTTTATGTAATGGCATAAATGGTTTCAGGATCAAGATAGCAGCCTTTCACTTTTTATTCCCCAATTTCACTTTGGTTTATTGAATCCTTCTTGAGGTCTATACACTTCTGTGTTTTGCTGCAACTTTCCATGCAAGAGAAACACCAAGTTTATACGGTGAGCATTCCCTTGGCATTGTCCCACACAGTTCCTAGCACAGGTTCTGTAATCTGGCCATACGGTCTCAGAGAAAAGCTTTAAGTGCTTTTTCCCAATTTTCAATAGTGGCGGATGATGGATGATTCCCTGTCATCTTGTCACTCAAGTTCATAGAAAGAGCTAGGATTTCAACTGTTCAGTCAGTATTTTTCTATACTGTCATTAATTTGTGTAAAAACACCTTTTAAATTTAAGGTGGAATAGCTAAGCTATTTCAAATTAATTTGGGGGGACATTTTTACAGTAGAATACCTGTGCTTTTGAGTCCAAGTTGAGAACAAAGCTCTAGAATAAGAGTTAACAAGAGTTGTCTACTCAGGAGTTATTCCCTCATGTGGATGATCTCCTTAGATTCCTTGCCTGGTTAGCTCTTGAGTGACAGGGTACTACTGCTGTTTTTCAGGTTCAGATTGCTTCCGATCCAACCAAAATCAACACTGCCACCACAGTGGGCATGTAAACATTCACTGACACTTTTTGCCAGTGCATGTTTCATGTTTAAAAATAAACCCTTTCTAAAACTTCCTGAAATCTTGGGCCCAAATGACTAATCATGTGTGGTTTGGTTTTGGTTTTTTTTACTCATTCATTATTTTTCTACAATGGTTACTGTATTATAATCATTCCTTGCAGAGAAGTAAATCCATCTCTCGACACGGAAGCTGCTTTCAGCAACTGCAGTTTGTTGCTTTTCTGATTAATGTTACCAGTAGCTCAGAGAGGTCTGACACTTGGGAGGCAGCAGCTGGTTTCTAAAAGCCTGTGCCCTGATCAGCACTGCTGTGTGTGGCTGCTCTGGTGTGACCAGGAGCCCCCTAATGAGGGACCACTCCATCACCTGCCAACTGCTGCAGCATCCCAGCCATGTGAGCTCAAAACAAACAGCAGTGCTGTTTCAAATGGCAGGGGTTTACTAGTTTAAAAAGTTTTTAGTTAGAAATTGAAAAATACCTATCTGTTCTGAAGAAGATTGTACATGAACATCTTTTAGCTTTTGGGACTGTCCACACTAGATCTGGCATTTGAGATGGAAGAGACTGTTTTATCAGGAATGAACCATGATGGACTCCAGGGCACTGGTGGGATAATGGGATACAAATTTTGTGACCTGGGTGAAAAGTGTTGATAGACAAAAGGATTTTTAATTGCAAAGAGGCAAAATATTCCACAATCTTTTGACAGAACACAAAATAATATATTGTGGACCAAATTAAACGTTATATTTGAAAAAGATTTGTTCTAAATCTTTTGTCCCTTTTTAAAGATCTACTTTCAAATGAAAAATGCTATTTTGAATAAATCTCTCTTCAAAATGGAAACATTTCTTGTAAAATTTCCTACTTTGAATGGAATTATTTGTCAAATTTCCAAATACTTTTAGCTTCCTGAAATGATAACGAGTGACAAATTTCCTGCTCAGCAAATACAAAATTTTGCCTATCTCTTTGCCAAATACCTTGAAACTCAGCAGAAAATATAGATAATTGCACTTCCTGCAAGCTCATCTTTATAATTAATTAGGTAGTAAAGATGGGCATGACTCCTGAGCCTAAATTAAGGCAGCCTGAGGTTTTAAGCATATTTCAGCACCATGACAGATGCCTTCAGGCTTTCTGGCTTTTTTGGGGGGGCCCATAATTAAGGGCTAGAAATATTGTCTCATTTTTCTATTAACAAACCTGAGATTCTGATGTAATCGTGTTACTTACTGTGGGTGCTGGCTTTGAAAGCTTGGGTATGCTCTGTGTTCTCCCTGATCTGGCTGTGACAATAGCAAAGATAAGTTATCCAAATAAATATTTTGTGCAACTGTCTGGTACAGTTATTTGCATTCCACAAATGAGCAGCCACATGTAATTTATGTGCAATCGGATCAGTTCCTTCCACTCTCCAGCCATATGAGATACAGCAGCTCAGTGGTGATTTGGTGCTCTGCAGCACAGCAAACCTTAGTATATTCATGCAGAGAAACTGCAAGTGAAAATCAAACTGAAAAGATGGGCCCGAAGCAGAGGAAGGTTTTTAAAAATACAGTTTAGAGCTTTTCAGGACTATTATTTTTCCAAGACAGTTTCGTACTCCCTTGGGTTGGCAGGTAACAGAAGGAGAGTACAGGGAATAATTCCTGTCCCTGGGCTTTACTGCTTAGTTAACCAGCTGCAACAGCACTGCTGTGTTTTCCATAATGAAGGGCAACTGAATATTTTTGATCTGGTTTTTATTAACACTGTGAAAGAAACAGAAGTTGAGGTTCCCATGAGGAAGTGCTGCGTGTGTGAATGCTGTGAACCACAGTCAGAACAAAATGGTTCCTGCCTCCATGTAGGAATGGCTGCTCTTAGAAACTTCAGATTCAAGTTTATGGAATATAAGAAATGTTAGTTCATAACTACTGCATGTCACAGCAACTATATTTAAATGAAAGTCTGTTCAACCCATTCGTCCCATAAGTTGAGTGTCCTGTATCCAATAAAGGAGGTAAGACTGACATATGATAAAAAAGATCTTCCTTTACTATAGGGACACTCAAAAATATGAACTAATTACTAGGCTTGAAGTTCCAAAGGCACTGGCTAAAAACACATGTGGATCCAATATATACCTTAAACCAGATACACCCATCCAACCATGCTTATATACCCATTCTGACAGCATCTATGGGAGAGACCAGCTTCAGTCTGTGTTTCAGTGGTGGTTCTCCAGGTGAGGGAGAAGTGCTGTGGGAAGGGCTCCAGGTGTGTGGATATTAATCCTGTAAGGTGGCAAACTGTGGTTTCCAAACAGTTTTGAAAGTTCACTGCTGCAGACTTAGATGAGACCCTTCACGAAGCCAGAGCCACAGGTGCATCTGGATGCACTTGTTCTCTGGGCTGAGCGTTCTTTGGGCTGTGTCTCTTACACTTCTAAAATTTCCATCTTCCCTTTCATATGTGTACTTGGGGGATGAGAGAAATGCTCATATTACATACTGTTGCCTTCCAAAAATAAGAGAGTGACTTGTTTAGAAAAGTGGGATCACAGTGGGGGAGGACTGGGTTTAGTTTAAAAATGAGGTATAGGTCAAATCTTAAATTCTAAAGCACAGTTCTGAACGTCTGTACTAAATGGAAGAGAAATGAGAAAAAATAGGACAAGTGTATGCTCTGTAAAAGACTGCCATTTTTATGAGATGCAACTAATTGCTTTTAACACTCTGGCAAGCTGAAGAAAATAGTGCCTCCAAAATTTATATGTTTCTTCCTTTTCCATGAAGGTATCCAATTACAGAACTGTAACCTACAGGCAATGTTAACTTGCAAGCTGTGTTATCTGTATAGTAGGATGCAATGTTGCTGATAAAGTGAAACTTCCCTGAGATTGATCTGATTTGCAAAGAGATAAAAAAAAGGTCAAGACATGAATAAATACCTGGGTGTATCAGTGTTAGAATAATGAAAAAGGGAGTTTGGCTTAAGTGTTCTATCTGTACAAACAACATTTCTTTTTTCTCTCATTGAGAAGGAAACTGCAGAAACAACTATGAGAATATTAGTGTGCTTGGTATTGTTCATAAAAGATCCTGAAAAATTAAGCATCTCTTAAGACTTAAATATTCTTCCTTTAGACAAGTTTAGCAGGAAAGTAGTGGAAGTCTTTTACTTTTTCTTTTTTTTTCTCAACAGCACATTAAATTTTATTTATTGAAACACATCTATGCTAAAGGCCAAGGCTGTTTTAAGCATTTTGGATGGGTTTTATTTATGGACTTGCTGACCTTTTTCCCAAGCCATTTCAGGAAGTATATCTCCTTCTCACAGGAATAGTTATTTCTGCTCTCTAAAATCTGCAGAAATTATGCTGTCAGTCCAAAAAACAGGTGGCCTATCCAAGCTTGGATGCATGAAATCTGAGGCTCCCCAAAGCCTCTCATATCTTTACACAGTCATCAGGTAGAGTTTGTTACAAGGCCCTTGGGCATCTGTAGATGTTGTTTTTAATTCCCAAGTAAATAGGATCAGAGCAGTATCAAACAAAAAAAGACACACCCCAAACAATTAAATTCATTACCAATATTCGTATCCATTTTACTTGCTTCATGAGTACACTGTTATCCAACATCACCAGTGTTATTTTGTCCCCAGAGCTCTGCTCTTTTGAGAAGGCTACTCTGAATTTCTAAAATGCTATTTGGCACATATTGACTTTATTGACGTCTGGCTGATGCTTTCCCATGCAAAGGAATATACCTTGAATGGGATTTGCTCAGCTCTAGAATTAAGAAAAGCAGAGCTTAGGTAATTCATGACCCATTCTCTTTCTGCATTCAACTGCACTAGTAAACCAACAGTAAAAATATATATATATATATATATATAAATAAAAACTGTAACCTTAACAACCTCTAGAAATCTTTAATCTCCCCTCTGAGGACATATTTCTGTGTATCCTGAATTGTGGTTCTAAGTAGGTAAATCAGCCTGTGAGCAAAACACAAAAGAATTATCCCAAATTTCAACACTGAGTTTGATACCTTAAGGACAAGACCACCGACTGAGAATCTACAAAATGTAACTGAAAAATAAAGGCCAATGTTCCATTGAGAAAGGTTACAAGATGGACAGGAACAATGAGGAAACATTGGTTCAGCATTTTATCTTAGGTGAGAGGCAACAGAGAGCTGACGATTTTAAAGAGAGCACACATCTAAAGTACTAAGAGGGGTGAATCCATCTTTGTTTTTGAAGCTGTATATTTTAAGAAAGACAAATTTCCCAGTAGTCTAGATATTAAAAACATAATCAAGGAAGAGTGGAATACGAGAACCCAGACTAAGTAAAACTGCAATGATTTTATTACAAAGGATTCCAAATTAACCTCCAAAATATCTAAGTTGCAGAAAAATCATAAAATAAAATTTAGGAACAGTTCAATGTAACTGCTTCTGATAGCATTCTTAATCACACAGCTGCAGTATTTTAAAACAATTCTGTAAGAAACTGGGGTGTTTTTTACATGATTGGAATATTCATAAATTGGTGAGTAGTGCAACTAAATCTCCTCTAAATGAGATCCTTATAGATTTACAATGGATGCCTCTCTCAATGGAAGTTGCCATGGTTACGGCACAATTCTGCACGGAGCACACTTTCATCACAAATTGTTACACATTTCTATACAAATACTTCGAGCACATTTTTCCAACTTCTTAAATGAGAGCTATAAGGATAGTCTTAAAGGAAAATTCCATATTTGTGCCTGGGCACAATGATGGTCCAGCCACACACAGAGTCATCTGATAATTCAGACTGGGATGGGCCTCAGGAGGTCTCTAACCAGACCTTCTATTCAAAGCACAGTCAGCTCTCAGATACAACCAGGTTACCTGGGGCTTTTGGAAATCTCCAAGGTTGGAAAAAACACAGCTTTCCTGGGCAATGGCCTTGTGTGCAAGGGATGATGATGCTCCTTTGAAAATTTGTCCTCCTTCCTTCCTGTGACTGGGGTAGAAAGCACTTCCGTACTGTTTGTCTTAGGAGAAAGATGTTGCTGACTCATACTCAGTCAAGTATACTCCAAGCCTGCAATAAGCCTTTCTTTCCACTTTTTACTGTCCTGTTCACAGTAAGGAGTACAAATAGCAGAGCCCTTGCTCTGGTCTCCTTTCCTGTAGTGGTGCTCAAAGGTAATTTCAAAAGCCTTTTTCTGTAAAGACAAATGTTTGCTGAGTGACCAGTTGTCCTGCTAAGGAGGTGTTATTAAAACATTTTTTTCTTTATTACTGTGCTGCATTTTATTGCTCTGGCTGCATCAGACTGTGCTATACTTACTGAACAGAATGGTAACTCCTGTATGATCTCATGTCACAAAATGACCAGTGTTCAGAGGTCATCTTGTTTTTCAGTGTGGGTACTGGATGATTTGTCAATGTTTAAGATAAAATTCAACATCTAAACACCCATCTATCTAGTTTTATTAGACAGCCTTCATGGTCATCAGTGTCTAGACAAGTCTTTTTTTATAAGATCATGTTAAAGTACTGAGGATTAGTTCGGTTGAAGGCCTCATGCTATAATTCCGAGTTAAAATAGGAAGTTTCCCGTAATTTTACTTTGTGATTCAAAGGATAAATTGAAAACAAGCTAACAAACCCCCACAACTACACAACTCTGAGAAAGAGGGAGGACAATTTCTTTTCACCAGTTTGATAAATGCAGAAATAAACCGGCCTTTTTAATGACTTTGCCTGTGATACTCATGTGACTAATTTGGCTCAAGGCTTCTTGGCATGGTTTAGAGGACAGGGCACAATCTTTTTACATCTTTTCCCCCTCTCCCTTACTGGTCTATGATAACTAACATAAATCAGAAAAACTTGCAGGGGGCCTAGATTCTCCTCTAAATCTGAAATAAATTTTCAACATATATTGATGGTTTAATTGCAAGTACTTCTCAGAGGCAAGAAGGAAATTTAAATTTCTAAACATACTGACATTTAATATAAATCAGGCCCAACTGCTATCTATGCCTATTCCTAAATATTCCTGTTGAAATTTTTGCCTACTTACAAATACGTCTACATCTAAACACTTGAGCACTGAATGCAAATTTCTCTCAGAGTACTGCTATGAGGAACCCCAATCTTATTAAAGTGCTTGGAATCTGTCTTCTGTCTGTTTAAAACTGAGTGTGTCTTTTGTTCCCCTTTGGGTTTTTTTTAACAATTTTTTAAATAATTGCAAACCAAGTCTACTTATCACTTACCACAAGCCCAGCAAAAACCTTCGCTGTGTGAAAGATGTTGTTCTATGTAGACACACAGCATGCACTGCTCTTTCCTCATGTTCATCAAAAAAGAAACATTGACTTTGTTGTTTGATATGAGGGGGTTTCACAACACTCTCTGGTCAGCTCTGCAAATGATCTTTTAAAAATAAAACTCTAAGCTTATTTATTGATCTCGCTGTTGAAGCTATAATTAATTGGCACTGTTTCCTCTACTTTAATGTCTTTCAGAATCTTCCAGTAGAGAAGAGAGGATTTTAGTGAAGTTATTTTCTTTATCGTTCAGCAATTGAAAAATCTAATCGCTGCTAAAAATCTTCTGGGCTTTTATTAAGTTAACTCTGATTTATGTAATTTGCCATAAAGTTCATTAAAGACTTCATTAATTTTTCACCAATCTGTAACAGTCTTATCACTGCTGTTTTTATTAGCTGAGATAAAATTAACTAGGTTTGACTTTTTAAATTTGGGGGCAAGTCATTTACCTGCCCTATCACCACTTTTATAATAATTACATTTTGCTTTGTCAGATGTGAAATGGTTCTCTTCTTATCCCTCAGTTCCAGTGATTAGGACTCAATATTTCAGACCAATTGCTTGTACTGACACTTTGATCTCTTCAGTTTATGTTCTCATTAGCTGACTGAATCTTTGGTCTTTCCCCTTTCCAAAAGAATCATGATACTTCTAATGCTTAAAAGACACAGAAAATTTCCATCAACCTGCAGTTCAACCATGAATCCCAAATGGATTGATGTCAAACTGGATTTCAATTGTATTTTTCTATCTGCCTTTCCTAGAGCTCAGTGATCCTTCCTTGGAGCAAGGGAATATGAAAATCCTGCAGAGGTACATTTCCTATCAGGCCACAGCTCAGGGCATTTTGTAGAAACGGATTTTTTTAACCGTTTTCTGTACTCTGATAAAGTTTTTCCATTTCCCAATGCACCATCATCTGTGCTATACCAACACCATTGCATTTGACTTCAAATCTCTACCAGTGATTTCCAAAAAGACCGTCATTCCAGCACTATGAGGGGTATGGACTCATTAATGTCCTGGCAAATCAGCTGGACCATTCTGTTATATGGACCAGTGCCCACCAAATGTCTATTGACCTTTTTTCTTTCAATAATCTAAAAATGGCTAAAAGTATGATAAAAGTATTTTCAGAGGGAAAATGAAGCCAGTATCTATTCTATTTTTCTTTCAGAATTGCCCCTTAATAGTCATTTCTCTAATATGTGTCAATAGTATTAGAGAAGAAACATGATCTTGCAAGAGAAACCCTGTTTTATTCAGTATTATTGTTACAGTTTCAAATCCCCTTCCTTTGCCCACTTTTGTTTGCACTTAGCCTTGACAGGGTAAAATAGCTGTGTAAAAGGTGTAACTGTCACCATAATAGTTGGAGTCCTTTGTGCCAAAGGAATGTTTCAATGCAAAAAGCAAAGCAATACCCTTGGTGGGCACAGAGGATGTTTGACACATTCAAGTGAATTCTGTTACAAGCACAGTGACCTGACAAATACGTGTGTAGTCTCTAATACCTTAAGTTCAGTGGTTTTAATCCCTACCTTTGTGAAGATTTTGACAAACTATCCATTTGAAGAACTCCTGGGATGCACTGGTGACTCTGGTTCATACACTGATTGTATTTACTTAGTAAAGAGAAGGCATGCAGAGAGGCTAAGGAGGAGACTGCACATATTTGAAACTTTGCTTTGAAGCAGAAATATGTTCTGACTTTTAACTGATAGTTTATTCAGGGATATATCCTTTAAATTTAAACTCTATTTAGTGGCAAAAGAGTGAAAGCATCTCAGTTACCCATACTTCTGATTTTTCCTTTCAAAAGTTGAGAAATTATGAATATATTTAATTTTTAATTCTCATGATTGCTACAAACAGTCCTTTCCTTCTGCACTACATTATTCATCTGAAAACCTGGACTAATCTTGGTCAGCATGGGTGACAGAATCACCATCCTGCATCCAGATCTTCTGATCAGAGTCTCTAGAGGTTATATGCTCCAAAATGCAAAAGCTTCTAGTGCACATGAAAATTGAATTAGACTTGATTGAATGTCTAAATTAAAATATCTATTTAGGGTTCTTGATTAATCCTTTTACAACTCTTCAGGTTTTGTCTAAGTTAGAAATATTTCCCCTTCAGATTGCTCCTAAGAGGCAGGCCTTCTATTTGCACCAACAACATTAACTCCAATGGGAACAGGAGCTTGCTCACATAGAATTCACAGCTTCGATGACCAAGATTTAACCTTCTGATAGTGTCCATGTCAGTTGAATTAACTTGCCTGCAAGGAAAATGCTGAACTAGGATTTCTTACTGTATACTTGAAATTTTTATTTCACAAAGATGAAAAGAAAGCAAACAGAAAGAAAATTAAACAAAGTACTTCCTTCTGTCCTCTTCCATGTTTCTTGGAAGTGAGTGTTTTGTGTGTTGTTTCATGACTTTTTCCAACTTGAAGGTAAAACAGAAACATTATTAAGATAAATCCTTAATGTCAAAAAATTAAAGAAAATCTGTCAGTCAGCAATGAAAAAAAAACAATTTCTGCCTTGCAATTGAAAGATAATAGAATTTTTCTCACAAAAAAACAATTCTAGGAAGATTTTTTTGCAATTCCCTTTGAGACTGATTGGAGTTTCAAGGGCTGAGCACCTCTAAAATCAGAATTTAAAAGCTTTTTAATGGCCACCATCTTTCAGGATAAGGAATCTAGACAGCCTGAAAAGCTGGAGAGAGCTGCCTGTGCTTTATGTCAGTTTGCAAAGACATTCTCCAATGCTCAGAACAGACATGAAAGCCACGGGGGTTGAAATACCCCTACTGACTGAGCAGTACTTCTCACCATGCTCCTTCTCATTTTCGTGTGCAGCTCTGCATCGTTTTAGCCACTGTGCAGTTGCAGTTTATCTTTTCTAAGGGCTGTAACAGGGTCTATTGTTGTAGCAGCTGACCAGATGTAGGTGAGGTTCTTTGAAAGCATCTAGTCCCTTCTCACATATGTGACTGCATGCCTGTGACTCCTGCTGCTGCTTTTCCAAATGCCTCTCAAGCTCCAAGGTAGTTGCAACCCGCTATTCTCCTCCCAGATTCTTCTGTCACTGGGTTCATGCCATCCAGACCAGGGAGATCTGTTGCTCTTTGCTGTCTCTCAATATCCCACCAATGCTATCTTAATCCAGCTCTTCCATCTGTTACTTCTGTACTTCAAAGCCCCCTTCCCACTCTACACCAAAAAGACACTCCTCACTATCACTGCTGTTGAAAACAGAGGCATGCACAGTCTGAATCTGCACTTGTCAGCAAATTCTAGCTTGGTTATTTTTCTTTTTGTTTTCCTTTTCCTAAAGTGAGTATTATGCAGGTGGAGATTTGAGAGTGACCTGAGCAAGTCTCTGTTGGAGACTTTTCTATGTCCTGCATTAATCTCTTATTCCAGCCTTATACTTGTCTTGTACACAGAATGACAAACCACAGAATTGCTTGCTCATTTCAGTCAGGCACACCCACATACACACAAAAATCCTTTAGGGAATATAAAAAATGTACAGACTCTTTTGAAACAAGATACATAAAATGTGGTCTTTAATGGGAGCAGCTGGTATGTTATTCACTGTAGCTGCTGGCTTACCAGTACAGATGCTGTACTTAAGAGTTCAGATTCTTTTTCCAATGAACACTTCACTTCATCCCCATGAAATTTTTGCTTGGCCTTCTTCAATAGCCTTATGAATACTTTAAAATACCTTCGACCAGCAGTACTCTTCTTACACACTATGTCCCCTAAGACTGGTTCTCAGTTTGGCAAATGTCTTGCTCAGGACAATCATGCACTCTATAATTCTGATAAGCATTCGAAAAGGCATAAGCTTTGAACATGTGCATAACTATCCTGTGAGTCAAGTACAGCAAGGGAACAAAGATCTGTCCTGTGCAAATGTAGGCTTTTCTCGGTATCTTCTATATTGCCCAGGTTTTAAATGTGTTTTATGCTGGGTTGTAAGAGCAGAATACCATGGGGCCTGCTGTGGTGTGAATTTTGTAATGTTAGCTATTCCCTGGTAAATATCAGTGCATAAGAATAAACAGTTAAATGTTATTTAGACATTTATCATGTACCACTGTCCATACATGCATTCCATTAAGCAAAGATGTTGTATGCTATTTTTTATCTTCCAGTAGATAAAAAATATCTTTTTTTTAATCTGTTTGATGAGTTTTTGTCTCAACTTTATTCTCATTATCTATTAACATTAGTTCTCTGTAATATGTCTTATTAGACCATCTTTCATTGGAGGATCTTAGAAGTTAGTTACAATATATAACACCCAAGAGAGACAGTCAAGAAATAGATTCTCACAGGAATCTCTTCAGTCATCAGGCAAAAAATGTCTTCTTTGAGAGGGAGTTCCAAAATATACAAAACAAGACATGTTTTGCATAGTGGTTTCCAACAATATGAAAAGGAAAAATTATATGGTATTGAAGCTGTTACTCTTAACCTCATTTTTTCCAGATGAATCCTGGAGAGTTTTTATGCATTCTTTTAAAGGCAATAAATTACATCATGTTGTCAGCAGACTAATTTTTAATATAGAAATAGCATATGCACAGTGATTTTCTTCGAAAATTAAAATTGATAAAAAATTGGTAAAGCCACCATTTTAATTGAATTTCAACACAGTGCATTATACATTCATTGTGTGATCCACAAATGTGCTTGTTTTATTACTATTTGTCTCATAAGCACATCTGTTATTGCATGCACTCTTCCAGTATTTAAACCCATTGTTAGATGTGAAAGCACACAATATCACTTATGTATAGGCAGAAGAAAAGCTTACTTTTTTTGCCAAGTCTACCTAGAAACTGCAGCCCTAATATCTTTTTTTAATTAAGGTGAAAGATAGAGGGAGCCTTCAGGCCAGTAGTAAAGGCATTTTTGCATTCAATGTACTTTTAATGAAAAAATCAGACTCTGATGATTTAAGGTTACTAATTTATGGCATGGATATGGAACTTGCTGAGATCAGAAGTAGAAAAAACATCTCTGCCACATTTTGGAGGACAAACAGGATATGGAACCCTGATCTTACGAGAGTGGAAAGGGCAGCAAAACTTATTTCTACAGTCATGATAATAACAGATGAGTTGCCAACAGGCCTTAAGGAAGTCTGATGAAGAGTTGGCAAAGCACTTGGACTACGGGGTGGGAGGTAAGGGGGAATAGAGCATAAGTGGAAAGCAAGTCTTTTTTTCTCTTGTCATTCAGAATCTGGGTTGTGTTTCTCCTCCCATCATTACGCTGTCTTATGGATGTAGAGTTGAAAAGATTACTTGAATTTCCTATAAAAATTACAAATCCTATCTTCCTTCTGCAGAGTGCCTTTCATAAGGCATTTTTGGCATGAGTGAGAATGTACTGAATTTTGGGGGTTGTTTTTTTTTAATTCTAACTGAAGAGAAGCAGAATATCAATATTTTTCAGACTCTGCAAAATGCTGAGGTGACTATTTTAAGTACTGCATTTTTTAGCAAGACTGTCATTTCAATTCAGGGTAAAAATAGGATACAGTCATTTAAATGCATTGTGTGAGAGGCATTTTAATATCTAGTGCATTATTTGCTAAACAGCAAGTAAAAGAGTACCTGAATTTTTGAAGGTATCACAGAAGTAAAAACCTTAAGAACATGTAAAAAATAAGCTATATTTTGTAATTCTGATTCACTAATATTTTGAAATTTGATGCTGTAGATCCTTAACTTTTCCTGAGTAAACCAAGGGTAAATTCTCTGGGAAGAACTTAAGACTACAACATTTTTTTTTTAAGCTAATGAACTGATGCAATTTTCAAATATTTTGGAAGTATTTTCATGTTGTGTGTAGACATATATCTGAGTTTACTCAAGTCCTGCAGTCCTGAAATATTTATGTCATGCAGAAACTTGTCTGACTATAAATGTCATCAAAATCTGGTGCATTGAAATTGCAGCTTCTCAACTGAACATTATTTCTGTAAAGAACTACATCAAAACACAGATCTAAATACATCTAATCTTAGTTTAGACTCAGATCTAAGTTCCACATTCCTATTCTTAGTGTATTCTATCCTTAGTTGATCAATCTCGAACCTGCAAGAAAAATAGATTATATTTTTAAGTAAATATTATTCACATGTCTGTAATAGTACCCAGCGCTGTTGACTATAAAAGCCTTTCTTTAAATTTGAATGAAGAAGTCCAGTTTTAAAATTCTGTCCTATGATCAAATTGATTCACTGACTGAGCTGTATTTAAATAATCAAGGTATATTCAGTTCTTGGAGTTGTAAATCATGGTTTTCAAAAGTAATTTTTTCTTAAAAGTTATGTAAATCCCTGTACAGACCTGTAGTAAATCCAAATCAACCAGGGTTCTGTGTGATTTACTTTTGAAATATCTTTTCTTTGTTCTTTGCATCTAAAATAAGAAATATTTATATTTTCTAGTCTGCCAGAATAATCTGGTTTGTGTCCTCAAAGAGGGAACCTATTTCCTACACATGAACCATGGTCTCTGACCATGTAAACAGGAAGAGGTGCAATGCTCAGGTCAATTTATGGAAACATGAAAGAATATACACTTCTAGAACTGTTTTTACTGTAACATATAGCTCTTATTGTTGCTACATGCACACACATTTGGAAATAATAGCCAGTGAAACAGAGCAGAGGTGTGACACATTTGTATATAACAGATCTATACTGTTCCCCTCCCACAGCTATATTTCTTTGGATTTTCATCTATTGTCTTAAGCCCCTAAGCCCTCTCAAGCAGTCAACAATTGTAAAAAAATGTTTCCATTTCACCTAAGTATGGAATTTCCCCTAATTTTTCATATGTTAGCTCAGTGGGTAGCTTGTTCTTGGTGTGTTTTTAGAGCTACGCCTGAAAAGAATCATGATCATTCATAAATAACAAAGAAACTTGTGGGGGGGGAAAGTGGCAAAAGAAAGCCATTTTCTCTCTGTTTCCCCATAATTGAAAAATAGAGTGCAGTTTCAGTTTACAGCAGTGGGAACTAAAATGTCACAGTAACTGCAAACTCCTCTGCTCCATCCCTATTTCAAGCCTGCCTCCCCTGCCAGTCTGGTTGTCCTTTTCTGTACCTGGTCCTTGTTCAAATCTCATTTAACAGTTCACCCAAATTCTTGACCAGCTTCTCTGTGCTCCTGCGAGGCCTTGAGATCTGATCACTTCTGCTTCCCTCCAAATTTTTCTTTGCTCTTTGTCTTTTGCCTTCTTATATGCCTGGACATGATACATTAAGACTGAAATACCATTATTTACTTAGAGGTAACATGCCAGTGCAGCTTGCTGCTCATCACCACCAGGGCAACTATGCAAGACTTGCTAACAGAAAATAGAGCCAAGTTTCTCTAACCCTTTGCTAAAGGCTGAATGAGCAGTTATCCTTGAAAAGTTCTTGGGCCAGATCTGAATTTTACCATGACACAAAAGACATGGACTTATAGGAAACGCAGCTCAGGATGGGAAATACAGCTCCTTGGCATTCTGCTGATGTAAAGCACTGCAGAATCCTGCCAGAGAGCTATGAAAAGAAATAGTAGGTTTCTCTTATAAAGCAGGCTATGAAAAATAGAGAAGATTATTCCAGCAATACAGTAGAGCCTGGATTTAAATTAAACAGTGACATGTTGCATATATTTCTTAAACTCATTACAATTATTTAACAACATTTGTGCTCTGGTTGAATAAATCATGGAAAGTAATGCTCTGTCACAAAGGTACTCCATGATTACCATTGAATAACCGCTTTACTAAGAACCTCTTGCTACTCCTGATAACAGAAGTAGCTGCTTACTCTCCATTATATAATTATCAGGTTCTAATCCTTTTATAGACTATAATCTAGCTTTAGGATTTTCCCCATCCATAGCTATGTCTTTAAATGAGTTTACTTAGGAAGTGAATTATGCAGTTGTCAGTAACAAAACTGACAGGCTCATTTTTCTACCTCTCAAACAGCTAGCCATGCAAACAACCATAATATCTGGCAGGATCTCGCTATTTGTCTGTCAATTCAACATTTTATCTTCATCGTTTGTCTAAAACAGCTTCTCTCTCTAAAATAATTTACATTTTCCTATGGCTTCCTGAAAGGTAGGAAAGTCTGTAAAAGTGTTGTCAGTGTGGTGTCCAACAACACAAACTGATATAGTTATTGTATTAGTCTGCAAGTTTTTTTAAAAAGGAAATTTATTCACCTAAACAATCTATCCAGAGTCTAACAGAGCTGCTATTCTGTCTCAGTTCCATTCAGAGAAGTGGTGTAAGCAAATCACAGAAAGACAAGTACTCCTCCCTTTGAAGCCAATGTCGAACCTGAAAATGCAGATAGAAAATACAGTTTTGTCATTGACTTGGGTTGAAGTAATGCAGAGCCAAAAGGCAGTCCGTGGTTTCAAGAAACTTTCAAATGAAATAGTAAGAGGGAACAGATAGGAACAATGGAGGGACAGTATCTCAGGAACAATACAGAAAGAACTGGCTTAGACATGGCTTAGACATATCTCTGGAGTCAAGGGAAGCACTTGGTTTATTGTGGTGATTGACACAGAGGATGGTGATACGTTCACAGAAATGCTAATGGATAGAGATTCTTGCCATGCTCTTTTGGTGATTTGCAAAGAGGAGAACTGAGGAAATTCAGCCTACAGTCCAACACAGGCTAGCATGGATTGCAGTGTTCAGTCTGTTTCTGGATGGACAGAGAGCTGCTGTGCACTGGGACCTGTTCAGAAAGTGACCATTAAGAAAAAATAAGGGAGGTACCAAAAAAAAGTGAAAATCAGACATGGCACAAGTTGTCTTTCAGGTCCAGATACCACAGTGCATCATCAACAGAACTAAAGACGATTCCAGAGTGAAGAAAATCTTTAGCAATTCAGACAGTGACAGACTGAGACATGAGTTGACACACAGAATGAGAGGAAGTAGAAATTATTGGTTTTCCATCCCTCTGAACAAGGCTGCACTCCTACAGATGTATATAACTATCAGTATGAAAGATATTGTTCTTCTTCAGGGTGAAAGATCTTTTCATTTACCATTATTATCATTTCAGCTTGGTACTGCCAAGGTACTTTTGGGCCTCAGATGAAAGTAAATCCCAGTGAATGCAGGAGCAGGCATACATTTCTTAAAAAATACTTATATAATAAAAAGCAAACCAATTTCTGATGTTTTCAAACTCTTAAATGCTCACCTCTGTTACCTCATATTCCAGTAAAGCTGAGGAGGGAGGATGAGAAGTGCTGTGAGTGGCTGTATATCACTGATGCTGAGATGGTATCATTGTGCCTGAATGGGGGAGCAGCTCAGAGTGTAGTAGCAGCACATAGAGCAGTTTATGCCTTGAACCTGAATAAAGTATTTCACCCTCATGCTCACGAAAGAGGAAATCTTCCTGTGAGTGAACACTTACTTATTGCAGTACAGGCCCAAGTTCTGCTCTGTTCAGCAAAAATCATGTTTCAGTCTCCATCGGGTTCCAGTAGGTGTTTATATTTTCACTTGTATTTGCAAAAATGTAAAGACTATGAATTTCTGTACTTACTTCATTGCTTTCCTAAATGGCGCCATAATGCCCCTAAAGAAACCTGTTCTCACCAGTGCTTTAGCTTCTCTGAAATTAGTTTCACAGTGTTTCATAATTGAGTTAAAAAGCATTTCCACAGAGATATAGTATAACACAAAATCTTCTGTTCATCTAATCTCCTGATTATTTGCAAGTATGACTGGTACTCTTAGCATTTGCCAAAATGATAATAATTAACTTTGTTTCTCAGGACACTTCTAGTGTCTAACATGAAAAATCTCAGCTTCTGAAGAGTTTTAGAAACACTTTTTTTCTTACAAACTTTTAGAAATGGCACAGAAAAAGGACTGGTATTTTTTTATAGTGTGTGCATCTTTCTGAGTGCCAATGGCAGTTTATCTGGCTAACCATGAATGGTAATTAATCACACTAATATTTTCATTGTAATGATGCCTACTTTCCCTTTTTAATTCCAAGTGGCTTTCCTGGGCAAGATAAACTTACAAATATAAAAATCCCAGAAATTACAAAGCATTATAGCTCCAGATACTGATTTTTTTCCATCTGTTTATAATCTGTAATTACTAATAATAGTAACACATACAGCGCTCTTCTCATTGATGTACATTATTTCTTAAATAAAGGTCAGTGTATCTAACATATTTCTTCAGAAGCAGTACATGAAGCACTGCTTTAATGAGTCAGAGAATAACCAAGAAAATATTGTGGTTCATTTTACTTGAACAAAGCCTCAGCTCATAATTAGCATACATTTGCTTTAGACAGCTAAATGAGATTACCTCAATATCACTAAAATCACAATGCAGTCACATACAAACCCACAAAAAAAGTAAAAGTTTGTTACCTAGAGTATTACTTCTTTTTATTTCAATGCCACTGAACTCTGCAGGCATCCCAGAGTGCTCAAGTGAGATCGTTAATCACATAAGTAATACTGAATATCAGTAACTTGGGAGAATCAGGGAGAAATATGACCTTCAGAGATACAGAAAATTTGCATAAACCAATAGTTTGTACAAGATTTTTTTGTGTTACAGAACACCAGCAAGCTGAAAATCTAGATATTCTTTTATTATGTAATGATCAACATTAAAAATTCCATTATCAGAGCTAATAGCTTTGTGGTGGCCAAGGCATGATCAGAATATACTGTCTTTATTATCTGTATTAATGTCATCTTCCCATTTGCTGATAATACTAAAACCTTTTTTTATTATGAGATTAGGCAGATTTGACTTGGAAAATATAAATACACTCTGATACATATGACATTGTTGAAGGTGCTTTTTCTTTCTTAAGTTTAAAATGTGTTTTTCCCCAGGAAATTCCCTGTTGTATATACATTTTTGTTTAAAACATGTAGCTGCTTTTCTTCTCAGAGGTAAAATTGCTAGGCTTTTTATTTTAATTTCCTTTTGGACAAAACTTTAATCTACATCTCCTAGGGGCACAAGAAGCTCTGAAGTGAGATTGTTTGTGGAAAATTATTTTGGAATGACTTTTTTTCCAGAATAAAATTAAAGTTTGATGATTTTATATAGGAGAAGAGGCACCATGCTGCAGCATATCTTCTTCTTGCTGTTTTATACAAGCATATCAAAGTAACATTCCTTTAACTTTGTTTTCTATGTATACAGACTTTCAAGACACACCAAAGGTCAACATCGTTTTTAACTTGGTCTTTCAGTGATAACAAGTACTGCATCATTCTTATTTTGATATGTCTCATATCTAATGCTATTCATCAGCAGATGAACCACAGACTTTTGCCAGTTAGAGAAAAAATAGATAGCTCAAATCTTTCCTCTTTGAGCAGAAAGCACTGGGAAAGCCAGCTGTTCCCCTCAGCCCTTCACAAGGGAAGCCCAGAGAGGTTCAGTTCTCTTCCTTTCTCTAATTAACCTGCATGAAGCTACTGTTTGAAATGATGCTCTGTAAAGGGCAGCAATGCAGGGGCAACAACAAAGCACAAGGAAAGAGTATCACCTTAAAATTTCAACCACTGGCAGGTTGAAATTTATTAGAACCCCATTGAAGAATATGACTGAATTTAAAAAGAAAAAGAGAGCTGATGGTAGTAAATTAACAGGAACACAGTAAAGTCACTAGACCAGAGGCAGTGGCCTCTGTTCACTTAAGAGATGTGCTGTCTGGAGACTTTTGCTGCACGTAAACACCCACACTAGTGGCTGCTAAAATGTGTTCTTTTTTCTGCAGAGCACCAGAAGATTGTCCTTTCTTATCAAACTCTAATTTGGCAACAGCAATTCACACACACAACTTTCTGGGCTTGCTTATTGCAATCCATTACAGCCAGGGATGAAGCCGTTTGCCTCGAGACAGCTCCGGTTATATCAACCCGCTCATTCAGCAGTCAGAGCTGCCACTTCCCTGCTGTCAACTTCCCTCCCTATTCTCTGCCCTGGGTCCCTCAGTCTGCACAATCCAATTCCAGGGCCTGATCTTTCCAAAGGGTATGGGCTGCCTAGTCAGCAACCACCACTGAAGCTGGCACAGAGCAGCGCCCATGTTGGCACCGGCTCCTGAGCATTGGATGTGCCTGGAGAATGAGCTGACCACTCCCTCACAGATGGGCTTTCTCCACCTGATTTCTAAACCAGCTCCTATATTCCTTGCCTACTCAAACCGCCCACTGAAATGAGGGTGATTTGCACGCACTCAAAATTAGCAGATTCCCAATCTCTTCCTTCTGGAGAATAATAGTTAATTAAGATGCTAAAATAGAATTGAGGCCTTTACAGTTATTATCTAAATTATTATTATATGTCAATATTTTTATGTAAAAATAGCATCTTATGGTATTTGGAGTTCATAAAAGACTCTGAAAATGTAGCTTGCCATTGTTATTGTACAAACATACATTCTGTGATCAGAGACTCATGAGATTGAACTTGCTCAGAATGGACTAAAAGCCTCTGACAACAGCTAAAGGCAGATGTCTAAGCAAGAGCGTTGAAACCAGGTAAGAACATAGGGACAGTTTCCATGATATTCCTTACCAATTTCCTACAGTCTTTTCCTTAGGAAATTCCAGAAGGGATTACCCCTGCTTTTGCACTTAGTAGACCTTCTTTATATTACATATAAATTTTGTAGTAAACAGTTATGAACAAGTAGCCATTCTCCTTGCCAAACACATGATGAGAATAGGTGTAAAAGTGAGACTACATTAATGTTGTAAAACAAAATTGAAGGGTCAACTGGTCTGAAGCAAGCCAAACAGAGATCAAAACTTCAATTTGTTTTCTTCATGCTGCAGGTCTCATATACATTAGCTCTCTTAAGGAATGGCAGCTCTCTTACAATTTTCAAATACTTTCATAGGGAGAAAAGGCAGTGAGTGTCTTGATCCTGGTTACACACATAGATCAACCATGCTGAAGCCAGAGTAGGAGCTAAGTATTGCTTACAAACAAAGCAAACATCCATTTGTTAATAACTAAGGAAGAATTTCAGTCACGGTTCTATTACTAGTCTTTGTATTACTCATATACAAATATTTTCTATATATATATTGCTTAAAACAGGAATGTAGCACACCTGTACTAGATCATACCAAAGGTGATTTCTCTTCCATCTCTGATGCCAAGGGAAGAATGTAGGAATAGGTAGGGTTTGTGTATATGTACAACTAGTATTTCCCAGCTTCCTGTCATTTGCAGTCCTGGGGCATTTTGAGACCAGCGTTGTTTTGGCAAATGTTTTCCACTTCTAGAGTTCTCTCTTTTGAGACACAGGTACAAGAAGAGTACTTCGTTCACTTTGCCTTTCTGACTGTCACTGAGCATTAAGTTGACTTTTCATACAACTCTCGTAACACCGAAATTTCTGAGTCACACTGTTCAGCTTGGAACTCATAATTCCATGCATGATTGCTGCGCATCATTTATTTAATTAATTTCTATTCTATTTCACCTGTCATTCTATTTGTCTAGTCACTTAACCTTGCAAGGGTTTTTTGCAACTCTGGCTGTGGTTTTGCATCTAAAGACGGATAGGAAGTATTGTACAGACACAGAAGATGGGGGAAAAAATCCATAGTGGAAATGCCCTATAATGAAAACAAAGTCTATTTAATTTTGTGAAATAAATGGAGGTCATGTAAGAGCACAACAAAAAATGAACAGATTTTGACTGATTTGTTAACAAGCAGAGAAGACAGTTTATGCAGAAATATGCAGGAGTAGTTGTTAATCACTATGTTTGGTTCAACTTCTTTTTAAGCAGTAGCACAAATAGCTAAATAAGAATCTAGTAAGAAAGACTATATTCTGATCATCTTATAGGAAGAAACACTGGAAATCTGGTGAACATCCTATCCTATTTTACCCACTCTACAGCTGTTGAGCTTTACGTGGTTTATATCCAAATCTTTGGAGATGCTTCTATTACTACTTTTCATACTGGTTGTAGAGGAAATAAGCTTTAATACTTTAAACTCAATCTTTTAATATTGTAAACAATTGTAGAAAAGAAGCAAAAGACATACAATGGGATCTTTTTTAAAAATATTACTGAATTTTAACAGGTAGCACATTGTAAATAACTCCTTGGAATTTTGTCCATAAAATGAACTCCCTATCACAACACTTAGACAAACACGAATCTGGGAATATTGCTTGCTTTTCACTGTGTGATTGGCATTTGTTGGAGCAAAAATTTTGAACCTGTGACCAAGAAGAAATGTTACTGTGACACCAACCTCCCCAGCTACCTAAACATAAGTACAGATGCTCATGTGGAACATGAGTTATCTTTCTCCTTTAATTGGACAGGTATTATAGCACATAAGCAGGTTAAAAGACTCTTTGCTCTTTGGCCCAATTTTAGCAATTGCAGGGCCAAATCTAGTGCAGCCTCCTGGCAAAGTCTTGTACAGGTTATTCCCAAACAATCCTCTCTTGAGGCAATAATGACACCAGGCTAGGCTTGAGCTTGAAGGACAAGAATGCAGCCATGGAAAAACAGCTGTTTCATTGATGTCTTCCTCATCGGCTGATATAGAGGAAAAAAGGTGCAGGACATGGACTGCACTAACAATATTCTCCTGAAAGGAAAACTGAAAAATGTCAAATATGAGTCTAAAGCCACTAGAGAAAATCAAAGTTTGTTTTAAAACATTAAAACATGCATGCTTACACAGCTGGATTTCCTTCTGAATGTTCTGTCGAGACACTTGACCCCAGGATTTCCTGGTTCATCATAATACCTGGGATAATTTGTTATGTTGCCACCTATTTCATTAATGCTTGAAGCAGGATTGAATCTGGAAGCAGTGTTCCTTTAAATCCATAATAGAAATCAATATCCAGAAGGCTTTTCAAGGCTAGAATATGATGTGGTTGTAAAGCAAAGAAAGGAGCAGCAGCATGAATGACAGCTTTGCTAAAACATTAGGCTTCACCTAAGGCCAAAATCATGTGTAAGTGGAATAAAATTGCCACTAATGATCTTGGTCATTAATGTTTAATTATGCATTTCATTATGTAAAGTTCTTATTGTAAAGGACTTAATCAGTAACAATTAGAGTACCTCTCTTCTAATTTATATGCACCTGTTCTTAATTACCATGGTATTGAAATCAATACTGAAAAATGCTTAGGTACTTTATATTCGATATAATGTGCTGTATACAATTAGGATTACAACAATTACAACACCTTCCATGAGCTCTGCTGACACTGGATATATCTCCTGCTCTTCGGCACCATACAGTTATTAGCTGAGGATCAAGTCAACTTAACATCTGCTAAAATATGTCCCCATTTGTTCTAAAATGGGGTCAAATCATACTTCCTCTAAAATCCAAGTTCCTTAGTGAAGGTAGAATTTATCTGAATAAGAATAAAATTGATCTTCGAAAGCCATTTTAAAACAACCTTTTCTGTTTTGTATCACTTTTAACTTCTCCATTCCAGAGACTCTGTCACTATTATATACCACTGCTGTGTACAATATACGTAATATAACTGCTTGGCATCCATTACCACATGATGTCCTGACAGAAAGAGTTGCTAGGGATCATAATTATGTGCCAACAGCAAGATAGTCAGCCTCAGATATTTCATGTGATGACACACCAGAAGCCCATTATCAATTCACTGCTCACACATACCGGTTCAGCTCTAAAAATAATTCTTATTCTTGTGTTTTTTCATACATAGCCAGACATTCTGCATGGAAATCCAGTTTCTAAAATATTTACATTGAATAGGTAATGGTGTTTTCTCATGCAGTTAATGAAAATGTTTCTTGATATGTATCTGATTTTATTTACCATGCAACCCTTCAATAAGTAGACAATCCTTCAGCAAGGCATCAGTGAAATTATAAAGCTGAGCCCTAAAATTGCTCAGACAGAGCAACAAACACAGGAGTAGAATGAGAACCCTCCAGAGTTCTCTCTTCCCTCTAGTATTTGGGTTTTGAAACCATACAGCCCACTGAGATTTCAAACACATTGGTACTTAAAGCCATTGAAGCTAAAAAATTGCTTGTGGTAAATTGAACCCCAAACATACCGGACACCTGAAGGAAGCCTGGTTTGGCTTTCTAGATTGTATCTGGCTCAGGCATGCTCCAGGCAAAAAGTGGCTTAGGGTGGCACTTCAGGTACCAGACCTGCTCTGGTTTAGTCTTAGGTGTATTTGAGCCAGGTCAACCACATCACCTTTCTCTTTCTCTATTTCCTGGCCATCCTCCCACTTATTCAGCTACAGCAGCATAAGAGCAATGGCTCTAAGTGATGAATGGTCTTTAAACCACCTAAATCTCTGATCTGATCCATGTGCTCACTTGTGTTCTAAGTGAAAGCATTTTGACATATACTCTTGTATACCTGTCCCATAATTCACGGTATGCTCTTCCCCTCTAAAAGAAGAAACCTAGAAGGTGAGGAAATATCATAGCACCAATATGGTTGCAGGAAATATTCACAATAGTCCATGCAGCCTTTTTAGCACTTGAAAGAAAACTGACCCATGATACACTAATACACAGAAAGAACAGAATCAACCCATTTTTCATAGTTACACAAATGAAAGTTCATTCCCAGTTATGACATAAAAGTATGATATGTCTATAATAAACTATAGCATCTTTTTCACATGAGAATGGAGTTCTCAGACACATTCCCTTGCATGAAGATTTTCTGTGCATCCTTCCACACACTAAACATTTCCAGACAATGCCACAAATTTTGCCTGTGAGATTCACAAGGTGATAGGGGGCAAAACTGTCTTCATAAGATGAGTCTAGAAGGAGGAAACTTCAAAGAAAAACTGACTGATGTGGCAAATACATGAAAAGCATAAGAACAAAGCAATAGGCTCAATTGTGGGGAAGTTAGGATTTGGATCTGAACACTTCAGACTTAAGCAGTAACAAATCAAATTAGCACTGGCAAACAACAGCTAGGGCTTGCTTCTAGTGCAAATTAAAGGCTATTCTTTGGGGTTTTCTTCTGAAATATGATTTATAGATGGTGCATTTACAAGCCATATCTTAATTGCATTACTCTGATGTTCTCGCTTTAATGCGTATTTTTAAACATGAAGCTGAAGATCCAATGGCATTCCTTTAAAATATTAATTTAAATTATTGTTTTGCATTCATTTCTTTAATTATTTTTATTTAAATAGCCACTCAAATGAACAGTCCTGAAAGATCACTTTGTTCAGAAGGGCAATATCAACACTGCGGAAATATCTGCAATATAATTATATTGTCAATGTATTTTAAATTATGCAGATAATTACAGTTTATCTTCACAGAAAAATACTCTAGATAAAAATAATTGTCAGATGTAATCACAGAATCTACTTAATTGTCTTGCTCAGATGTGGTACATGTAGGTCTAGGGTTTGGTTTAGTGTTTGCAGAAGACTAAAGAAGGGAAGCAAGTAACATCCTTGCACTGGACAAGCATTTCTGCTTTTATCCTCCAGTTCACCAGAGACTGATTGTTTCTATTTCTGGGACTTTCCTGCATAAACTGTTACTTGTATTGGACTGTGTAGCAATTTTGCGACATGCACAAATTATGTATCCTTCTCCCTTGCTCTTTTTACAGAGTCCCAGCTTTGTGATGCAGGACAAGGCTTTTGTCTGGTTTGGGATCAATCACTGAGACTCTTTTGCTATAAAGTGACTAGAATTGTTCATTCATCTTCCAGACCAGTAGTTTTGTCCTTCATGAGGTAAAATTGATTTCCTTATCTGAGCTTGTGAAGAATGCGCACCTTCCTTGATTCATAGCTCAGGATGGACAGTAATGGAGAAGCTCTGAAAGCAGCAACCTTTAGGACCCCAGAAATGGCAGATCTAGGTGCAACAGTCTGATATTTGCTCATGGATGAGCTGCATATTACACTACATAGTACTTTGAAGACAGGATACTTATATTTTAGGAAATTAAACCCTTGGGAAGCATTAGCTTTTTTACAGATTTGGTTTATTCATTCTCTGCTGGAGAGCTTCACAACAGTTTATATAACACAGCAAATCTCTTTGGTTGCAAGAGGGGTAGATTTATTCCACTGTGTTTGAATCATCTGGGAAAATTAGAAGTAACTTTGAGTTGAACTACTGAGTAATTTACAGCTTCTTTTTCAAGGATCAGCAGATCCAGGAATAGATAGAATCTTACCTATTTTCTGGCCACATGGCAGCAAGAGGTATTGGAAATCTGATTAATATCCTGTGGTGTTCTATACCAGCTCTCTGGTTACTGGCCTTTCAGACACTTCTCCAGACCTTTTGAGATTCTTCTGTTCTTCATACATTTGTACAACACACCCCTTTGGGCTACTAGAAAAAGGAGTCAAATCTTAGTTTTCTTCTTTGATGTAACCAAAATTCTGTGGCAGTTTCTTATCTAGAAACTCACATTTGAGGAGCTATACTGTTTCCCATTCCTTTCTGGTGTAGTCTGAGAGTGATTGTGCAATCCTTGCATGGCCACCAACACGAATTCTTGAATCAAAGCCTGAAAAAGAGAATCTGCATTACTTTGAAGTTAGTCTAGACTTTAACCTTTTATTTGCCATCTACCTCATCTGTGCTGCAGTAAAAATTCAAATTATTTTTAAGCCTATAGTATAATTAGTATTCCAGACTTAGATTCCAGTTCCGCGTGGCTGCTCTTTGACTAATTTCTTATTTTGTCCATTTTCTTTCCACTGAAAAGATACTCAAAGTACTGCAATAATGTTCCATGGACATAAAAGAAACAGAGATAAATCAGCTAGGTATACCACAGTTATTCCCTGGTCTGCAAAATAATTGCCTTGAGAACCATTTTTCTTACTGTTTCCTCCTACTTTCAGAACTGTCTGCATTAATAATAAGGCTATGTATCTAGATACTACTATAGTAGGGCATAATCTCTGCCAAATTAAAATTTAACATTCACTGTTTGCGCAAAGATCCCTTTTACAGGTTCTACCCACGTGGTTAGTTAGAAGAAGCAGGAGTGTGCTTGCATCTACATTGCACCAATAAACAGAGCAGGGAATATGTACCACTAATGACAGATAGCAAACCCACAAAAGAGCAAATGTGTAACACAGACCTTTGAGGGTTCTAGCTTCTATTTCTCATTTAAATTACATAGCCCTTTATCCCTTATAAATACTTGTGATCACAGCAGGATAAACATTTTACAGAGGTGTTACCCAACAGATGGTGGTGTCACTGTGTATGATTGTTCCCAACAGCTGGAATCAATAACTGAAACATAAGTCAAGCACTGGAAAAGTAAAAGCTTTGAGAGTGGGTTCTGACAGAGCTTGGAATTGCAACAGTGGGATCTCTGACCCATGGACACTTGCAGTTTGGGATCTCTTGATACGGTGATTCTTCTCTGAGTTCTTGTAGTATTAGCAGGACTTAGCTAAGCATGTAAGTCTGAAATAAATACTCTTTGTGATCCATAGAGCCAGAATGTGAGGATCACCTTAGGAAAAAGGAAATCAATATATGCCAAGAACAAAGGGCCAACACAAAATATAACATACTATTATCCCAATGCACAGTGCTGTACATAGCTTACTGTCAACAAACGCTCAGAAATAACAAGAGAGATGGACTGAAATCCCTCTTATCATAGCTGTTTGGAAAGAAAAGCAGCTGAAAACAAACACATTCAACCAGGAGGAAATCTTGATCTCCTCCTGTGAAGTTGCTGACAACTGAGCTGTCTTAGACCAGGGCACAGAAGGAGGATCATAAATAGATTAAACTGGTTTTATTTACCTATTTACTTGATAAGTGTTAATTATCTCAATCTTCTTATTAACATGAAATCTACTGTATGCAGTCTTTCAATGTTATAAGCAAGCTTTGTGGTAGATGCAGTTTGAAGGATCTGTTAAAATGCCACTACACGAAGAAGACTGGAACAACACAAGGTTATAATCAGTAGTGCCTTTTTATGGATTTCAGTTCATCTTCATTTACCACACTCTTAACTGACTTCTAAACTGTGGTAGAACTGACTCTGCAGACTCAGGTCCCTACAGAACATGCAGGGTACACAGTGCATGAGGCATGAACTCATTCAACTCTGCAGATATAGAAAGGCTTAAGCAACTGTGCCATTCAAAAGGCATTACCCAAATTCCTCTCAGAGAATTGCAAGCCTGGTGAACCACACAAAATCTAGATGAGATTTCTGAGGGCTAACTGCTTAATCTCAAAAAATCAGGATTTGGTCATCACTTCTGCAGGGACGAGTGAGGAAGGTGGTTTTGGAAGTACTTTTGAACAAAAGAACAGATCAGCTGAGAATATACAGCCTTGGTACTTCCCATTTGCTTTGTCAGCTTAATGGAATCAAAATAAAGTGAGGTATTGAGTATTGCTTCTATGGGGCTGAAGTTAAAGGCCATTACTGTACAAATGCCAGCACTAAAATTGAGGGGAAATCCAACTAACAATGCAAGGTAAATTCCTGCATAGGAAAAGAAAATCAATGAACTATGGCAGTTGTCTGAAAACTTTATTAGTTCAATGAATCACATTTATATAGACACTAATAATTGTAATATAAATAAGGCAGTCAGAGTAATATAAAGTAGCCCATCATAAAATACTCAGTATGTCAATGTTATTACCATAGTGTTACAATTACTGAAGTTTAATAGAGAAATATAAGACACACAAAGAAAGTAATTGAGATAAAAGAGCACAGTAAATTGGTATAGTATTGCAGAGAGTGATGAACCACAGTTATTAATTTCAACAATTACAAACTTACAGTCCAAGTTCTGCTTATCCCAATGAATGATTGTGTTAAAGCAAATAGTCCACACTCCTAATGGAATTCCCTACTTCATAAAACTGGAAGGTTTGTTAAACATCCCACCTGGATTTTCTGCAATGCTGCGCTGCCTGTATTTGAGTGTTTCTTCTGCAGCATTAACTGCAGATGGGGAAATTCCTTGAAGTGCTGTAGATTGTTTCTGCACTTTGAAGTGTCTGTCATGAATGTAGCAGACGTGCCATCAGTCTGCCTCAATGATAAGGACCTTCACAATTTTTCACATTAAATAAACTAGTTCTTTTTTGTGTTTCCCTTACTCTAAAAATACCTCTCCTTTACTGTCCCTGAATATATCTCATGTGCTCCCACCCTTTTGAGTGGCTTCTTCAAAGGGAGGCAAAGAAAACTGACTGGCTGTCAAAACAGCATTAAGAAAGAAGAAAAGAAAAAAAAGGAGAAAATAATCCAGTAGGATACAGTAGTGGTCAAGTTTCTACATGGCAAGGAGAAAAGGCAGGACAGAGTTTTGCATAGGCAAAATAATTGCCATTATAAGGCACAAGTCAAATCTAGAGAAATACTAAAAGTCTAGCACTAAATTGAACATGGTGGCATCTTGGCATGATTTACAGCAGACATTTCCTAGAGAATTTCCACTGGAGAGAGACAGAGAGAAGCTCTGCTTGTAGCTTAAGGAGCACAGGATGCCCTCTGATCCGGTTGGCTTTGGAAGTCAGATGAATGAGATTTTATGATTAATCAGAAAATGTACAAAATAAAATACTTATATGGTAGGATATCCACCTTGTTAAGCCCCTCCTTGCTGAGCTCACACATCCTGTGAGCTCTCCCAGTTGTCCAGATGCCTATGACTTGTCTAAGACTTGTCTAAGACTTGTCTAAGCGCCCCATCAAAACTCTTTGGCCTTATTACACTACTGGTTTCTGAGCAAGTATCTGATCTTAAAATAGACTAAAAATTAGGGTGACCTAATTTTGCACACAGCCACAACATTCAGCAATTAATTCTTCTGTTCCCAAAACAATATTTCCCCCTGGTAGCTGCACATGTGTTCCTTCTGCAGCTTGTTCATCACACCATCTCCCTTAATCCCAGAGGGCTGCAGAGGATTCTCAGCCTGACTGCTCCACAGAGCAGCAAAAAGTGCAAACAGAAAGTATAAGATTTAGTGTCTCAGCTGGGGGCCAAAGGGAAAAAATAAATATGCAGGTATCCTGAGATGCTTCAATGCTTTTGATGAATGAAATTGTGCTGTAAATGAAATGCTTTCAAAGAGAGATGGAAACCAATTTTTAAATGTTTGCAAATTCAATTTAGTAATTAATACTTTGCATAGATATTACTAGAGGAACAACTAAGACTGGGTGAGACTGAAAATACCTGTTCTGAATTTGAATTTTTGCAGACAATCAGAAGGACAATTAAAAAGGATAATGTGCAAGTGATAACAGCTTGAAAATTCATTGAAGTAGAGCCTCAAAATCTTTTCATTTGCAGAACCCCTTCAGTACAGTATTTAATAACTTTTTGCAGCATTCTTAGGATTTAAAGTTGGAAATCTTTAGACTCTGGGAAAGATCAGAGGTTTCTGCCTGTTTAACAGTATCACCTATGAGTCTGAATAGAAGGAAAAAATATGTAAAGCTGGGAGAGGGAATTACTGCCGGGACATATGTATGCATTTTCCTGCCACTGTAGGAATGTGCAGAATATCAGTCTGGGTCACTTTGTCTCTGGAAGAAATTCAAGAATTTATCTGTAGGCCTTGTTTTTCCAGCTGCTTTTCTTCAAAGGTATCCAAGTGAGCTCTGTCAGCATAAATCTTTCCATGAAAGAGCAGCATCTGCATCCTGCCCCATAATACTCACACACTTTTTCAGGCTGCTTCATGGGAGATTAAATATCCTGTCTGATGAGGTGGAGGGGCAGTAACAATTGCCTATTGTATGGTTCCTCTAGAAAACTGTATCCAGGTTGAGATATTTCAGAGACACCAGAATAACTTCTTGCTCTTATGAGAAGTGTCTTTATGTTTCTCTGTCTTAGCTTAACTAGAATATGGTAACAAGGGTTGCTACTGATAAAGCCAGATCTGTCATGTGAAAAACTATAAAGTACTATTTCAAGTGTAAACTTGCATCTCTTTTAATACAGACCAATTTCTAGGATTTAATAGCGTAAAATATAAAGTTGAAATATACTTTATATTAGAATAGAGTCAAAGTAAAAAAGGCATTACAGTTTCTTAAATGAGCTATTTCAAGCTTGAGAGCATTTTCAGAATTGCATTTCAGATACAGAAAATCCAAATCTTTCCACAATGGTTCATATCCAAAAGGGATGTAGAAACTTTGAAATGTTTCATACGATAGAAATCCTTTTCCCCTACTAATTATACTTTTATTCCTCCCCCATGCCCCACCCCCCCAAAACAAGCAAACCAAAAAACAAAAAACACAATAAAAGAAACCCATGATGTTGGCCACTGAGGTATTCATACAAAAATTAAAAAGGAATCTCAGGTTTTCATAACATAGTTATGTATGCATTCCCTTTAAAGTCTGATCCAGCATCCACTGACATCAAAGAAGGGACCTTTATTGGCTGAAACTAGTCACTGATGTTTGGATGATATTAGTCACTGAAATGAAGATACTGTGTTCCCAGACTCTCTGCCTATATTATGAATCTTATTTGAATTCCCCATTATTAGTTTTTGCCCAAAACAAGCTTTACAAATCACCTCAGTATTATTAAGTTACAGTGGTACATTATCTCTGTAATGTTCAAATCTCTGCAAAATTCTCTCTGTGTCATTAAGTATGTAAACATACTGTTAGCTCATAATCAGGCTGCAAAATTTATATATAAAAAAGTATTTCTCTTTTGAGGAAGCTTACACTAAGCTGGGGAAAAAAAAACCAACAAAAATCTGTCTACCAATAAACTAACACATCATACTTTCAGATTTAAAAGAAAATGTTATAAATGTAGAAACTTAAGACATTTCCTTAGCTCAGTCAAGAAATTTCATGTAATCTACGGGTAGTTTTATCAGTGTTACATTAAATGATCCTTTCCTGCATTTGCTTCATTGAGCCCTAATAACATTTGTCTTTCCTTCTGAATTGAAATTACATTATCATGCCAAACATTAGAAGAGAAATCTGCTGGGAATTATTTATGAGGAACTTGGTAGAGCAGCTTTTAACAATACCTAGTGCTGGAGCCTTAGCCATGACATTCATTAACCAGAGAAACACTGCCAATTACTAAAAAAGATGAACTTCAAGCACCAAATTTTACCTAAAAGCACAAAAAAACAACCCCACTAAAACCAAAACCTTCCCCACTAATTGCCAAAACCAGGAGGCATCAAGTGGATCAGAAGGATTCTGTCCTGAAAGGTGTCTCCTGCGCCCTGCGGAGCACAGACTCAGACCTCACAGATAATATAGTCCTGTTCTTTTATACCAGGGCTGAAGAAGGGGGGTTGAGCTAATACCCATTCAGGAAGCTTTTTGAGAGGCACGTCAATAAACTGGAGAATCTGAGGGCAGCTAGAGCTGTTCTTTATTATGGTGGACAGGTATATTGATACAATACAATGTTAAGCCCAGCTAAGGTCCACAAAGTCTTTGCAGTAAACAAGGACATTTTTCCTTCTGGAGAAAGGCATTACTTGGATAGCAAGTGTGGGAAAACGTTCCTTTATCATGCTGTCTGCTGACAGCCTGTGCTTCCTTGAGGGTGTTGAACAGCATGTACATGGCTGCAAATCCCAAGCAGGCCCTCCCCCGCTCCATTTGGAGGAGGTACAGAACAGATGAGACCGAGACTGTGTTTTCCTTGGCTGTGACAGATTTGCACACTATCCTAAACTTGCTGTGTTTGGTTGTTTTCCTTCTATCAAAAGAAAGATGTTACAAAAGAGTTTCGAGTACAAATGAACCCATACTCCATATGTTGCTATTTGTATTTGTATATACTTAGGGCACCCAGCAGACCTGGTTATGGAGCAGATCCTTGCTGTTTTCAGTTACTATTCTGCTCATAAACATTTAAATGTGAACAACTAGGTATTGCCATGTCTGCACTTAAATTGCTCATTGTAATTTCACATCAGCTTCTATTCCATACCAATTTTCTAAGTAACATATTATAGTACCTGCTCAAGTATTTTGTGCAGACTGTGTAGGAAGAAGCTTAATCTAAAACATCTGCGGCAAGTCGAGATGATCACATAAACATTATTTCTTTCAGAGGTTCTGTCTATAAACTACACTGAAGTATGTTTCAACTGCATCAGCACAATCCTACCTTTGCATTTACCTTTTATCATCAAAATGGAGAACAGAAGGAAATAAAATACTAGAGGAAAAGTCAAATTCCCAGGCACATAAAACAGTGTGTTCAGACAGAGACTGACAAAGCTCTGAAAATTATGTCCCTAATCTGAAACCTGTTCAATAAACTGCATTAAATATCACTGCTGAGTATCTGTTTATGTGCCTAAATTCCCAGTAAGGCATATGGAAAATTACTTTCTAATGTGGAATCGCCAGAGCTTTTTTGATAGGAAAAACTCCACACACATACTAAACTGTTCCAGAGTAAGTCAATAGTCAACGATTTGCAATTTTTAGAGCCTAATGGATACAATAGACACCTAAGGGATATCTCATCTTCAGCAGCAGCACTGTGCTCCATCACATTACCCTGCAATAGAAGCAATGGCACACCACACAGTCTCATAAAAGAGGGTATAAACTATCCTTGTAGTTGAGATTTAACCTTGGAGGTTGGTATCCATACCCAAGCAATTTCTCTTCAATCATGCCTTTCAGGCATTTTACAAAAAGATAGCAAAGTTGCTTGTTATCAGACATGTTTCAGCTCTAAAGGTACTTAAATTCAGTCTTATCTGCATATAAAATATAATACAGAAGCAGCTTGCCATCAACACACAAATAGCTTTTGTCAGCAAACATGCTAATTAACGAAATTTGTGTTCCAAGACTTTCCATGTTAGTTCCTTAACAAACTAAGCACATTAGCTGTTTTCTCATTACATCATTTGGAATATGAGAATGAATGCAAGTCCCAACACATGTTTCAGGTACTAGAGAGGGTAGATTATAAAGATTCACCTAATAGTTGAAAAAATTTACAAACAAAAGGATCATTTTTACACAAGAAAATGCTCTGAACAGAATATCTGTTAAACACTTAATGCATGCCCCTTGGAAGCCAGTGGAGCATTTGGATCCCCTCTACCCTTGTAAGATCTTATCAATAAAAATCTAGTATGTTTTCAGGATTTGTAGCCTCCCATTTGATCTTTTTCATTCGGAATGTTCTTCAGCATCCTCAGTGGAACATAAGCAGAAGAGTTATATATCTGTACTTCTAAATGCACACGAGGATTTTTCTCTTTATTATGATCCACCAAACAGCAGTGGGATTGAACTAATAAAACATACTGCAACTGAACTATAATATTGTAAGTCAGAATATCAGAGACATTGGTGTAAAGGCAAACATGTCAAAACTTGAATGTCTGGTGACAAGCCATTGATTGGCTTCTATAATTTTAACCAAAATAAATTAGTTTTGTGGGGGCATTTCAGAAGTCCAAGCAGTCCAAGGAAGAAAACTACTCTGGCTTCTGCAGCTGAAATAGCAAATTGAGTAAGAGCAACATTTAGCAAACAGGAAGTAAACTTAAAGAAAAAGGCTCATTTTCAAACCTCAAAACTTGGTTCTACGCCCCAAAGTAACCTGAGGACACAGTACTGTTACCCGCTCATGAATTCTCTTCTTTCAACTTTAAGAAGCCTGGGGGTTGAATAACGATAAAAATCCATGGAGGATGGGAACGCCTTTTTTTTCAGGTAGTTATGCAGGAATAAAAACACAGCCCTATGGTGCTGAGTTCAGTCTCAGCTCACAGTGTAATCAACACTCCTGTGCTCAGTGCCCAGGCAAAGACTCACTGATGAGAAGAGGTTCCTACACAAACAGGCACTGACACGTCAGGAAACTGCGGGTTTAATCACTGCGCCTTCCGTGGAGGGGGGAAAGAACTGTGAGAAAAAAAACTTGAGGCCAAAAACTGCCTAGAGCCTAAACACTGACAAGGACTTCACTTTCCTATTTAGGACAGAAAGGAAGGTAGGAAGTCCTATTATGTGGAGGGAAGGAACAAAGTCATTGACTCATTGGTGAAGTCTATGAATCGAAAAGCACTAATTTAACACATGGATAGTAAGTGGAATGATGGCATCTCTTCAAATGAATTCATAAATTAAAAGGTATTCTACTTTTTTAAGGGACCATTTTTGTTGGTTATGAAGAAATTAAGAAAACTGAAAACCTCTGAGTAAGACATTATAATTGTATTCACAGATTATCACCGAACGCTTGTGTTAAATGAGGAAAATAACATCTACAAAGGTTTTGAGTTTAAAATGAAAACTGCAGCGCGTCAGTCTCAAAGTCAGTTTAGTTCTTGGCAACTCTTCTAAGAACATATTGACTGATCTCTGCCCACATAAAAGAGGAGCCTATACTTAGTGCCTTCAATAAATTGAAGCTTTGGATATTCCAAGAAGGTGCAGAGAATATGGGGGAAATATAGTTTTTTTAAAAATGCCAGGTATTTCCTTCTGTACAGTTACCATGCTAAACACAGTAAAAGCTGGATGAAATGCACTGTATATGGACTAGAAGTCAGACTAGATAAGCTATTCTGACCTTAAAATGGAGACATAACTTAACTGCATTTTAGGGGACTCAGTAACACAGGCATCTGGACAAAAGTTCTATGAGAGTATTCCTTTGCATTATAGTGGTGTATTTAATAACACTTCGTACTTTTACTGTAAAATAGTATCTGTATCAAAGTACCAGGTTGTCTCCCATCTGCTTCTTGGGTTTTTTGCTTCATGTTTCTCCTCCTTCATGTTCTTGTCTCCAATTGTTTGTCCTTTTCCATTTTAATGTCCCCCGCTACTTACTTACTTTCAGTTTTTACTTGCATATGGCAATTCCTTTTGCTTCCTGTTTCTCTTCGTCATCTTCATCACAAAATAGATACTGATAATGTGACATTTTGCTGCTCTGCCTGTATTACTAAACATATTTTACAGCTGGGAGACTGGCACAGGTAACAAACAATTTGCTGTTTTACTAGTGCACCTTTAACACATGTATCACTGCTAGAAACAAGAAAGAGATCTACCTTACTGGACAAAGCCCTCACTTAAATGTTTTTCTTTTATTCTACAAAACTGAAAGAACCCTTATTACAATTATAAATATAACACATGCTGTCGGAGATAAACATACTGTTTCATCAGTGAGAAATCTTGAAGAACTGTTTTGGAAGGCCTTTCTCTCATTCCCCATCTCTACTTTCGATAGGCAGCCGTGTCAGATTCTCTGCCAGTGTTCAAGTTAGTGAACACATTGGCACCACTGCCATTAAATGGAAGTTCTTTTACAAAACTACACCAATTCTAAATCTGCTCCCTCCTCTGTCATACAACAGTTAAGTTTCATTTCTGTGGTTTTGTCATCTGCACTAACTAGTCATGCCATGCCCCAAATTAGACATTGACCTGGCTTCCAATGCACTCTCTGTAGAGGAAGCAGAAAACACAGAAGTGTCTCACAAAACTCACTGATCAGGCTGTGGTTTATTAAGAAGTCATGAAAAAACTGATTGACATTAATTACAAAGCTTTGGCTCAAGCCCTTTGAGAATGGATGTAAATAGATTGTATGGTATTACAGCAGATTTAAAGCATTCTTTAAATTTGGGTTGTATTACAAAATATGCTGAAGGTATTTATTAAAAAAAAAAAATCAAACAGCCATTCCCCTGTTTGTGAAGGCAAGAAGAGCAAATCAACCACTTTACAAAGCTGAACTATGATGCCCCTAGCCAACTTCATCATCTGCTTTGTAGTGAATTAAACAATTGTTTATACATGTGACATTATCACTACAGGATTAAATTCATATTTATTCATTGTACAGCAATTCAAATAGAAACACTGATTGAAAATATGAAGGCTCTAATCAAAACTCTTTATAAATAAGGTAATTTTTCTCTATCAATAATTTACCAGTGGGAAATAGGAAACACTCTGAATTATTTATAACAACAAAATTAACTAGTTAATCAAATAATGATTAATTTGATTCTTCAACTATTGTTGAGAATTGAAGTGCACGAGTGTTAAGCAGGGTCTTGTTTCATGGCAGTCATAGATTTTATAGTGCATGAGAAACTGTCACGACTATAATTTAAACTTTCGTAGAATCAAAATTTTTTCTGCACAGGGTCAGGATTTTTTTATGCCTCTTTGAAATCAAAAAGAGAGAGAGATTTTGTTTGTAGATGAGCATTTATTCATCTTTAAGCAAATGGGTGAGGCTACAACTTGTTCATTACCACAATTACTGACCTAGCCAGAATTAAATGAACTCTGCATTTAAACTAATATTCAATTAGCAATGAATAAGAGTACTTAAACAGCAATTTAAATATATCCATTTTGGTGGAATGAGTATTATAAAAGAGACACCTACTTCATATTAGAAGTAATTTCCTGCCTAACTCAGCATCTTAATATTATCTCCTGTGCTTATTTACTTTTCATATCATTACCACTGTGGCTTTGCCAGATCTTTTTTTTTTTAATGATAACATCAGTTCCCCTTAGCCAAGGTTCTTATTTGCCATAATTGTTTTTCACATTAGAACTTTTCAGAAATTAATGTCAACTTGGCATTTATATCTGAGGTGATGCTGAGAACTTTCTAGATATCCAGAAGAGACAATCCAGAAGAGTTCCACTACTAAATGCGGGTTCCTAATTCAGCTGGTGATGCTGACCAACACTAAGCCAGCAAGTATGTTCAGAGTACCTCTGAATTCAGAGGAGATAGCAAGGTTCTGTTCACTATTGTCCTCGGTGTGTAGTTTAGGCATTCTTTCTCTCTGGTGAGACACTTTTTTGCTGCTTATTAGAGTTGATTCCCAATTTTATTTTTTTTTTTTAATATCTATATGATTACTGTTTTAAAAAACTAAATTTCTTGTAAAAGGGCAAAGGACACTGCTGTTAGAATTAGGCAGTGCAGAGAGAAAATCAGGATTTTTCAGAATGGCATTCATAATATTTTTGCACTAACTGACTTTTCAGAAGAGAGATCAGGTTAAGAGCAAATAAGGTCAGAAACAGTGACTTTATATTTTTAAAATTGTTGAACTTAATATGGTCTTTTTTCATATTCTGAGCAGTCAGAATTCAGTGATGAATCCAGTTACTTTTTTTAGAAGTTTAACTTAACCTATCATTTAGTTCATGTAAGGTGGAAAAATGATCTCTTTATAGTTGGGATGGGACAGATGAGAGTTATACAACTGCTACGAGAGTAGCTGCAGATTCAGAAAGCTGATGATGAAAATACATTGTAGTGAGGAAAGTAATCCTACCACCTTATCAGAGCCATACCAGGCTCAGAGTAGTCCTAAAGCTGAACTGGAACACTGTATTCATTGTCATTATTTAGTCATCTCCTCTCCTGTCCCTTCCTAGATCTCCTCCACCTAGAAATAAGCATGAACACTATAGTAAGTATCTGCTGGTTTGGGTTGGGATAGAGTTAACTTTCCTCACAGTAGCTAGTATGGGGCTGTGATTTGGATTTTTGCTGCAAACAGTGCTGACAACAGAGGATGTTTAATTACTGCCGAGCAGGGCTTACACAGAGTCAAGGCCTTTTCTGTTCCTCATCCCACCCCACCAACGAGGGGGCTGAGGGGCACAAGAAGCTGGGTGAGGACACAGCCAGGACATCTCACCCCAATTGACCACAGCAATATTCCACACCATATGGCATCATGATCAGCATATAAACCAGGGAGAAGAAGGAAGAAGTGGGGAATGCTTGGGGTGATGGTGTTTGTCTTCCCAAGTAACCACTACACATGATAAAGCCCTGCTTTCCTGGGGATGGCTGGACACCTGCCTGCCCATGGGAAGTAGTGCATGAATTCCTTGTTTTGCTTTGCTTGTGCATGCAGCTTCCCCTTTTAAACTGTCTTTACCTCAACTCACCAGTTTTCTCACTTTTACCATTCTGACCCCTCCCTCATCCTGCCAGGGGAAGAAGGGGGTGGGAGGAGGCACATGGAGTTGAGTGAGCAGCTCTGTGGTGTTTGGATGCTGGCTGGTATTGAAGCGTGACAGTATATCATCTGTTCTCCTCTGAAAGAGGTGCCAGAGGGCAAGTTAAGCAACTGAACTAATATGAGCAAATATTTAATTTTCCACAGCAATGCCTTGAACTCAGTAAAGAGTCAGAAAAATTCCATTTGTAATAATATGACTGAATAAAGAATTTGATTATTTTTTTTATCAAGCTGGGGGGAAATAGCACAAATGTGAAGTTCAAAATCAGTGTCTCACAACAACCTTTTCCCCACACTGTTTTCTTACAAAGTTACAAAAGCAATCTTTATACCCTTTATACCTTTTTGGGTATAAAGCGGAGTCTGGGAACACTGAAGTCTTCTTGAATAAATGATGGGGAAGAAGGTTCTGCAAGTGTTTAGAAGCCCTCAGAAACAACAAATACTGAATCAAAATATTATTATCCTCTAGTATTGATATTATGAGACAGCAACAGGCATATGCACTGATTCATTTTCAGGTCCAAGTCTTCCCTCAACCACATTGTGGTTGTATGCTCATGGTCAAATGCATCCTGTAGGCAAGTTGGACTACCTACTGCTAAAAATCCACCAACTGCAGCATAGTTTGATGGGCATGCTGCTCATGACATATTTCATATATTCTGTCTTACAACATCCACTGGTCAGAATCAGGAAAAGAAAATATCCCTCGCTGCATGTGCTGCAGGGCATCTGCTGTTGTGGCAATATGTAGTTAAGGACCTGAAAAACATCTGCCGTATATCTAGTATCAAGGACATGCAGTCTCCTGTTTGGACACTGTAATCAACAAAAATGTTTTCTGGGTAGTTCTAAAAGTAGCCATGTGTGTGTGGGAATATTGAGACATTAAAACCACCCTTCTTAAAATTACATGAGTAAGACCAATTCAATCAAAATCTAACAGAGAGGTTCTCTCTGGGAAGACTTTTTCTATAATTGCAGATCATGTTTAGGTCTGCTGAATATGCTACAGAAATTGCATAACTGTACTTTAGGACTTCATCAGGTGACCCAGATTTTCTCCCAACTCAGTCATTGATTCTATAAAATTATTCACATACTTTAAACATCTTGATGAGAAGTCCAAATATTCTTAGGCTAATGTTCTTAGGCTTTCTATAAACATTGGTGGAGGGTGGGGGCTATTATAGGACATGGTTCAGAGTAACTGCTAAATTAGGTTCAAAAGGATTAGCATGAATATTCCCTCTTCCTTCATGACTCCCAAAACTGAAATTTAGATGGCACACTCCAAAACTTAGGAAGGACAGAGGCAGTCTTATGTTGTCCCTGAACTATCAGAGATGCCCCAGGTACTAAAATGGCACCCAAAATATTGTAGCATAGGTACAGAGCCATTTATATTATGCTTATGTTGCTTTTGCATAGGTGGAATCCTGACCTGGCCACTCCAATCCTGAAATCTTTCTGAATTTTACGTCCTGGAGTTAGTGATCTGAAGAATCCTGAGCATCTTCAGAGTGGCTGACGGCAGGAACCCCCAAGAGCACAGTCTCACTGCAGAGAACCTGGTAGGGAGTTTCCACAGGCTATAAATGATCCTCACTCCTTTGACAAACAAAAGTTAAGGTTCAACCAGCTCCTCCACAGAACAGTTCTGCTGTTTACAATTGTCAATACAGGAAAATGCTCCACTGGCAACACTTTATAACCTTTGAGAAGAGAAATCTCTATGGTAGCAGTCCTGCTAGTTCCTTCATGTAATAGACTCCTTGCTAGAAATTTGGTGCTTGGAAAGGCAGGGCACTCGCTCTCGAGAACCCTTTGGGGTATGACAGTGACAATGCTTTTGTAAGCCTGTCTCATTTTATCCAGCATTAAGAAAGGTTTAATATATTTCATGGCACTGTGTGGCATAATTGCTTGCATCTTTTTTTCCTTTGACTCTTCCAAAGTGAAGGATGTTATTTCCATACATCCTCACAGGCTATGCCTCATTAATGGTCATCCAGGCCACAGCTGTATATTTATTTCCATGCATGATTTCACAGTGTCTCTTTGAAGTTTTTACTTTGAAAGTCATTCAGTCTTCTCTTGAAAAATGTGAATAAGAGGCCAGCTGATTTGTCCCCAAAGATAATCAAATTCTGCAAGTCTCTGTGCTGTTTTTTACACACTACTCCTACCTCTAAGGACAGAAGTACTTTTTAGGTTGAACTGTTAAAGCAAGTCAAAGGCAGGAAGGTGAATCAACCATGCACTCAAATGAGGATGAGATAACTCAAATGCTTTCATACTGCAGGATAGCTATTTCATTATCTTTTGCTTGCAAAGGGAAGCAGCAGTTCTGATTAAACACTATTTTTTCTGAGCTCTTTGTAAGCATAACTCAGTGAAGATGACGGTATGATATGGCTGAGTTTTGAAGGCTTGTGCTTAAAAGACATATATCTTTAAGGCTGGTACCTTACGTGGATTCTCTCCTAATTAAGAACACCTGTAGAGGCCTGACCAGACCCTGTGGTTTGCAGCAAAACTGCCGAAGGGCTCTGAAAAGGCAGAAACTTTGTGTTGTCTTTTAACCTAAATTATAACAGGGTTCAAGCCTGTGCCAAGCAGAGTAAAACTATATAATTTATGAGCTATGAGGGCAGCTCTGGGCCCCTCTGAGGTGATTTTTATCAGTGCAGTAGCATAAACAGCTCTGCTTTACTTGAACATTGGGAACAGGGAGCAGTGGAAGGCCTGCTGTATAAAGGGGATCCAACCTGTGCTAGTACCTATGTAGCCCACGGATACTCAGGTAAGTGTGTTTGCACTCCTTTACTTCTTTGAGCAACATCAGAGGAAGAGGTTACGCTGAGCTCTTCTGCAGTGTGCTAGAGACTGAGCATGGGCTGTGTTCTGCGGGGTTGGAGGAGCTGCACTTTGAAGCCAACGATTTGCTTTTTGCTGTTAAAAGTTTTAAGGTTGTTACAGAGGATCTACTTTGTTTGATTCATTGTCTGCCTTTGTTTTGGAAGGCTCAGTTGTGCCAAACCTCACCAGTGGTGTAATAGAACTACCCACAGTATTACAAACTCTAGTCAGCTCTGATGATGGATTTGGGCCCTTGCTTTCTCTGTGTTTTAAAGTCATATTCCTATGCACAAGCAGGTGCTATTTAAGAACTGGTCCTTGAGTCAAATGGAAAACTATTAGATATAAGCAGAACATATAAAGAATTCTTCTATTTTATTTTTTTTTTGCTATGTACAAATAATATAGTTATATATAAACCATAAAGGATAGTTTGTAACAAACTCAAAATGTTCTGTATAGAGCAGAACTCAATCTATTTATTTTTCCTGTCAGGGTTAGAGGGGCTTTGGGACACTTAAATAATAAGCTATTACTGCAGCTACATGTTCTTTTCAGTAAATAGTAGGCAAGAAGTGAGAATAGCCTAAAAATATCAGCTATCTGGAAACAGAACTAAGGCAAAGTCCAGCTGACCCAGCTCCAGGGACATCTGGCTTTTGTTTCTGTCTCAGGTGGTTAGGTTTTTGTGGTGTGGATGTTGGGAGGGGAACGGGGGGAGGCAGGGGTTTTGTTTGTTTGAAACCATCATTTTGACTCTAATCTTTATAGGAAAACGGACACCTTGAAAATCCTAGTGCTGTGCTTCCTTATTGCATATCTCCAGCAAGAATAAAATGTAAAATGACCTTAAAAGCCTTTGTTGGTATTGGTTCCTGATGATTACTATTGAAACAGCTACAATAGCTGGTGTCTCAATTTGAAAAAGAAAAAAAAAACCTCTTTGAAGTTGCGCTATTTTTTAATTTCTCTGTAATGTTAATTGCAGGCTGCTGCAGAGAGAGAGGTGGGGAGATAAATTTCAGGCTCAGCTTGCCAGTTGCAGCAGAAGGGGACTTGTTATTTAAAAGCTTTTTCTTGATGAGAAGCTGGAGCCCTGCCCTCATTGAGCACTGTCAGTTGGCATAGCTCTCTTGTGCTGCCCAGTTATGCCCCATAAGTCTGGGATAAGAAGCACTTGCTAAATGATCAAGAGGGTGATTCTTAGAAACGTTTTACAACATTATGTAAGAACTGAGTCAGGCTGTAGGTTGTCCTTGGACTTGAAACAAGCAGGGTCACAGTTCCAGCCTGAACATGAGCTTGATGCTCTTCTATACTTTAAGCCATTATGGTCTGTGACTAACTCTGCAGTATAGATTGGCACAGCCTCAAAGGAAGGTATTTCCCTGCATCTGGGAAAAAAGTGGACATGGCCAATGGCCTTTTAAAGCATACTTCAAGAAAACAATACAACAGCTAGAGGCATCATGTGTAGGTTGTTTAATTTCTTCAGCATAATTATTCTTTTAATAGATGTGTGCAAGTACCATAATTCTCCTCTCAGAATTCCAGTAGAAGACTAAATGCTTGGCTAGTTCAGGCCTATGACTTCTATGGGATCTGTACTGTTGTTTGTTGCACATTTAATGTAATGGCCTTGTTCTGTAAACAAAAGATCAAAGTCAGATTTCTCCTGTAGGATCTGAGCATCAAGAAAAGTTAAAGTCACTTTTGATTAAAAACTTGCAATATATGAAATATTTTATGCAATGCTGATAGCATTGTTCATAGCGTGATTGAATAATAGCATAACTTTATACAAACAATATCCTCAGAACACACCTTATATGAGTGTATAAAAAACATATAGGGCTAGTTTGTTTGGGTGATTATGCAAGTTGTACCATCCACTGCAGCTCATTTTTGTTGTACCTTTCTGCTCATTGTGCATCTGTTTAGCACTGATAATACTTTTTATCTTCTGTTTGTCATTTCAAATGTTCATTTTGCTTTCTGAATCAATGGTAGTTTGAAAGTTTCCCTCTCCTCTGGTCCCCAAGACTAGCTCTGAGATGGATATTCTCCTGTGTCTGAATGGAGGAAAAGAAAGTTGTGCCTTAGAGCAGTATAATGCTATATTACTAATAGAGCACTACAGTGCTATATTAGGGACATCCTTTGTCCCTAAAATAATGTGTTTAAGTTATAAAAGCTGAGGTGGTTATCCTGTTTATCAGTGTGAACATGGCCAGAATGCTGACCAGATGAACCAGATAGCATTCTTATTGTATATTTAAAAGTGTTTTGCTAGCTGAGGTGGATTTTTTTTTATAATACCTTACAGGATGATTCCCTGAAAGAGAAGAATGTGGAATCCAATTCTGTTTTTTTCCCATGCTATCCATGTTTTTCCACCTGAAAGATAATAGGAGTTTGTGTAGAGGTTTTTTGTTGCTTTATATAGGTCTTCATTAAGCAAGCAAGTCTACTGCTTTTGCCTGACAGTTGTAGTGGTACTGGTGCTGAGAAACACGGAGATCTCCCTTCTTCTCAGCTTGTTTTCTGTTCTATCTGCATTTAAGACTCAGCGCTGCTCAGAGAATTGATTGGAGTCAACCATAACTAAGATCACTATCTACTGATCTCTACCAAAATGTTCTGAGGATTTCACTTTGACAAAGCCTCTTTAAAAGGCTATTTGTGCTTAAAGACAGATTACTGTGTGAAACAGTTCTTCTCATAGGACTGGGCAGTGAAGTCTGTCAAATTCCTTCTCTTCCTTCAAAAGCTTCTATTGGATGTCCTCTGTCTTGACTTGGTGCAGGGGGCACTGTATGTACCTTGTTGCTGTGACTATTCTCCAGAACAAACAGAATTAGTAGCTCGCCAAACTGAGCAAGAAAGCTCAGAAAGACTGTAGGAGACATCAGACCAGGATATGTATTACAGAGAACATATATTCTGTAATGTGAATGGCCTGCACTTAAATGAGAAGGTAATATCTGTCTCAGATAAGGGCAGTGTGTTGATGAGTACAGAGATAAGCCCCCTCTGAAACAAAACCATGCATGGTAGCTGCTGAAAGACTGCTGATAGCAGACATCAGGAATGTATCTTCATGCAAACAGGATCACTGCTAGTGAAAGTATTGCCATGACCTGAAAGGCCAGGAACTCATGCTGACAAGAGATGAACCTGTAAATCACCAGTTTGAACCAGTCTACAGTTTGAGGCAGGCAGGGCAGCAGGCTTAGGAAATCTGAGCATTGTGTGCTTTGCGCTACCTATGCTGTAAGGCCTTCAGGGGAGGGTATAACTTTCTGTGATGGTGGAAGATTACTCAGTAACAATCACACAGGAAGCTTAGCAGTCAGTCTGGACACTGGCAAACTGTTGTCCAACCACACTTCAGTCAGTACTGGTGACATAGCAGCTGGGAACAATACAGTGGGAGTTTGGGTAGGTCCATGATGAAATATCTGTTTTACTAGAAGAGAAGCACAGCAAAACTTGGAACCCTTATTTTCACTACCCTCACCTCCAGTTGCACGGTAGAGAGCACCTGGAGAAGGATGTTTGCTCATCCTGTTACTTCTTTTGGTGGACTTGGCAGTGTTAGGTTTGCGGTTGAACTCAATCTCAAATGCCTTTTCCAACATAAGTGATTCTATAAGATCTGTATGCTTCCTCTAATGGTAGTTTTCTAGCCTCAAAACCTGACAAAAGAGGGCAGGAAATATTTGGGGATATGAAGGGAGGCAAACCTATTTTGCACAGCAATGGCATGTTCGAAGAACAAGCCTACAATGGATGTTGTCAGGCATGGAATACACAGCACTGGGAGGCATAGCTTCGTATAGTATTGTATAGCTTTGGGTTTTCTTCAGAAGAAAACAATAGGCAGCTGTCTCCTGGGTAACAAGAGAGAGGAAAATGGTGCCACATGGACTAAAAAGAATCAAATCCTAATTGCAAACTTTGGCTGTGCACATTAAACTCTCACTAAACCAGTAATAAAGTACAGCTTAGGTTGGCAATCTCATTTAGGGGACAGAGATTGCTGTACTCCTATAATTCAAATGCAGCTGGTTGATTGCACTGAAAGGTGTAAGAAAACTGAGATAAATTGTTTTCTGTGTAAGACTTCTGTCATATTCAAGATAAATATTTCAATTTTGAAAAGAATTCTGCAGATTCCTTCCCTCCTTTACTTGGGCTCTTCTTGTAAAATGTTGCTACAATCCTTTCTCTTTATCAAAATAAAAGTCTAACCCTGCAAACTTGCTTTACTCACTTTCCCTTTCAGCTAAACCATAAAATTCCATGTGTGTAAAGTAGCTTGTGTGTTTTACAGGATTAGAGCCATACCATGCTATAACTTTAATCTCTCAAACTCCTTGGCACTCCCATGCTCTGTCTTCCTTGGACACTTCATTGATGAACATTGCTTATTCACATTAAGCTTCAGCACAGTTCAGCTGGAGCTGCTCTAGTTTTGATCCGTTGTGCAAACAGAAATGTCAGTGTACTTTGCTAGATATTAGCTGTGATTTATGATTTCTTTTTAATCTGTGCTAATTTGGGAGCTGGTTGGCAATAATACATAGCTTGAAAAAGAGCATTAGTGACTCAAATATTGTTGCCAGGTTTCTGTGGTTTACTTTTGCCCATACCAAGCATTAAGCAATTAATCTCAAGGTCTTAGACACAGCAAAACAAAACAACCTCTCAGATGTGGCTTACATTTGTTCGAGGAAAACTTTCATTGGAAATGAGGAATTTGAAAGAAAGAAGAACAGAATATTTATAAACAATAACTATATGACAAAATGCTTCTGTAAGTAGAGATTAAACTTAGCATTTGTAAGATTTTAACCTGTTTTTTGGGTATTGTCAAGCACAGGTAAACCATTTGATAAGTAAAACAAAAGATCTCGTACAAGTTGTCTGCAGTCTTCACATGTATGTCCTGAGAACTGTTTTTTTTTTCCTTTAAGACATTTTTCTCCATTGGAGAAGGTTTGATAGACGTGCCTCAGGAAAAAAGTTGTCTTTCAAATTGGTGCCAGGTATTGTAGAGATGAATTAAATTGCCCAGAGCAAATGTGGAGTGAACAGTGGCTGTACAGCCTATGGCTATCCACGCTGAAAGTGACTGTTCCTTTAGTAGCATAGACAGCCACACAACATCTACAATGCTGGGAACATTTGATGAGCCATATCATTGTGCATGGCTAAAATAATGTATTGCCTGGGTTTTTTTCATGCTGCAAAATGCAACAAACTCACTGGAAAACAATAGAAAAAGACCACAATAATTTTTTTTCCCCCTAGCTCTGCACCATCTAAATATGTTGTATATTTTTTAATTATGTAAGCCAGAATAAACCAGCTACAGAACTATGTCCAAAGTTTTGGATGACATAGGACAGTAACTATTTGCATACCTGGGCCAGGCATGAACTTTCCAGCACTGCTGCATGACTTGTGTAGCTTGTTCAAAACCAGGCTAAACCATGGGACTCAGTAGATCTCAGGTTCATTAACAAACTGTGCACCATGCTAGCTCAGATACTGAGCTCACAAGTGTGCATGCATGGTGAAGAACAAGTGAGAAGCTTTTCAAAATACTCCTGGCAAGCCTCTGGACTGTTCATCACTGGCTGGAGAGAGCAGCTGGGCTGGAGCCTGGCTGTGCATGAATGTCTGGCACATGGGGCACAGCACCTCTTGCCTGAGACACACAAACCAAGGATCGGGGATCAGTCATGTGCAGCCAAGTTCCATCCTCAGCTGTGAATCCCTGCCCTGTGGCTGCAGGGTGTGCCAGCTGCCTGTGCCCCGCTCTGGCAGCGCAGTAATCGCTTAGATCAGCTGTGACCACAGGTAGCCGGGCTGGAGCACACCAGCCTGTCTCCATGACAAGCAGCAGACACTGCAGGCTCTACCTTTCAGCTGAAAATTGTTCTTCTTCAGCAGAAGTTAATGACAATGGCAGCCACTTGGGAAGCAACCTCATCCCTCTTATGTTTGCTGATGAAATCAGTGTTTTCAGCCTGCGCTTTGGGCGCTCTTAGGCTTCCTCCCCTTCTTCGGTGAAATCCCCAAAATTTGCCTGAGACCATCCTGAAGGATGAAATGTGAGTGCTGCAAATCTTCATGAGCCAAATCACATCAGCCTCAAGTGAGTTTTTCTAATAGGTCAAGATGGCCAAATGCACAGATGGACTGGCCAATGACCACTGCAAAAGGCCAAGGCTGGGCAACAGCCCTGGAAAAGTATTTCTCTCTGCCTGATGTCAATACTTTGCTGAGAACCAGGATCAACTCTGTGTGTGTAGGTGACAACACAGGAAAAAAAAACGGGTATTTAAACGACCAAATTACTTGAAGCAAACAAAGATTTTGATGATACAGGTTGATTTAAAAATATACCTCTGCCTCTAATGTAAGTACAAACCAGCTCTAATATTTCCTCTTCCCATCTGTCTCGGCACACATTCTGACTTCATGATGGATTGGAAGGGTTGCTGGTTTTGAGGGGCTGGGATTTTCTTTTGAGAAATGTGTGGGACTTAAGTCAAAAAATGTTTAAACAATACACTGTTGTTACTGGAAAGTTTCTTAATTGTGATAGTTCAGAAAAATCTTAGCAGTGTTATCAGAAATGTAAAGGAATCCAGGTAAAATGGCTTTTGCAGAGAAGGTAGCAAATGTATTTGTTTCCTGTCATGAGGCATGCTTTCAAGTTCTTGTATGGGGAAATCAAAGAAGCTGGGAGGAAAGAACCATTAGCCAAATACTTTTGGTATTCCTAAAGTGTGTCCAAAAGGAACATAATTTGCTACAACCTTTGCAAGATTCATTAGAATGCAAAGATAAGGACCTAAAATAACCAATGTTTTTAGGATTAATTATATTGCCTCATTTTTCACAGCTTTGGAGATGTTGGACATTTTCAACCAAATTTGACAGAAGAGCTTTTAAATATAGTGAAGTTCACTAAGGTATTATGAGAACTGTGGTATAAGCAGGGAAGAGAGTTCCTATCATTGTTCCTAGAGAAGTTGCCCATGGATATGTTAGATGTTGCCCCGGCTGATCCTACTGAGATTTGAGACAAGCTGCAGGGTATTCCCCAACAAGCACAGTGTAGCACAAGAAACATGGGGAAGTAGAGCAGGAGTAATTAAGGGTGTGGATCTGAGCATAAGAGTGTGGCTTGTCTTTCTAACAGGATTGTTCTATACTGCTAACAAAGTAATTTTTAGACCAGCTTTTCATAACAGCTCACTAATGTGTGCTGTCAGTGATGTGACACAATTAACAATTAACATTTTGGAACTTGTGAGGATTCTGGACTGCCACTAAGAGGAATTGCGAGCTGGAGACAAGTATGTTCTCCAGAAAACAAGGAATATATTTGCTCTGCTGGAGAAAGAGCTGCTATCTCCTCCTAACTGTTCCACTACTATTTAACAAAGTGGAGATCTCTCTTTTCTCCTCCTGTATGAAGCAATGGACCCAGCTTTCTCACAGTCTGTCTGCACCACCACTTTCTTCCTTAACACATGTAACCCAAACAAAGCTCAGCTATGTAGTTCCCCAAAACCCCTTCCCCTACCTTCATGTTACCTGTTATCATAATCTCATTCATTTGAAATGGTTGATCTCTATAGTTACACCTTATCTTTATCCCCTCAGGGGTCTTATCTGTCCTACACTTGTAAGCCCATTTCCTGTTCTGATGAGCCCTTGGGGTGCTTTCTGCTTTTCCATGTAACTGTTTACAAGCTGCCTTTGAGGGCCCAGCTGTCACTATAAGACTAAAGACTGAATCCAAAATCAACTAAATATAGCTGTTCCACAGGGAACCACCTTTACTGATAAGACCAACAAATTACAGGAAAAAATAGAGATGCAGAACATAAGTCCTGTACAGCCAAGAGCTGAACAATGACTAAAACAAAAAAAGGTTCAATACAGCCAGGAAAAAAAAAATGCAGCAAGCAAGGTAATGCTATTCAACCAGCCTTGCCTTGCCTCCTACCTAGATAACTGAGATATAGTCTGGACTTTTGCTTCCTGCCCAAAAGGCATGATTATCAGGGGGTCCCTCAAGGAAGAAGGCTACAATGATGGTGGGTATCTGCTACAGGTGAGACAGGAAGAATAGCTGCTTCGGGAGTGGGGAGAAACTCAGATGTTTTCCAAAAGATGAGGCTACTCCTTTCTCTCAACTCTGAGTCTCTGTGTACCCTCATGAGGAGGCACTGCAGGGATGGAAGGAGGGGTCGAGGTAGGCAAAAAATAGCAATTTCCATATGAATCTGGTTGTTTAGGTAAGAACTATATGAACCCTTGAGAGCACTGCAGTCACAATTATATAGATTGGCAGGGACCTCTGAAGATCATCTTGTCATCAACACTGGAACCAATCAGCCATGTCTTTGTCTACACAACTCCTTAAAATCTCCATGGGGTGAAGATTCTTCAGTCTCTTTGGATAACTTGTTCTAGTGCTGCACAACTACATTCCTTGTGAACATTCTGTTAATATCCAGTCCTGATGTCCCAATTTGCCTTTTGCCATATCATCTGCTACTACTAAGAGGGTTTTTTTTTTCAAGGCGGAAAACTAGCTATAATTTTCCATATGGAAGGCAAACAATGAACTTGTATGTGTACACCGTGGGTCACTAGGGAGTCAGCTAGAGTGAACAACATGCCACACCAAATTCACCACTAACAGTGCCCATAATGTTCACATGCCTAGGAATCCTATCACATTCTTCCCTCACTTCATTCTTGACTTAAAATTGGGATCGTGTGATGAACTAAATCCTACAGCTTCACCTTGTTTAATGGGATTTGACGGGGGGCAGGAGGACAGTAAATGAAGAAGCAGCTTTATTTCTACAGATGCCACTTTAAAGCAATATGGAAATGATGGCCCTACAATAACTTTGGTGACTTGTAGAAGGTCAACTATCAGAAAATGCACCTTAATAGAGGTGCTGTATAAGGACAACAAGCTACAAGAAGCTCTGAAGCCTACAGTTCAACTTGGGATAGGATAGCTAACATAGCTAACATATGGTTAACTTTAAAAGTAGGCACTCATTTGCATATTGCTGATATTAGGATAAGATTTAGAAGATAAAAATCTGTACAACCCATTATGCTGTTCTCCCTTTGTTAGCCTGCAGAGCTAGTAGGATGCTGGGGTTGGAAGGTATTTACGTTTTGCATTCATCTTAATGAGTTTAGTGTCACTCATCAACATCAGAAAAATAAGATTTTCCACAAAAAAAGTAATAGGAGCAAGGGAGCTTGCAGACTCATTTCCTACACAATTTTGCAAGGTACCCAGCTAGTAAAAGAGTTAGCTTATTTACAAGTAGCTTATAGGGTCTTGCAGACCCTTTCTTGACTTTCATTTTATCTCATTCCTCTTCAAAATACTTTCTGGCCTTCTGTCTTAAAACTGAAAATCCTTTTCCTCCTCTTCCTGAATGTCATAGAATCATAGAATTATAGAATCATTAAGGTTGGAAAGGACCTTTAAGACCATCAAGTCCAACTATCACAGAAAAGCAATCTTTAGAAATTTAGGAAAGGTTGACAGGCTGCTCCTGCTTTCAGTGCTTGCCATGGTCCAATGTTAGCTCCAGTAGGAATGCCCAGCTTTGTCACTTTCTAGTTTGAAGAACTGTGAATAGACCCAATAAGTACCAGGAACACTAAGGAACCTGGGCACAATCAGCAAGTGTAAACCTACACCTCTGTCAGACACTAAGATCCTGGGACGGGAGGGTCCAAGTGGCATTTATCAAAGAGCTTCTATCAAAGGCTCATAACTTGGCCAAACTTGGATGGATTTTTTTTTTTTTCTCCTGAAGCAGCACATGATCGCTCTTTGACATGTGTTCCTCTCATTTTCTCATTTTGTTTTTGTACATATAGTCTGCTGTGTGAGGCATAAAAAAATAATGTTACTATAATTCTTGGTAAATTGCTACAATTGACAGAGCTTTACACGCACACATAAAAAAAAAAATCCAAATTCAGCCATGTACTGGGCATGGAATATTTAAGCCCAAATAATAAACAATTATATGCTAGAGAGAGGAGTGATGAGCAAGCATATTAATATGTATTAATGTTAGAAGCTTTGCCATTAACCATTTCAGATTATGGTTTAACTGTTGTGTTCACTTACCTGTTATGAGACTAGCCAAGTGAGAAAGACAAATGAGATTTAGTTCTTGGAGGGTTTAAATTGTAACATCTGAAATGCAGAATGCTATTGACGAGTGATTAGTACCTATTGGAAAACAGTACCAAACACTGTATCTATTTCTCTGTAACTCCACATCAAATATTATTAATCTTGTAAAATAGTAATAATAAGGTTTTCTTTTAAGTGTTAAGCTTGTTCTCAGTTTTAGAGATGAAAGCCAAGATAGGTTCCTTCATTTTGTTTCATCATCATTAATAAAATGGATGTAGGTCAAACTAGATTTTCATTGGCAATTGCATAACTTTATAGAGTTGCTACTGATTGAAAATAAGCAATTATCTTTCAAGCCTCCTTTTTCTTTTTTTTTTTTTCCTTTTTAAATGAAGAACTAGGAAAAAGCAAGTCTTGGCTGGACCTGTAGAGATAACAAGATAAAAGTAGCAAAAACTCTTGCATTAGTAAAGGAAGCTATTAATCTACCAGGACACAGAACTGATCAAATGAGTGAGCTGAATATAAAGGTGAAAAAAAGATGGAGCACCAGATACTCTGAAATGTGGTGCTGCTATTGGAAATGCCTGCACCAAATGGTGCAAATGTAGTGGAGATGATGAACAGCTAGACATTAGTAAGGTATAATGTCTTTGCGTTTTAGAAGTGATAGCATAGAGGCAAAGCCAGGAACTCAGCTGGAAGTAGCATTTATATGGCTATATTTTTCTGTGTAGGTAAATCAATTTATTTTTTTCCTAACAAAATCTCCAAAGGGTATCCTACTGGTCTGCATGACTACACTGTGCATGGTAACAATAAGTCTCTAGAGAGTCAATACCACCTTGCGCAGATTTCAAGCCTCCGGTTTTTTGTGTTGCTCCGAGAACGTGGCTTCTTATACAGCCTGTCTAATCAAGAGCTTGCAAAAACCCCTACAATTACTGTCTAGGAAGTAAACTTTCTGCAGAAACGGAAACAGGATGTAAACTAGCACAAGTTCTGCAGCACAAAATGTGCTGACGGTAAAGATCCCCTGTGGGACCGTACACAGCTCCAGGCTGGAGGGAAGCTTGATAGATGGAGCACTGAGTTTCCCTTCTCTTTCCAGTCTCTCTGTAGGAGGGCAAAGCTTTGAGTGGTTATATACCATACCAGATGCAGTGGGGAGGGAGGATGTGGAAGAGATGTTTATTGTAAGAACTGAGTGAAGACACGTATTAACTCTAGCAGTACTCTAGTTGTCTCTCATTCATTGTATTCAATTATTAACATCACAACTGAGCCGCAGATGTTCAGTTTAAAGTTGGTTTAAGGAAATTAGGGACTGGAATGAAAAAGCTTCCAATTCACAAGTTTTAGGGAAATGAATAAAAGGAGAATGAAGACAAAATTGGGCCAGTACAAAAGAGAGTACAGAAATCTCAGCACACAAGCAACACTCCAGAAATCTCAGCACACAAGCAACACTCCAGGAATCTCATGCAGAGCAGGAAATTACCTTAAAGCTCTTGGGGCTTTTTCTGCTCCAGTGAAGTAATGGACATGGAAGAAGTATTTGACCTCCTTGACCTACAGGTGGCTTGAGCCTTGCTACTACTTCAGCTAGTGGTGACATGAAGCTCACAGAAGATGTAGTAACATAGTTATGGTTCAGAGAGAAAACAGACTTCTGTAGCAGAAAGATACTTAAGTTCTTAAGAGGTGGCAGCTGATGGTCAAGTAAATGACAGAGAACAAAACTCAAGACAGACAAAGGAGAGAGCACACTTATGAGTGTCCTGATGGAGGCAAAAGCAGTGCTCTAGGTTGACATCCAAATGAGTAAACACATCAGCGAAAGAAATCAGCACCCTGCTAAAGAAGCAAGTTTTAATCAAGGCCTGAAACAACTACAAAAAATGGAGCAGTCAGAAGTGAAGGGCTGTCATGTGTGAAATCTTGAATTGCTCCCTCATCTTCCACTCTCATCAGTCAGATTCTTTTTCATCTGGTTTTGCTTGCCCTCTGCCCTTCCCAGTAAAATTCCTTAGTGGTCAGAAATGATTAGTCAAATTTCCTTAGTATCAGTTCTAACATGATCTGATCTTCTTATAATCTTGCAGCTGAGAAGTGATAATATGATGAGATATCAAACATGGGGGGGTTGTCATTGTTTTTTGGGGATTTTTTTAAATATTCAGCTCTAGACAGCGCCCTGATCTGACCACTGATGTGTGTACAATTTGCTTTTGATTTAGTCTCATTGTAACTGAGTAGAACCAGCTTCTCTCCAATGATGTGTTTTTACATCATTAGCATCTAGACAAGCCAGCTGAGATCAGCTCACTGTTTTTCTAAACACTATGCTCTACACAAAGCTAGACTGTAAAACCTTAGCAATATGAAGATTAAAGATGATCAGCCCTTAAATAACAGTCTGTTGGGGAGTAGGCTGCAAGTTGAAAATCTGAAATAAGAGACAGTAAGTCTTTGTTCACAAACTGGCTAAACTGTGGTTGCAGCACACAATAAAATTACAACCTTTTACAAATAGCTGCCTGCCAAATAAGTCACAATGGTATCTACATGGATGCTCTTTATCTGTCCCCCCAGTGAGGTAATGCAGTTTAGTTGGAGTTTGCATGAAAAAAAACATACCACGTCTTTGGAAGAAATCTACTTCCACATAGAAACACTGACAGTATTGAGGAAACTGAACAGACAACAAATCATTTTATTGCCTCTTCTATTTAAAACTCAAATGAGAGCAGCAAGTCTTAGAGCATTAGGAAAATAAATTCTGGTGGTCTTTTTACTGAAACACAAGACAAATGGGTGCTTGGGCAGCACCCCCAAGCACAGGCTCTGAAGCTTCTAGAGATACACTATAAATTTTAGGAATAGAGGATGTGTACAGGGAAAACTGAAAGTCATCTTTTAAGTTGAAAACTCTTAATAGGTGAAGTTCATGTCACTGCTTTTCTCTCTAGTGAATAAGGAACCTACCATGTTACAATTTGGGTGTTCATGTTTCAAATGGAGTGTTCAAGGTTCTGGGTAGTGAAAATCTGACATGCTTAGTTGGGGAAGAGATAAGTAGAAACTTGAGTCCATAGCCTTCGGAGACTTTCATGTATGTTTATTTTATGCACATAAATAATCTTGTTTATTCTATTGGAGTACCTCCCATGTCAAGCTATGTAAGTCTTTGTGTGCCACTAAAATGCCTTTGCTGATCCTGCAGGGACTGTGCCTCCGTTTGTAGAGCAAAGCTGCTTGCAAGCCTGTATTACTGAGTTTAATCCTCTGTGTGTATGTGCATTGTTGTGTGACAGTGTTGCATCCCTGTAAGCATTCCAAAGCATTAATCCATTTCTGAGAACACTTTATTGCTGACCTAGTGGTAAGCACACAGAAATGTGGAGAAATAAACTACAGGTTAAAAAATTTAATAAACAGGAATGTTCAAGTGGCAATAAATATTGTGGGTGTTCAGTAACAACAGATTGATCTTACCCTGGTTTGAAACCTAACTGTAGTGTATTGTATAAGTATCATGAGCTATTATCAGCAGTAATTCTTGCTACAGTTCCACTGAAAAAGGTAAATAAACTTTAGTAATTGGGCCCTTACTTGAAATGTAAACATACACTTTAACAGATTTCTGGAACAGATTATATGTATAAATGAACCTGGATCATGTTACTTCTTTAGAGTATAAACTGAGGTCAACAAATGCTTCATGAAGAAAAAGAAATTCCCCAGAATTCCACTGTCAGCAGTTTAAAATGCATTCATTACTAATCTTGAGACAAGCATGCAACTAACCTCAGTTGGAACTGGGGTTCATGATTGTTTTGGCATTGTGATTGTTTTAAACTGAATTTCGGGCCCATCTCTCTGGTGTTGCCATACCATAAAAGGGCAATTATTATATTAAACTTACAAGGCATTCAGCATCATCTATATGTTGAAGAATTTTAGCAAGTAATGTGTTAGTTTATGACATCAGGATGAATAAGTTATGAGCTTGGAAATACATTTTAAAATGCCTTCTAGCTTTTCAATTCCAAAGGACTTAAAGTAAGGGAACAACAACAATCACATCCTGTATTGTCTTTTAATCATGTCTAGTGCCAGTAGCCATTACCATTCCTTCAGCCTTTCTGTCCATATTCCCAGCTGTGCTAATCATTAAATCAAACATACTGGCTCTATTTAGAACCTCTGTGGTTATAATTCAACTCTTAATAGAGATACTTAATCATACCTTCATTCTTTAAATTCATCTCTCCACTGGAAATGGCTCTGGTAACCAGACATTGCTTTTCCTTTTTGCTCTTTTCTTTTCTGGTATTTATTATACATAAATAGGGGGGTTTGTTGGTTTGTTGAGTAGTGATGTTTTATGGATATGGGCTGAAAAGTAAAAGTAATTTTAGATGTCAGGCAGAAAAATTTAATTCAAGGAACTGAATTTTCAAACTTAATTACTGCTAGATTGTAAGGGTTGTTTGGGGTTTGTGGGGGGGTGGTTGTTGTTGTTGTAAGTACTAAAAAGCTCCATAATATTTGGTTCTTTTCTCTGTTTCACAGATAATGTTTTATTGAGAAAACTTAAGAGATCCAATAGCTTACAGAAGTATAATGCCCAGCTGTGTTTAGAATTGCTTGTTATCTGTACAGCAAAGTGGGAAACTCAAAGGGGCTAGTTTTTAAATTAACTACCTGAGCCATGTGATCTTGCAAGGCTTCCAAAGAATGAAAAGTATGTTTAATCTGGTAATGACTTGTTTGATCTCTTACTACCAAAGCAACATAATTAGTGTTGATTTCTGGAAAGTTTCTCTCTAAAATCCATTTAACTTTACTCTCAATAACATCGAAAAGTTCTCCCTCAAACTGCTACAGCAAAAAAATTTAAAGCTGAGATTTTTGACTCCAGTAAAGCCCAGGTGCCCAATGCCTACTGAAACTCCTATGCTTTCCCATTTACACTAGCATACAGACCCATTTTAGTCCTTGTACACCCTTCCTACAGTTGGCTGTTAAAGCATTTGCCATGAAGTCTTTGTCTTCATTCTGGAGAAGTAGTGCTTAATCTCCAGCATTCAGTAGAAATATTGGTAATTAAGTTTTTCTTATTACATTTTTCTTCATAAAAATAGTATATTAAGAGATTCCTTAGAGTAGCTCATTCCTGTTGGAAATAAGGAGCAATCATTTTTTCACATAGCTCTTTGTGAATAAGAATAGCAGGTACAGCCAGACTGCATTGACCAACATTAGGATGTGGTCCTGGACATCGTTGGCTTCTGTTCCACAACAGATCCTTCAGTGGCTCAGAAAACGTAGCAAAAATGGTGGGAAAAATCATTTTCCTACCTTTTTGATGGCATGAGATAAATTTACATTTCACTCCTTTCCTGTACACAGCTGCAAAATGATGAGGGGAGAGAGAGGGAGGGAGAGGATGAGAATCATCTTCATTATCCACACAGCTCTTCATCAGTAATTTACCCTGCTGTCACCTCTGTTCTCCCTTGCATCTGTTCTCCGTTTATAGGATCATTACAATTTGTAATAAAGTTCAATAACTATTGATGTAGACAGTTAATGTAATACCTCTGCATCTTCAGTTCTGCAGCTTGATCCACCTCACAGGTGACTTCCCAAGTGGTAAATAGTGCCTCGTCTTCAGCAGAGAGCTTGTCTTTAATTCATCATCTGGGGCTATTATTTGGAATGGTAAAGTTTCCTGTATCAAAAGGAATTGTGTGCATGTTTTTGTGTGGCTATCACTTGCCTGTTTGCTGTCTTGCAAACACATCTTTGTGCTACAATACATTAGCTTTTATGTCTAAACATTTTACAGAAAACTCACGGTTAACAGTGGTCATGAGCTGCAGAGCTCTGATCCATAGCTAAGATTAGCATATCTCATAGCTGAAGAGTTACTTAGATTTTGTTTGGGTCCATCTCAAAAAAGCCCATGCTAATAGAAATTTTCCACCTTTCTTCTGCTGCCACTCCCCCAAAGCATTTACAATATTTGCTTACCTTGGGGCTTGGGAGGGAAGCAGTCTTTCCAGCCAAACTGCTGTGTTAGCCTTTAATCAGTTGCTGGGAGGAGCCAAAGTTAAAACTTTTTTCCTAGATTGATGACTTCCTGGCTTTCCTTCATTCTTTGTTTCTTGCTTATGATTCCAAACCTATGCTTTTGGACCCAATGAGCACCAAAGGTACAGGGGACTTTGCAGGCCCATGCAGCAAGGACTGTTTCTTTTCAACTTAGGAGCTAAAGAGAACAGCAAAAGCTAATCAGGACTAGATTGCTTTTATCATAATTTTCCTAGTTTGTAGTGGTGAAAGTCAAACATATAAACTGATCAATAGCTTTAAAAGCCTGATGGATTCTCTGTCTTTGAAACTTTTTCTAAAACTTTCCTTCCTTCAAAAGCACAGGATAACTTTGGAAACTTCAAGCTTGCCAGAGCTTTATCCAGTCTGCAGCAGAGCTAGTACTTGTTCTGTTTCTATCTTCTTTCTATTTCGGACATGTTAGAAGGAGATTGAGAGTCTAAAGAAGCTCCATCTCTGTAGAACTGTCAGCAAAAGTTTTTGTGCTCTGATAAGGCCTTTCTACTACCTCTGAAACCACATCTCTGTGACCAGGACACTGATTTAGCTCCAGCTGTCTAAGTAGCAGGACAGGCATGACCTTTCCATTGACAGACACTCAGGCTTACTGTAAGAAAGGACATAAAGATGACAGTCATAAACTTGGGGAAACAGCTTGGAGAGTAATAAAAGGTTACTAAGTGAATGGAAGAAAATGTTTTTTCCACTGGAAGATATTTTCACTCTTGCCAGGGAATTACCTATCTCCTCCCAGTCATTAACCAGAATATCCAAAATCCGTTGCCTGCACCATCTTCTCTGTCCCCTATATCTAGTCACAACCAAATGCAATGAGTAGCAGCTACTACTGCCAGTCTTGTGGAGCCACATTTGCCCATCTACCCTGCCTTCAGTTTTAGTACTGGCCTCAGGGTCTTTGCATTACCTTCCTGTATATAACATAGACAGCTCATCAAATCATCACACTGCCTCATCTTACAGAGGAGGCTTTTCCTGATTTAGGATCATTGATTACTTTGTTCTGAATGTTTCTTTCACAAACTGGTCCTTTTTTCCCTGACTCAAAAGTTGTAAATGCTGTGAAGAATACATTTCTGCACAGGACAAGATGAGGTAACACAGAGTGCCACTAAATATAGTGGCATAAACTTCTTATGAACATATGCAGTTTGCAGGGACCCCTTTTTAATTCAGCTGATTTAAAGAGCATGCAAACAAATATGTAATGCTTAAAATGTGTGTATATATGGGTGTCCATTTTAAGGATGGGAGAGAGCCTAGAAAATTCTTGAACTATACAAGCTTTTTAACTAGGCTTCACAAACAACTTTCCCTTTGGGCTTGGGCCCAGTGTAACCATAATATGATCTCTTGGCATGAAACTGTATCTCTTATGGTTTAATTCTTCTGTGGATGACTAACACTTCACCAGAAACTTTATTTAAGCACAGAAGAATGGATGACCTTCAGACAAATCCTTTTTCAGTACCTGAGAACCTGGCTAGGAGCAATACAGGAAGCATGAGGAGCTGAGCATTGTACCATGAACACCATCCCCTCCCTTTATCTTGTACTTCATGCCACCCTTAGGCCCTCTCTGATTGGTGTTACTGCAGCAAAGCAGCTTATTCTTTGTGAGAACAAAAGGCTTCACAACCTGGTTGCAAATCAGATTACTTTCAAAGTAGCTCACCAGGTGGTACTTTTTCTTGCCAAAAGGGAGGCTAAGCTCAGCTCTTGGGTTCCTGTTGACTTCCAGACTCACTTGGAACTGGATGCCCTCAGAGTTCTGAGTAAAGCAAAAAGATGCATCCTTGGTTACCAAATGGTTGTTACCTGCCATTACCCGTTAGCTGCTCATTAGTAAAGCAGGTAAATGGCTGTAATGCCTGAGGGGAATACCAAACAGGAAAACAAACATTTCCACATTTTATGCGAGCTGTTTCCTTGCTCACAAGAGCCTAAGCTCCAAATACTGTTAGCATGGACTTTTGATGTTCACGTTGCTGTTTTACGAATAGGAGTGAAAGGAGTGAAATGGGCTTTATATTACTGTGGGGAAACACATGTCTGATCTGGAAAGGGTCGCAAATATATTGGCAGTAACACCTACACAATTCAGAAAACCCATTTCCTCCAAACCGTCAATAACCTTTCATGCTGGCAGCCTTCTTTGTCAAAAAATTAACTATAACAGGGACAACTACTGACTGTCAATCAGCTCAAGCCAAAGAGCTGCTGGATGAGAGGAGGTGGGTATGGCATCCTCCTATCCTTGAGAATCTGCTAAGCCCCACATTTCAGTGTGGTGCTGCTGCTGGGCATAAGAACTCTGCTTTGACTCCACTATCTACAATGAATTACTCAGTTACCTTCCTTCAGTGCTAATTAGCCAAATTCATATGTAATGCTGCTGAGTGAAGCAGCTCCAGGTATAGGCTCTGTGGAGATGACTTTGCCCTCAGAAAATAGTCCAGATTTTAATCACATTTTGTGAGTAAGTTAAGGCCACTGTGTTCCTTATTTAGGTGATTGGTGTGGCTCATTGTAAGTCACCTTGCTGAGAGACTGTTCTAACAGCTTGGGTTCTTACTGAACCTCAGTTCTTCTGCTGGTGGGCGTCCACATGAAAAAGCAGGGAACTCTAATTTTGTGATCCTTCAACACCAGGTTATCTAGTGAAACACAGTGGTATTGCAAAAGCTGCACTTGATAATAAGTATATTAACTATCAAATGCATACCCTGCAGCATGATGTTCTTTCCAATAAAACAGGCGGTAACAAAACCAGATTGCACTGGATAGGGAGTGTTTAACAGCCCAAATGGGATTTTGGCAGGATGAACATCACAAACAGCAACACGCCCCCTCTTTTTTTTTTTTTTCTTCTGCAAAAGACATTAAATTGTTAATGACCATATATAATCACAGCTTTGATCTCAATTCCAAGAAAAGACACCTTAAGCCATTAGTTGAAATCTCTAAAGCAGGCACAGGCATTGGTTTAATAATGGCACAGGCTAAGTTTAATGATGCTGCCTGCTGCTAGCTCTCCCATTTTGCTTAGCCTATGCCTACCTACTTAATGTACAAAATCTAATAGGCTATTTGGTCTTTATTGATCACCAAAGACCCTTAGGGTTTTTAAATGCATTCTACAAAACAGATAACACTCTATTCTCTGAAAAAGGATGTCCTGTGGCAGTCCTAGCCATCACTCCCCTTGCTTCCTAAGCAAAGCTGAAATGATTACGACAGTTTGTTAACTTCCTTAATGGATAGCTCTGTTTCAGGGTGTGGAGTTCTTATCCTTTCAGTGACGTGTTATGTGTCAAATCCTAAATGTTCCAAATCTCACCTTCTTGAAAACAAATTAATTCTCTTGCTACTTCATATTTTGTGAGTGTGTGCAGAAACTGGAGATTCTCTGACAATCCTCCAGACAGCTAAGAAATGACCTCCAGGACTGTACTTTTGTGTGGGTTTTCATTAAACAGCTTGTGCAGAACTCCTGTGAGCTGGTAAATGCAAGATGAGTTATAAGGGCAACATAATGACAGCAAGGAAGAGGAAGATTCAGCAGAAGCAAGTTGAGGCACTGAAATTACTGTGATTACAGCAAAAGTTAAGTATTGTGTGTCTTCAAAATTCAGGCCTTAAGCAACAGCTTTGATTTTGCTGTAAAGGATTCCTTGTACAGTTCCTGCTTTTCTTCCTCAGCATTTTGAAATATATTTATATCTCAAATCTGGTTTGTGTTATAATTCAGAAAAAGGGTTGTATTAAGGGACATCTAAAAAAGGATAAAATCAAACCTCTGCTGATGTTTACTATGTAAGAGGCAACTTGGACATTTCTTTGCTATAATCCACCCTCATTAAATAGTGATGTTCTCCCAGATCACTTTGGCCATTTCAGGTGTATCTTGAACAAAAGATGTGTCTATTTTTACTTCTCCTGCACTCACACCTGTTTCTTTCTTATCAGCAACTATCTATTCACTGGTCCTATCTCATTCTTTTACATCCATCTGCATTAAATGCATGTCACTCGTTAACTCAGGATTTGTATATAAATTACAGTCTCCTGCATTTAGGAGTTTTATTATTTCTGGTTATTGCATCACCTAAAAATAAAATTATTTTTCATTTATAGCAGATACTCAAATTATCTTAATAATCCCTTAACTATTTCTTAGTTTAACCAGTCAATTTTTGCAGTTAGATTGTGTTTGAAGTCCTGTGAGTTTGACAGAGTATTTGTACTCAGAATGTTCCCTTTCCCTTTCCAAACTTGAGGGACCTAGAAGTCAGAAAACCTATGGTTTGTTTGGGTTTTTGGTTTTGTTTTATTTTTGTTTGTTTGTTTTCATGTAAGAAATATGACTCTTTTCTAAGAACTTTGAAAATTATTTGGATAGAAAACTCAGGAGTTTACAAGCCTGAGCTCTACCAGCCTTCCTCAGTAATAAGAGACCAGCCTCTAGAAGGCAGTTCATATTTAAAGATGAATTTCTAGTGAGTTACTTTTTGTTTTCTGTCCTAGAACTCTACTTGACAGAAAATCTTTGAGCAGTCCTGCTAAATGCTATGTATTCATAATGACTTTTCACTTCTCAGAGTACTAAAATATTCTCTATGAAGGTATGTTCACATTGTTTTTTCACATAATTTAAAAATCTTACCATACATAATTTCTTGTAATAACATAAGATGTTCATGGAAAAATGTTATATTATACAGAGAATGCATTAGTGCAAAAATGAAAGGTAAACTTGATCATCTAAATTAGGTCTTAGCATCACATTAAATGCTGATGTGTAATCTCTGCCCAGTAGAAATGTAATAAGCCTTCACAAACAGTTGCATGAGATTTGTAGCATTTTATCCAAGTAAGTAGGTAACTATCCCAGTTTAACAAATATTTAACATTTAAATATGGTTTTGTAATGGAGACAGTTTAATTTGTTTCAGTTACCCGTACAAATAATTCTAATCTACCTGATCTATCAGTTGCCCTGGTTTGAATAATGTGCATATTTAACACAGAAAAACATATGTCTGAACTTAGCTTGCAATGCTGTAGCAACTTATTAAGACAGACAGATATTTGATATCTTAGATATGTACAGCTGATAACTAGGTTCATCATACTAATTCTATTTAGTTAAATGTGCGGTTTTTCCAGCAGAAACACAAAGAATATTAGTATCATGTCTGAACAAACTACCTGTAATTAGTTCCTGTCTAAACTGACGTAAAAGCAACAGGAAACAAGTTATGTCTCTTCATTTTTTGATAGTTGATCTTCTATTGTCTAACGGGGGGGGGGGGAGAAAATCATTTACTACTACCATAATCTTATTTCTGTAGTGCAGAAATGATTTCACAATTACATAACCATATCCTTTGCTCGCTTTGGTGCCTTTTGTTTGCAAATCATCTCAAGGGAATCCACTAAGCCACTACGGGCACTCGGAGAGGTGGGAATTTTACGTAGTTTTCATGACAAACTTTTTCCCAAAAGTGCCGTGTTTTATGGTCAGTTCCTGGTAGCAGTGTCACGTAAACATCCTCCATGTGTTTTAAACCTCCTTCTCGTTAAAATATTGCCCTAGCAGTCTTCTGTCACACTGCTGTGGGTGACAGGCTTAGGGAATGCTTTACACTTAGAGTAAATCTCTAGTCTCTTTTCTCTCCCTGTGAAGACAGTGTCCAGTCATCTCCAGGATAGTAAGTATAATGGGATATTTAAGTTCTTTCTGGTCTCCTTGCTGAGCAGATAGTATGTTACCAGACAATGAAATGGTGAAATATAATAAACTTCTACAGAATTCTTAAGAAAGTTGCAGATGCAGAACAAGTATTTGAGTTTGCTCCAATCTCCTTAACTCTAAGGATGTAGGTGTAAAAGCAAGGATGAAATTTGGTTACTTTATTAAACCAGGAGTCACAGCTTGTCCTATCCCAAGGACTGCTTGTGAAACATTAGGGAGAGAAAAGAGAAAAGTATTTATTCAGCTTGTGAACAGAAGCAATTAACCTGGAAATATAGGTTCATACTTCCAGATTAAAATTTGTTGTGGGTATAAAATATTCTTCCAGGAAATTGGTTCACAAGTGGGAAACATGCTATGAGATGTAATAATGATATATTAGACCATTTCTCGTATTAATTCAAAAGTAGTGTAAGTTTTGCAACTTCTTCACATAGGAGGGAGTTGGGTGTTAAAGCTCTAAACGGAGCTTTATCAGGTGGTAGGAAAGTCTATTGCACACTAAATGCACTCAGCAGCTTGATAAATAGCATGTGGCTGGCTAGCAGCATGTATCATTTACTTTGTAAATAGGAAGCTTCATCAGTAAAGACCTGCTGGATGATGAGGAAATAAAAAGAATAGACATGTATGGAATAAGAGAAGAATGTAGCTGTGTCAGGTGTGTTGAGCAGTAATGAATGACAGAAACATGCTGTTAGTGTGTTCAGCACCAGTCTTTAATGACACAGCATAACTATTTTCCCATCGTTCATGTATAGATGTTAATGGTATATGCTCAGGAGCAGCTCAAAAAGGAACAACTAAATTACAACACTTTCCTTTTGAACAGTTCTTTAGAGTTGTTTTAGACATTAAACAGATTAATAGCTTGTGAAAGTGGTAGAGTAGAATATAACATAGTTGTCCAAAATGGATTCACCAAAGAAAAAGGATTATTGTAAATTTGTTACATTTTGATCATGCAAGGAATGTTATATAGTGTGCATAAAAGTGTTTACTTCTTTTAGATTAAGAAATGTGTTATATAATTAAAAATTTAATTTACCAGTGATGGCTTATCAGTAGCTAAAGACAAGCAAGAGTTAGAGCTGCCACCTCTAGGGGTGGCAAGATCATAGTATCACCCAAAAACAATTTTTGGAGGGAAAGACTTGAGGGAGCAGAAAAGATAGTCTTCCCAAACCCATTTTTACGAAATGGTGCAGGGTTTGATTTCAGATAAGGTCTGATCTTGCATAAACTCCAGATAAACTGAGTTATGCAATTAAATCAGACTGGCAGGTTGCATACACACATGAAACATCAGGTTGTGTGACAAGCTGTGGGAAAAAAACATCAGCCTCGGTCTTGAATTGCTTGAAAAGGTGTTTTACATCACAACAGGTTAAAACTTTATTTAGAGTTCTGGAGCACTATTAGCATAATCTGTTTACTGTCTAGGCAGGTGATGATTGCTCCTGGATAGGCCTAAAGGAGATGAACATTTTGAAAGTGTAAAGGAGTGTTCAGTGGCAAGGAGGGAGGAATTCTGAAGTTATTTGAGACTGAACAAATACTATGAAATCCTTCTTAGCTGCGTGGAGTGAGGAGAAAGCTCTGAATCTTAACCTTAAAATAAGGATTCCCAAAACCAGGCTCTCTGGATCCTTCAGGATACAAGCTGTGCAGAAGGAGCAAATCTCTGAACATCTGTGTAACAGCATATTGGCTGGATAAAGGGGAAATAGAAGAAAGTCTTGTTTTTGAAATAAGTAGATTTTGTAGGCTCCTTCTCAATTCTGTCTTCTGTCTGTAAATGGTTTGTATGCAATTCAGTTATCTATTTTGCATGAACAATATTGCTACTTGTTCTTAAATAACCTGGATTTTAATTACTTAAAGACATGTAACTAATATCAAGGTGTGCCACCCTTTACAGGCATGGTAAACTATAAACTGGGATGCTGGACTATTTTCATAATGTGCCCTCCCATTTCACTCCAATATCATTCTAAGATATCCAAAGAATAACCATGTGTACCTCCATTAAGGTGAATGGGTTAGATTAGGATTGGCAGTGACAGCCAAAAAGCTCCTTGGCACATTAAGATAGTGGGGTCTGTGCAATGAGTAATATTACTGAGCTTTGGCAGCTTCTGCTCTGTGTGTCAGCTGCTATGAGTGGTATATATGCCACAGGGTATAGGAACATGAGGTGTATTTTACAGACAGGGTACATGGACTTAAGCATGGAAACATTCACCACGTGTTTCTCTTGAGAGTCTAGTCCTAGTTAATATAGAGGCTTTCAAAATTGTAATCACCTTGCATAAACTGTACCTGTGTAAATGTTTTTATGTATTTACTTCTATATGATGAATATTCAGGCTCCTAATCAAAACTAGTAACTAATGTTCAAGTAATACTACCTACAATACCAAATATGCCAATTAATCAACAATCCCCTCTTTGGAAGTTATGTGTTTGGTAACCTTCAGGGAATTCAGAAGCAAAATCATAATCAAAGAAGGTTTTAGGGTTTTTTTCTTTTCTTGAACTGGAACTGTACTAGCTCAAAATCAATCCTGATAAATTGGAAAGAGTGTCTTGCCAGTTCAAATTTCTTCTTAAGGTTTGAAGTACTGCTTAACCTTTCACTCTATCAAACTTGTTCTTTAAAGGTCATTGCACTTGTTCAGGCAACAAAACATCCCCATGACTTTTTCACTAATCACTTTTGCTGTCTGTCAGTTCCCTTTTTCATTTCACCTCATATTTGCATTTTTAAAATCTATTCCTATTCATCGAATTTACACCCTCATGTTTATTCCAGAATATCCATTGCTTTTATGAACTCTTACTTGGTCCAAGAGACATATTTTGGTTTTGGTATTTTTGGTGGGCTTTTTGGTTTGTTTGGTGAGTGGTGGTGGTGGTGTTGTTTGGGAATTTTTTTGATTGGTTGGTTGGGTTGAGGTTTTTTTTTTTAATATTTCTGATTATCCTCTTCTCCCCCATCATTTTGTGTATTCCCATTATTATACTCTCTAACTCATTCTATTAAGCTTCCATTTAAACATTAATATCTCATTGCAGGTGCAACTGTGTTAAAGTAATGCTGGCCACTAAATCATTTGAAAGTAAAGGCATGGGTTGTACTCCTCCCTTCTAAAGCAAATTAGCATTTACTGTCAAAGAGCCAGGGTGAAACTGACTGTTAAAAATCCTGTTTTGTGTTTCCAGTTGTGCATCTCTCCTGGTTTGTAACTTACTGCGGTTTTTTTGTGCTTCTCATTTCAACCTCCAAGCCTAAGCATTGCAATGCTTGTCTTAATTCTCGCTAATGTATTTTAATTATCTGTATTCATTTACAAGTCTTGCTCCTCAAACCAGTGGAAATGATGCTGCTAATTAAGTGTGTCCAACTGAAACACTAAGTGTGCTTTTAGGTCCATAGAGGAAAACTACTAAAAGTCAAATATAGTAAATTTTCTGAATACTAGATATATTAAATGGCTTCTAGGTTTTACCCCTCCTTTCTCATCACTGGTTTTAAGTCAACTTTTCCTGCCTCTGCATAGGGTTGCAGTAGCATCAGAAATGACAGTGTGCTGTTTCTTTTTATTTTTTTTAATGTCATAATTTATAACACAGTTAATTTTAAATTCAAATGCCAAGTGACTGTTCATTGTCCAGAACAAGATCCTCTAGACACCATTGAAAAAGAGCTCTAGAAAAATATCCCTAAGATTTTATGCAGTTTGAAGGGCCTGTCTGCCCAAAGCTGCTCTAAGAGGAAGACTGGAATCACTGTATCTTCCTCTTTTTGCCTGGGGAGAACTGGCCTGTACAGAAACTGTCACACTTCAGGGTTACTGTCTGTCAGTACAGGATGTCTGTGAGGATGGTAATGCAAGGGCACCCTTTGCAATGTCACACAGTAAATGTGACACATATAGGGAACATCAGTCTTCCTGCATGTAAGCTGAGGTAGGATGCCTGCTCAATGGATGCCACAGATTTCCAGACAAAAGCCAGTTATGGGTGAAAACCCTCATGCTATTGCATCTGCAATAAACACAGGTGAGAAGGAGCTCTGAAGTCTTTCACTGAGAATGGGACCAAAGCTGCTCATTCTCTCCAACAAGATTCTATCTAGGACCTGAAGACTCCTGGAAAGCATAAAGGTATCATTGACTGGACCATCTCACGCCACTAGATGTTCCCAGGGATGTCCATGTGTGTCATACTTGAATAGTAGGACTGCTAGAGAGCTTGCCAAAGCAATTCTTGGACTTTTTTCCAGAGATATAACAGTGGGAGAAATTAGGATGTGGAATCTTAATCTGAATGGTGGGAAGAGGGACTTACGAATGACAAATAGTTAGAACTGCTTTCCAAGAGCTTCAGGGACATTACTATAAAGTAAGAAAATTGCTGAAGCTGAAAAAGGATCTCTCATAACCTGTGTCACTTCAAAAATTGGTTAAACATGTCAAATGAGCTATTTTAATGTTCTCAGACACTTCCTTTCAGGCATTCAGTAATGCCTTTCGAATTTTCCCTAAAATACTATTTCAACACATTGGGAATCCACCTTTGCAAAGGGGAAGGTGGGAGCAGAAATCTTTTTGACACTGCCAATTCCTTCAGGCACCTGACTCAAGTGGCACTTGTATGTTCCAGATTAGTTTTCATTTTCCATTTCAGGTCAAACCTTTTTTTCCTTCTATTAAAGCAGCGAACATATAATTATGTGCGTTTTCCACCTCTTTAATTTTGTCTGAAACTGATTCTTACCCTTAGACTTTAATTACTCTGAGACAATCTTGAACTACATTTTCAAAGCCTTTATGAAGCAGACCCATTATGTACATCTTAACTGTATTTTTCAAATTAAGGATTCCCACTGTCCAGTCTTCAAATATATCTGAAATGTATCCTGAAATAGAGGTTTGTAGTTAACATACACCCACTCACACCTCCTGCCCCCACCAAGTCTTTCTATAGAGCAGTATCTCCAATCAGAAAGAACATAGATCCAATTCAGATACGGAGCAGCTAGTAGACTGTTACCCTTCAGTCTTCTCAGGAGAGAACTGAGGGCAAGGCAGTGCATCTGGTTAAGAGCAGTAGTTGTTCACTTTGTGCCTTTCTTTTATTATAACTTTCAAATGTTTACCCTTAGCATAAACAAATGAGGCTCAAAAGAGCAATTAGATTAGCAGAATTCCAAAAACTCATGGCTTTTTAAGACTATCTGTCTTGTCTTGGCCAAGAAGAATCATATATCCATCTGAATAAAGGATGCTTACCACCTCCTCAACAATTTGTTCACTGTTATCTCTATTGGTATGCATTCCCATATCCTTCTCCAAGTTCTTATCACTGGTTGCTAGCTCTGGAGGAAAACAGTAAGAAGCAGGACTAACGGGAGAGTTAAATTAGCCCACTTTCACACACCACCTCCAATAAATCTGCACCTGAGTAAAAGCCTTCAGTAGTAAGAAGGAATAATATAAGATGAAAATTATAGCTCGAGAGGGGAAAATCTCTGACTGAGTCCTCAGATGAAGGACATTGCAGGTATTCCCTGTCCATCTCCTCTTACTGTGCACCTAATGCTACTCAATGCATACAGCTCTGGCATAATTATTGGCTTAACCTTAAACTGTCCTTTCTCATACAAAAGAAAGCACCTTGCCTCTGCACAGATGAGGTGTCAGCTCTCTGCAGTGAAGCACTACTACCTACTCCAGATATTGCAAGGAGAAACCTCATGCAGATAGTGCAATTAAGCTGTCTAAAAATACATCCAGCATCATCTTATCTTTAACAGAGAAAGACAGATCACTGCTGGGATTAAAAACACAGCTTTACTGCCTGGAAGGGTTTTTCTTGTGTTTCATTCTGTGTTTTAAAAATCACTGAAAAAACTCTAAGCTTAGAGTTGATTGTATGAATAAATGTTCTGAATAAGGAAATAGAAGAAAATATCATCATTAATTTTAGTTAATGTGAGGAATCCTAAAACAAACCAGTTACTTACACAACAGATCTCACACTCTGGAAAGAACCTGGTAATTTATGCTTGACAATAAAAAGTGTAATGCATGTATTTCCCAGATTTATGCCAGATAAATTATGAGGCTATCATTTATTTTCAGTTTATTGATCAATAATCTATCTGGTAAAATCCCAAACTTCTAATAAAAAACCCCTGATCATATGAGAAGTGTCAATCATCAGAGACAAAGTCTGTTAACAAGCTGAGTGCTGTGTACCTAATTAGGTTTGGATGAACTAACTGCTCTCTAAACGTGTCTTTCCAGGCTTCAGCTAGAAAACCATCCTCAGGGCACAGCTAGTTTTTATTCCCACTGTGCCGCCTTAATCTAGCAAACTTCCACCTCTGACCTAATACATATTTTATTTCCTTAATTACAGGATGCTTGCTTCATTCTTCTGCAAGACCACTTACACTGATTCCATCTCTGCATTACCCATTTTTAGATTTGGCCATATCTGCGAAAAAAAATATATTTATGTGTGGACATATGACATATCTATGAATATATCATATGAACATGAGCAAAAGAAGGCAAAGAAGCAGACAGTACATAATTTCTTGAATAGCTGTGCTGCATACTTTTTTGCAGCAACTTCTGGCAGTTGAAAGCAATCACATGCCTCACTGCTTGCAATAAAATAAATTCAGAAATTTTCTGTGATAGCTCAAAGAAACTAAAAGCTAAAACAATTTTCTTGAATGGAGTAAGAGGGAAGGGAACCTTTGTTCATGTGCAAAGATCTCTATGGGAAAGAAAGCAAGCCATGGCTCTTAATGATAGTTGAGCAGTATAGATGCTTCATTACAGATGTTGGGTTTATCTTTCACGTTTTTCTCTTTCCTTGTTATCAAAAAATCCCTAGTGAAACTGAACCTTGAGAAACAAAACTAACTTTGAAGTTTATTCCAGAATTTTTTGAAGTGAGTATATTGATTTTAGCGGATTTTGTATCAGTTGTTTGGTATACTACATTTCTTATACAGACACGTAATATTTGGGAATATATTTCTCTGCCTACTAGAGGGGCCTAAATGTTACTATTGAATAGAGAAACACTGTCATCTTGGTTCATACTGAATTCAGTGTGTATGAAGTATTACTTTAAAAAAGCAGATTTGTTATGTTGTTATGGTGGTTGTTATGGTGTCACGTGCCTGGCAGAAATTAAGGTGGGGGTTTTTTTTTTTGGGTTTTTTGTTGTTTTGTGGGTTTTTTTTAATGTGTACACAGTGTACCTAAAGAAATAAAGTGTCTTTTAAAATACCTGGCTTCTAGCATCTAGAACTTTCTAGAAAAGTCAGAATCTGGAAAAGATCTAAATGCTTGGTAGTCTCAGAGCTGAAAACATTCATTATCCTCCCCCACCCCTATCCTGCCATTCACACACACACACACACCAGATTGATGTTCTACCTTCCATAACAGATGTTCTTGTCCTAATTTGGTGTATGGTCACAACCACATTTTTCAGTAATGACTTTGACATGCAAAGGACATGATTCAGCAGGATCCTAAAGCACATGCCTAACTGGTAGCACATTTACATTCCTATTGATTTGAAAGGAGCTACTAAGCAACTGAGTGAGGTAAATACTTGCCTGTGTAAAGCCAGGAAAATGCTTTAAACTCTTGAATTAGAGCCTGATAAAGGGTAAGTACTGTGTTCCTTTATAAACTTGTTTTATCATCATTTTCCGGAAAGAAATTAAACCAAGTGGACTTCTTTTAGGTTCACAAGGTGACTACTGGAAATTACTGTTTCAGGGTAATAGAAACCTTTAGAAAACTTTTTTCCATCTTCTCTTGGAACTCTACCAGCCACAAGCACAATGGGGGGCGGAGGGTGGAAAGTCTTACATCCCATTGTCTCCACAGGACTCCCTGTTCCCTACTGAACACCAGTGTCAATTTTTCCGATGGCTTACAGATTTGTCAGAGGGTGAGTGTCCTTCTGCCAAAGATAATGTATAGGCTTTGTGTATAGGTAAAAATGAAAATTGTGTCCATCACATATGGCTTGCTTGTTTTTTAAGCATTTCAGTAACAATTCTTTCCTTGTGGTTTGTGAATGCTTTGCTGTACTTAAGACTAAATTGTATTAAAGCTTAGCTTCAAACATCTCAACAAAGTAGTTTAGCTATAGATATTTCAAAATGCTGTACATCACTTTTTATATATTTTTTTAAGGATCAGTGTTGAAATAAGTTCTCTAAAAAAGCTCTAGCTGTCACTTTTTTTTTTTGTGGGAGATTTCTGGTGTCTGGTTTTGCTCCTCCTAGAACACAACGAAGTGAAACTAAAGGAAAACATTTTCTGCCTCCTTCCTGAACTCATATTAACAATGCACTTTTTTTCCAAAAACAGAAGAGAGTTCAGGACCATAAAAATATTATTGCTAAATTTTAATCCCCTGAAAAATAAGGTCAGGCTAAAGCAAACAAAGTCCATTGAGGAGAAGCTGTTTTCATTAGGGCATTAACCTCAGTGATGCTGTGAAAGCTTCACTGTAAGTTCACTATGCAAATGTCAAATAGGAAAGTGCTCTCAAGCTATCTCCTCCTGCCTAGTATTGAAGGATAACTGGTTTAAAACCTAATGCTGGGAAAATTATTCCTCAGGAACAGAATGCATATGTATCATATAGCCTCTGTATCACCAGGGCATGGCTGGCTGAGAGAGATGCTATGTAATGGCAGTCAGTGGCTGGAGACTTCAAGGGCCTGCAGTGAGAAGAGTAACTGGGCAGCGAAGAGAAATAGTCAGCGTAAGTTTTACATTTGAGCCCTTATCAGCACCAGATTTTTCTTATTCATTTCTCTGTACTTGTCATTCCGCTACAATCCCACCTTGGGAAGTGCTGCCACAGAGGAACTGCCAGTTTAAGTACTAATTTAAGTACTATGTTTCCTGTCCTTCAAAAAAACCTTCAACCAGCTTTGCACTTGGCCCTGTTGAACCTCATGAACTTCACATGGACCCACCTCTCAAGCCCATCCAGGTCCCTCTGGATTCCATCCCTCCCCTCCAATGTGTCACTTGCACCACACAGCTCGGTGCTGTCAGCAAATTTGCTGTGAGTGCCCCCGATCCCACCGTGCCTGTCATCAGGATGTTAAACAGAGCCCATCCCAACACCCACCCCTGAGGAACACCATCTGTCACTGGTCTCCACTTGAACATGGAGCTGTTGACTCTGAGTGAAACCATCTACCTGTTCATTATCCACCAAGTGATCCATGCGTCAAATCCGTGTCTCTCCAGTTTAGAGACAAGGATGTCACGAGGGACACAAGGGACAGCACTGTAACCTCATTGTAGAAGACCACCAGATTTTTTAGGCATGATTTGCTCTTTAGTAAGCCATGTTGACTGTCATCACTCACCTCCTTATTTTCCATATGCTTTAGCATAGTTTTCAGGAGAATCTGCTCCATGATCTTGCCAGGCACTGAGGCAAGACTGACTGGCCTGTAGATTATGCCCTGTTGAGCGCTGTCAAAAAAGCACATGGAAATGTTGTCCCCAGAAGAAACAGAATTGTTGGCCTGGTTTTCTACACCTGGAAACCAGAACACCTGTCTCTCTGGGGCCTCTGCCCAGGTGACACTGTAAATTTAACTCATATTTGGAAAAAGAAGGTGGGTTGCTTTTGCAGATTCGTGAAAATATAAACTATTGCCTTATGAAGACTGAATCAGCTCTGAAAAGAGCCAAAGAGCTGAACATGAGCCATAACAAGACAGAGAGCTGTGGGATATGTAAGGAAGACAGAACTGTTATGGGTGCAAGGAACAGGCAGAGATGTTCGGGGTAAATTCCATCTGCCTCACATTCTTGATGTCTTATTATTTCCTCCTCACTCAGGTTTCTGTACAATTGCTGATCAGGTTATATAAGAATGAAGACTAACTCTGTCTTTTGCTGTCAGGAGACCATTGACTTTTCAAATGAATGCAGTTGCTGTGCTGTTTCACAGTACAACAAAAGTGGCATTGGAAAAAAAATGGAAAGAGTTGCAGTAATATTGATCCACCTCACTCTACCCTGCAAAAATCACTTTCCTCTGGGTTATGTTTTGGATTACAATTAAAACCATCAGCAGTAACCTCTGAAAAATTGTCTACTGCTGCTTGGCTGTTCACTGGTAACTGGGGCTTGTATGCTGCATACCTCTCAGTGCTCAGCAGTCAAAAGTTCTGTGCAGCAATTTGAGGTGTCCTCCTGTGAAAACAGCGGCTCTGGTTTTAGAACTAGAGCACTACCCTAATATTGTTTTTACCAGATCAAGGTTCAATTTCAATACAATAATAAATAAAAAACCCCGTTCAAACAGTTCCTTAAAAATACAGTAGTTTAAAAAAGAAACTGCATAGATAGCAAGTCTTCCTGTTTAGGGAAGTGACTAAAGGCCATGCAGTCTCTCCCTTTTGTAAATGAGGAAGAGGAGAAAGAGAGAAATGACAAGAATCAGTCACTGCTGTCTGTGGCACTAAACCTGCATTATATGGGAAAACTGTTGTTTAAACACGTCTTAAAATGGCTTTTGGTGGTCTCTTTGCAAACACATGCTTCTTCTTCCCAACACCCCCCAGGGTAGTGTTATCTCAGGAATGTCCTGGGAAGGTGTCCTGAGGTGTTTCTTATCCGTCCTTGTTAACCCCTTCCTGTGATTGGGTGTTCTTGTAAGCCCCTTGAGACTTCTAATTGGTTACTCTGTGAATCCTCCTAAACCCTATAAATATAACATCCCCAACAATAAACGCTCTCTTGCCTCCTCTCCACGCCCGGTGTCCTGTCTCCCTGCCGGCCATGGGGCCACGTGCGGGGTGGGGTGGGGGGAGGGGAGAGCACCTCTCCCCTCCACGCTCAGGGCCAGAAGAGACCCCTGAAGAAACCCCTGGAGTTCCCTTTCCCTTTCCTTCAAGACGTCGGAATGGTTCCTCAGATGGAGCTGGAACTAGAACTGGCCCGCCCCACGTTGTGGGTGGGGAAAGGGATCCAGAGCTGTCCTGAATGATGAAGTTGGCACTCAACATCCTGTAAGTGGCCTGATCTGATCTATAATGTGTGCATGCTGCTCTCAAGAAGTGGGTGCCTGCAGCACTTTCAGGTACATTAGGGCTGGCAGTTCATTTTCTGATTCACTGATTTTAGAAGCTGCATAACCAAGTCTACTTTTGTCTAATTAGTGATAACTGTGATAATCTTAATACCTTCTGAGATAATGGGGCTAAAATTTGTATACTTCTTTCAGGGTAAGAAGAGTAGATTACCTTAAAAGCAAAGCCCCCTTGGAATAACAGCAATGAATTCTTATCATTCTTATGTTATGAATTTTACACATCCTGTAATATAAATAATATTATCCCAGAATCATGCTGTCCAAACTAAGTACTTCCTGGTCATTTGAGACAACTTAAGTAAAACTCTGTGAGCGGGTTTGGGGCTGAGAATTTCTTAGAATCTGGCCTCTGCTTCACGTGGGAATTTGGCAATGAGCCAGCCCAACCCAGGTATATGTGAGCTGGAGAGCCCCAAGCAGTCTCTTTTAAAGTAACTGGCTTACCTAAAATATTCTTATTTCAAGCTTCCTTGCAAATCATTAGTAAGTATTGACTTTAGTTTTAGCTTCTGTTTATCTGTAAGAAGCAATGTCTTGAAGCTTCTGTGTACTATTTCCTTCTTTTCATTTGGCATATTGATTTACCAAAGGATATTATGTTGTGCTTCAGAGACTTATTCTCAGAATTTTAGTAAACTGGAAATTTGACAATTATAGGCTTTCAAACTTCAGATTGTGCTTGCAATTAATCCAATGGATTTCTCTCATATATTTAATAATTAATAGAAAAGTAATTCTGAAAATGTAAATGAAATTAGTGTCTACCCAGCTACATTGACTTCTACTAAACTACCTGCAAAAAACAGAGAAGGTTATTCTCTGAAGTATATACTGTTCAAAGTGAGGCTATGATTTTATTAACTATTTTAAGGTACTGGGTTTGGTAATTACTTAAGTGGTCTGACAGCCAAATGCTACTTGGATACTGCTTTCAGTGAGAATAACTACCCACTCACTTTCATATGTGTACAGGGTGAAGTACCTTATGGGTAATTTTTTTTCTTCTGAGAAATAACTAAGAAACCTCAGCAGGAGAGAAAAACTCTTTAGAAGTTGCACTTTCCACATGTTTAGAGTAAGCTACATGCTGGAAGCAGTTACGTGAGCAGACATATTTGTTGCAAGATGGCACCATGATTAAATGAAAAAATAAATATCAGTTCACTCCCAAGACCTTTAATTTTGCCCCCATCTGTCCACAAGGCAGCAGTATTTGGGTTTTTTCCATTAATTTTCAGCCTTGAATTAGATCACTGCATGCCTGTGGTGCATTTTGGTATACATTCAATAATGTAAACCTGTTATAAAGAATGAACAGCATTTACTGTTCAACAGTTTATTTTAAATATTCTTGGAATGCTTTGCTTTACCAGGAAAAGGTATGAACTCAAACTCATGTTTTTCTGGGAGAAGTCCACAATAATTTCATTAGCACTACAGCAGAAGCTCATCTGAGTTTACCCTTTGTGTGTATGGGAATGAATTTTTTAGTTGTCTTTATGGAGAGATAAGAGATACAAGAAGGGAAGGTTATCTGAAAGGAGTGGAAAGACATAAACACCATGCATGAAATCAAACATTTTCAAATTTAACTTTTTTTTTTCCTTTTCAATTTCAGTGTTGACAAAACTGGCATTAAGTTTGTCTCAGATTGGTTTTCTTTCCCTGAGTTTATCAGTCAATTTTCTTGGATGACATATCCATGGATGGACAGACTGGATGTCAGTACATGTCAGCAAAGTTAGTCCAACCCAACCATAGCAGAAATGGCTTTATTTTCCATCTGCTTGTTTATTGGCATTACTCCCCTCGAGTTCTCTCAGAGCCCTCTCAGTGCTCTAATACATCACAAATAACATCACCTGATCTGTCAGCAAAGATGTGTGACCACATCCCCTCTGTCACAAGCAGTGTCTTTCGTTCCATGCTTGAGAAAATGCTTTGAAATTTCTCTTCCTTTTCTAACAATAATGGGATTTATTCATCACTGTATTAGTCTATTTTTCTGCTGCTATGAGTTGCTCTCAGAGGAGTTATCACTGTTTTACAGCAAGAGGTATCAAATGAGGTTGCTAAGTCATGCAGATGAAAAACAGCCATGAAACAGGCTTCCCCATTTGTCTGCTCCCTTCCCAGTTTCTAGCTGTGTAACATCCACGTGGCCTATCTCTCCATGTAATTTCACTGATATTCACCCCTGATTTTTACATTTCTTGTCATTTAGACCCCATTTAGGTGTCCCTGTGATTCATCTTTTTTGGGTATCAGTCAAAGTTTACTCTCTTCTTCATAGCTCTTTCTATTTAAATTAGCATTCCTACTTGTGTCATTAAAACTTAATTACCATCCAACTGTGCAAAGCATTTTGGGGCAGCAACAGGGAAAATAAACTGCAGTACCTTGTAGTACTGTAAATAAGTGTAGTTAAAGATTTGGAAATTGGGGTGTTTCCTAGTATCATTGACATTGCTGGAGTGTCCTTTTTTATTTTCTGTACAAATCACTAAATACAGGTGTAAAAATTAAAAACATGTAAATTATGGGGAGAATTTACTCAACTTCAGTGCATGCCAGCATTTTAAAGCTGAGGTCATGTACTTTTTATGGTGTCTGAAGGTCAGTATTCTACTGCTCCCTCCAATTCCCATTTATGAATTAACAGGCATGGATGGATAAACACAGCTGAGCGTAAGTTAACTCTTTCCCAAACTGTGGGCCAGTCATTGACAATTTTAAGAGCCTGTCTGTTGATTTTAGGTTTTGCTACTCGTACAGCTGATTTTCAGAAAGTAAACAAAACACCCATTTTATAATTTGCTTTATTTCTGCAAACAATACCTTTGTCTTCCCTGCCAGTGCATGTTCTTGTCACATGTCTTCTCCATAGGAATCTCTTTGAGGTTTTGGATCTTTGATGAAGAAGGGATGAGGCTGTACAACATCCTTGTCCATTCACTCAAGCTCATATTGGCTTCCCTTTCACTGCTGAAATTTCATAGATGAGTAATCCCTCCCAAGATAGCCAGTAGCTTAAGGATGTTTTGCCTTCCTGATTCTTCCTGCTGATAACAGAGGAATTGCAGAAGTTTAAAATTTGTCATATCCACTTCTATGTGTAACGGAGGCAAAATGGGGAAATTCACTCCAGCTGCCTGCTAAAATCCAGCTTTAGAAGAGTTATCCTTCTATTACTCAGCTAAGTTTAGGTCATATATAAAAAAGGCCAATTCATCAACCTAGTGGTTAAAAATTGGCAGGGACTGACAAACAAAAAAGATACTGACCTTTGTTTTCTTATTTTGAGCTGCTCATTGATTCTTTCAAATAATGTCAGGGACAAGTCTCATTAAATTTTTCCATTCTGTTTGAGAAGAGGGTGTAAAACAAATTCCTCAGCATGTTAAGAGATTACATTAAAGTCAATATTTCCTCTTTGGTCAGGTGGGTCAGTTTTGGAATCAATCCAGTTTACTTTTATAACTGAAAGCCTTAAGAGGAATTTCTACCCCACCCAGCCAGCTAGCACAGCTTTGTTTGATGTTTTGAACCCTGCCTGGCTCCAGCAGATAATATCCATATTTATTGATACAGAGCTCTGGTGTGGCTATGACCATAAGCTCTTTGTGGTCAGCAATCTCAGCCCAGTCATGTGCTGAAGGAAGCAGCTGACTGGCCTTTACCTCCCATCACATCCTTTAGTATGAAGGTGATATCTTTCTACAACCAGTGCGTAGAGAAAAGATGCAAACAGGTGATTTCAACAGGCAGGAAGAAAAAGAAATGAACCTGAGCTTGCAAGAGAGGAAGAAGGCTGTGGCACACTGTCCTTGCTTTCTAATATCTTCCACTTAGAATTTTATCCCAGTCCTGTGACCAGCAAATCCTGTCTGTCTCAGATCCAATGAAAGGGCTTGTGACTGCTTTAGAGAGTAGGACTAGAAAGTTATGTTTAAAACAAATAACAACAAATCAAAGGAATATTAATTTAACAAAGCAAAATTTGCCAGCAAGAGTTTTCCTGTGGATAAGCTATACTAGCGTTTGCCAGCTTTGCAAAATCAACCAAAGGTCTATGAGTCATATTGGCTTTTTTCCATATTGCAGGAACACCTCTGTGTTTACCAAAGACTTCAGTTGCTGCTGCAGCATCACACCCTTTTGTTTATGTCCTTTGATGTTTATGTAACTTTAAGTCTTGAGCCAATGACAAAGGTTTTATATTTTTTCACCAAAAATATCAGCCCATGTTTAAAAACAAAACAAAAAGCCTAGCCCTTCCCTTCAAAGAGGCCGACTCAAAAACTTCTGAAACAAAGATCTTTAAAAGCTGTATCTTGTTTTGTCATGTTAAAAAAAAAAATCATGGGTTTCTGTCTAAAGTAACTTCCTGTATTTACACAAGTACCATAGTTAAAAGTATGCAGACAATATCATTGACATTTTTGCTTCAAAACCTACACATATGCTCATACATGTTTATATACTATCCAAACAGAGGGGTATCTAGATGTTGTTGTAATGAGAAGGATAACAATAGTTTTAAAAAGAAAAAAGTTAGATGGATTTATTTCCCTTTTTGTCCCATCTTATGAGTAAAGTAACTTACTAGTTCATGCAAAACTGACCAGATCTACTTTGAATTATCATTGGAATTCACACATTTGAAACCAATTAAAGCTAAATAAAGAAATCTGCCAAGCAAAGGCTTAAACAAGAGCACCCGGTTTGGCAGGAAAAAATCATATATAATCTCTACTAAAAGTACCATATTTATACACAGCCTTGGAGTTATATAAACTTGGGCATTAAATTCATTGCAAAAAATCCAAGCAGTCCTGAGGCAGTGAAATCCCCCAGAGAACATCATTGCCTATTTCCAAGCACAAGCGTTAATCACAGAATCACCACCTGCTTGTTTAAGTGCACCCTGATGCTTAAACACCTTCACTTATGTCCTTGCCATAAGCAAAGTCTCTGCTGCTTCAGCACCCAATCTCAGCCCTCTTATACAGCCTGGGAATGAGCATGTTTCAGAGTGCCAAACAGCGAAAATAGAAGCAAATCTGTAAAACACAACTGACCACACAGATGGTTACAGAGTAAGTACATCAGCAAATTCAGAGCAGAAGAGATAGCTTCAGGTCAACAGGTTATATTTGAGATACAGATTAGGAAATTATGTAATAAGGAAAGAAATGCATGTGATTCCCTGATATTTCACTTCAGCAGCTCTTGTTAGTGCACTTCTGAGCAAAGCTTTCTGCAGTAAAGCTCTTTCACTCCTAAGGAATTTCGTAAAATCCTTCTGGCTTGGCAAGTGTGCATTGACACTAGCTATGTCCTGTTAGCTGTTCTCTACCTCAAGGTTAATTCTGCCAAGGTTAATTCTTCAGCAAACTGATTAATACTTGTTGGTCATTGTCACACAAGAAATGGCGTGTCTGACTTTGTTTCAGGCTCTCAGAATTCCTGAAAGGCAGGCACAGAAGCTAGAAAAAATGTTTTAAAGAACAGGAAAAAAATATACAATGTAACGTGCCACAAACCCAGCTATGTTGGCGTTCCCACTGCCTCAAATTCTGATTAAATCTTGGATAGATGGTTTAAAATAAAGAAGGAAGTTAATGTTTCAAGCCATTATCTTGGCTTTTTCATAAGATATCAATATTTCAAAAGTAAGAAAATTAAGTTGGGTTCTTCAACCAAAAAAAGCTGAATTTGGCAGAGGGGTAAAAACTTTATTTTGTCAACAAGTAGTGACATTTTTCTCCTACTTAAATAACAGAAGGTTTGTGTACAACTTCAACCACTAGCTTTCTAAATTAATTTCTCCCAATTAAAATATTTTTCAGTATTATCGTTCCTGACCTCCAAGGAATACTCACAAGACTTTCACTTCTGTTTACAGTCAGAGGCAGTATCAGGATATAAGAACTAAACCTGCGTGCAGAATTACTAATTCTATAGCTTTGGGTTCTGGTTGGTTGGTTGGTGGTTTTTTGTTTTTTGTTTTTAATGGGGAGTTAATAGTTTGTCTAAACAAAGTACTTTTCTGTATACATATATATATGTTAACCTTTTATCCCTCACATGCAGTTGGATTGTTACAAGGGAGGACAGGAAATTAGTGTGGGAGATCTCACAAATTCTCTCTAATCTCACCCTCTTTAAGCCTGCATCTCACAGCTAAATCTTGGCACCATACCCTGTCTCTTACTTTCTCATCTGCTGTGCTGACACAGCCAGCTGACTTCAGCTGGGCCTGCTGTCCAAATGCATCAGGACCTCAGGGCACTGGAAACAGGTCACAGCATTGTACTGGAGCTGGAGGTGTGCTGCTAGACAGGACCCCATCATGAGACAAGCCCTGCTAGAAGATACAATCTGCTTTTGCAGCATTATATCCAAAGTCCTTCTGTATTATACATACACACATAAAATAATTCCCTGCCTGCAGCCCAACATACGAGCATGCAGTGTTACTCAGCAAGGAAGTGAGCTGTGAGAGGAGAGGGGAAAAAAAGACAGTTCTGTTCTAAAAGTATGGTAATATATCATTCTTTTTGAAGCCTGAAAAGGCAGTCTGGATTTGTTGCATACATTTGTATACTCTCAAGCTCTCAGCACTCTTGCAGTGCTGGCTTCCCTGCAGCACAGAAAGTTGCTCCACGGGCTTTACAGGGAAGCACACTTCTCAGCTGCATGCTTTTCATAGTAATGGCTGATCTAATAGTTTTTGGGTTGGGTTTTTGAACCTGTGTTATAGAAAATCATACCTTCTTTTCTTCAAATATTGATGTGCAGGCAGCTCTTGTACCAAAACATCTGGTTAAAACTACTGAGAAGAAACATAAATGAAAGATACAATGTACAACTATTGGGAAAATACTCTAGATACAAACAGGCTTTTCAATGTATCAGCAGAAAGCCATGAGCTGACTAACTGGGAAGGTTATAACCTAACTCAAACTACAAATTAGACTTTCATTTGTTAGCAGGGAAGGATACTCAGATATCTAATGACCAGTATCAGAGTGCTGGAAGGCCTCTTAATGGTCCCTTCTGGCTTAAAAATTAACAGATACAAGTTAAGAATGTTTAACAGCTGGAACCCACTAACACAGAGATTTGTTTATTGGTACACTTTGGTTGGGTCAGTCTCTGGAAAGTATCTGTGTAGCATCAGTACATCCACAACAAGGCAAAGCTGCCTTCAGAACAGCTTCCTTACCCTTTACTGGGGTAAGGAAACACAGTAAAACTAGTACAAAACCAAGCAAACCCTAAATTTTAAATGACCTTTCTGTATTAAACATAGTAATTTCTATTCATCCATTGCAGTGTTTTTACTAGAGTTCTTAATTTCTTTTTCTTTTAATGAGGTTTTACATTACTGGAATTCTACACAGAAAAGCTAACAAACCCCAATGTGCTCTATTTTATTACTGAGTACAATTCACTCAATATACTCAGAAGGGGAAAGATACAAAAGTTTGTATTTTAATTCTATTTTGCACTCAATGGATTTATTTCTAGACTGAATGGCAATACAAATTAGTCATGCCTAGTGATCAACAGTGGATATTGTGGTAGATATCTAATGACCAGTGTCAGAATCAGATCTGTATTTTATTTGCTGTACCAAGAGACATTCTAAGAGATAAAGGACCTGCTTGGAGGAAGAAATCATTCAAATCAACATACAAATGATCTAGTGCAACAGTTTGGTAATCATAATCACTTTATTAGTCCCTAAAACTTGATATAAGCTGCTGACTTTGGACTAGTAGTGTTTGAAACCTAGTCATGGATTCAATAGGACATATGGGAAAAAATGAAGGAGGGAATATAAGTGTTTTTTCCCCTCAAAATAAATACTAAAGAGAGAAAAAGTCGGTGGAGACTTGAATATAGAAATGGACAACCACGGGGTACGGTTTGGATTTAAGACAGGAGTAGGATATGATTGGATAGGATTGTATCGTAGATCTGCCAGGCCTGACTTAAGGTAGTACTGGTGTGAATCATCCGGTTTAACAAGAGGACAGTTTTGGAAATAATTAGGTTAGTTCAATTCAGGAACATAAGAGAAAAAATATGTGCCTTCTTAACAAATAGGGAGAGGTTGGTTTACCTCTACATTGAAGCCCATCATGGAAACACCAGTTATTTTTGGGAGAAAATGTGGCAAAAATCGTATGCAAATTTCTCGAGAGAAAAATGAAACAGCTTAAAACTTACTTGAAACGTTCCTAGAACCGCGCCTCAGCCTTTTCACATGCTTCTTATAAATAACCATTGCAAAACACACTGCTCTATTTTAAAATATGATTTGTTGTGAAAGACTCCCACTATATTGTAGGTCTCACGTTATAAACCAAAATGTCCCCTGATCTAGTGAGGTGTTGGATCTAGTGAGGGGCGGTGATTTGTATAAGGCTGGGGGGCAGAGGGGTGTTTGGGGGGGTTGTTTTTTTTAGCTCTGTAGCTGTTCCATAGGAATGAAGTGCGTCGTGACGAGGGGCTCCACCTCGGAACGTGGACACGTTTATCGCCTTATCAGGTTTTCATTTCATGAGAAAGCCTGGCAGGATTTTCTGCAGTTAAATAAACGGGGGGTGATGCGATTCTCGCCCTCGGAAGGTACCTCGGTACGGAATGCCCCGCTCTTGCTGACGGACCCTCTCCCCAGGCGGCTGCAGAGGCGGCGGCCCAGGCCCGGCCCGCAGGCCCGGCACCCCCCGAGGCCCGGCCCGCCCTCCCTCCGGCGGGGCCCGGTGGCGGCCCCGCTCCCCGGGGCCCGCAGGGCTGTGCCCGGGGCCGTCCCGGCCCGCGGCCATCGCTCGGCGTTCGCCGCCCGCCGCCGCAGCGAGGGGCGGGCAGGGCAGGGGCGCTACGCCACTTTCGTAGCGCTGGAGCAGGGGTAGGAAATGGCTCCGCCTCGGGCCGCGGGGCCGCGCGGGCAGGGCGAGCGTACGCGGGTCTGTGAATAGCGGCGGCGGAGCGGCGGGAGGAGGAGGAGGAGGCGCCGCGGCGGTTTGGTACCGAGCGGAGAGGGAGATGCACACGGCACTCGAGTGAGGTAGCTATAAAACCCCATTTGTTTACATGCCCTCCCCCACAGCCGCCCGGCTCCGCGGAGCGGGTGGCGGCTGGCCCGGGCCGGCCTGGGCTGGGGGGGGGGGCCGCGGGCGCGGGCGAGGAGGCAGCACGGGGGTCGATCGGCAGTAGCGGACACCACCTTCCCCGCGATGCGGAGCGGCGTGAGGGGCGACACGGCGGCGCGGCCGCCTCGTCACGTGGCGGCGGGGCCCGGGTGGGCGCGGGGGGCCGGCGGGGTGAGGGGGGCGGCGGGCAGGGGGGCCGCGCCCGGGCTCTCCCCCCAGGCGGCGGAGCACGAGGCGCCGCCGCGGCCCTGGCGTTCCCCCCCGCCCCCTTTCTTGCTCCTGCTCGTGCGGCGACCATGCGGCAGGTAAATCCTCCCCGCCCCCGCGCCCGGAACTGGGGGGCCCGGGACGCGGCGGCGGGGCTGCGGCTGCCCTCGCTTTTCGGGCGGAGAGAGAAAGGGGGTCGGCAGGGGTCGGCGGGCGCCGCGGGAGGCCCGGCCCCGCCGCACGGAGCTCCTTAGAGCCCGCTCTCCCGCTTCGCGCCCGCTCCCTTCCTGCCGGGAGTGCGGCTCGGGAGCGTCCCGGCCCCGCCGAGCGCTCCCGGCGCGGCCACGTGGAGGCCCCGGGAGGGTGGAAGATGCCGGCCCTCCCTTCCCGCCTGGCTCAGGGGCCGCGGGGAATCGCGGGCTGTGCGGGGAGGGAGCTGCCCTGCGGGACCCGCGGAGCACACTCGTAGTACTTGGCAATATTTGGGGGCAATAGAGTGGTTGTGGATGATGAACGAGCCACGCGAGTAAACCTTGCTGGGCTCGGAGTTCCGAGTTCGCGTTAACAACTGGGGGAAAAGCACTCGGGCTGTAACCTGCGCATACCTTGAGGGTGAGAGATGTAGCGTCAGGAGGCTTTTGTCGCTGGCTGTAACTGGGCACTAAAATGATGGGCGAAAATAATTGATTTCCTCTTCTCGACCATTACAGCTGCATCCTTTGGAAACATACACCTAACGTTGCAACTTTGGAATAAAAATCACTCTTCAAAATCTTCACTTATCTTTGTCGTTTTTGGGGCCCTCTATAGAAAGGTCTCATGCCTGCTAGCTCTTAAACTCTTGCCTCTGAGGAAGAGTTGCCAGAGTTAGAAATAACTCTGGTTTCTAACACTAAACACTGTATGTCTGTAAGTAGCAATCGTAATGAGGGTTTTTTTATTAAGATAGGATCTTGAAACACTGAGGGAACTTGTGATAACCTCAAGCCTGAGAAATGCACACTGGAAGGCCTGGTTAGTTTACAAACAAGCAGAAGCAATTTTCAGCTAGTTAACGAACGTAATACCTGGTGTGTTCCAACTGGTATGTTCTTGTATACCTTTGGGTAGTACTAACTGATACAGTGACATAAAAAAAGAAACCTATTTCTTTGCAAAACGCGTGTCACATTTGGTTTTTAAAATTTGATTTTAACAGAATTATTTACTTTAGAAGATACCTTCTTTAACTGCATGGGGGAAATAGGTATTTGGTGTGGACTAATGCTACTCAACTCCAAGAATTTGACTTTTTAATGGTTACTATTTAGGCTAATACTCTGGTCTGATAATGTAAGAAAATAACGTGAAAAAGATCTGTGGTTTCCAAGAACACTGACCAGTGTCTCAATAGACTTTACTAGCTAAATTTCTGTTCTATAATAATGGTTAGAATAGAATTGGTGATGCTCTCCTGCAGCACTTCTGTTTTAAACTCCTTTCAACTTAAACTTTTGAGAAAAAAGGTATGCAGCCATGCATTCTATTTCTGAAGGAGATTAGGGCCTGTATGTGTGCCTATATATCTGTAGACTGTGAATTAATCATATATATTAATCATGTATGTTTGATGAGATTAATAGTGGCAGTTCCATATGGGGATGTGTCTTAGTGTCCACAGAGGATGGACCTAGAGGATCATATACAATTGTCTATCTGGAATAGGCAACATGAGAAGATATTCTGGCTTCACAAGGAAAGTTCTCCGAAACAATGAGGTTTGTTTTAGTTAGTTCATACTTGTGTAGGTCTTTATTTGGCTTAAATAAAAACCGGGTACTAAATTTGCAACATGTATCCAGTCAATCATAAAATGTACAATTGCAGCAAACTTGTGGTTTAAAGCAGTGCAAATGTGCTCACAGGCTTTGTCTTACAACTTGTTTTTCCCATTGCAAGAAACAATCTAATGAAATTGGATCATCAGGGTGATTCAGGCATGTTCCAGAAAGTTTATGTGAAAAAGCACAGATTGTGGTGCTGACCATTGTCTACTACAGTGCTTAGAAATACTTTATCATTGGTGATCTCAAACTAAGATTTATGTCATGTGACAATATCCACCTTCTAGTGTTACATGTGAAAAGTCAGCAGGAGAATACTGAGTGCCTGTGGTACTTGGGCCTTTTGAATGTTTCAGGAGCACACCTTGGTAAGATACTTTTCATGTAGTTTGACTTGCACAAGCAACATAAATGTATGCACATGAAAAAATTAATGCATCCAGCTTGGTATAGGTGTCCTTTGTGGTCTTCACTAAGTAAGTCAAGCAACTGTAATTTAGCTATTTCTATTCATAATACATTTTTTGCAAAGCAGTGGCTGATTCAAGTATGAAGAGACCTTTTAACTAGTGCCCAGTTCAAATGAACTTCAAGCCTGGGTGTATATAGTCCCAAAGGAAGTATGTTTGGACTTTTTTACCTTGGCTGTCCAGTTTTAATGTCGTTTGATCACGATCATACCTATTTTAAAGACTGTTGTTCCTGTCACAGTTCTTATAGAAGTGGAAGTTTATTTTATTATATGGGCACTTAATCGGTGATAAGGTAAATCAGTCTGGGTTTTGAAACATTTATGTTTTCTCATCAGGTGGAGTTACTGAGTTAAAATTACTTAAGCTAATTAAAAGATAAACTCCATGAAAGTTTTTCTGTTAAGTTGCAATTCAGTCCTTCACTGTGGCAAAACTCAGTGAAAAGATCATGGCATCTGTACAAGCTGTTGCACAGTATCAGGACGGACAGATGTAACTGCGTGTGTCACCAGTGAAAATGATACCAGAACGAGAAAACCTCATTCCATCTTCTTCACAGTGACTGTGAACTGTCAGAACGTTTGCTGTTTCATAGTGTGTTATTTTATGGCATGGTTTCAGAATTGTCAAATGAATGCATCTTGACTTTTTTGTAACACATTGAAAAACGTCAGTAGAAGTTTCAGAGAAGGAAAGCTTGGCAGGTATGCTTTTCACAGGCTTGAGCTTTAGGTGCAGGGCAAGTTCTGTGAATACTGAGAATTTATGCCTTTTGGGAAGCAATTTCTGTTTTCCTAATAAGAAGAAAATCAGTATAACTTCCTATTTTTTCCGTGGGAGTCCAACTTAATTTCGAGAGCAATTATTTAAAACAATTTCATCATAGGAAAAGTATTCATCTGTGCAGGTGGGCTACTGAAGTTATCTTAAATGAGAACTAGTAATTTTGTCTTGCTGATAAAAGCCTGAAGTAACAGCACTTGATACAGAAAGAATTTAGATTGTTCTTAGGTCATTCCTAAATTGCAACTGAGATATTATTTGAAATACACCTAATAAAGTCTGGTAAGGAAATGTGTACCAGTTAGGCTAAGCCAATAAAAAGAATTTTTTTCAAAGTTTCAAAAACTGATTGAAATGCTGGAAACCATGTCCTGCCTATATTTTAACCTCCTTAAGGAAAGAAAGGTATGCCCTGCATCAGTCTACCTATTCATAGTATTTTATGTGCTATTGAATCAGTACCATTTCTCCCGGGTTTCTTGATGTAATAGAAATCTGAGGAGTAAAGTTTTTTGCAGTCACTTTTGTTTTGTTACCTCTTGTGATAATCCAAAGTCTGTACAGGTTTTAATACCCAGAAAGCTGGAAGGCAGCATGAAAGACTCGGAAGGTGATTGTTTCCTCATGCCGGTTTCAAAAGCTTACGGGAAGAAGGGATGTTGGAATTATGCGTAGTGTGTTACACCCATACTGGGGGACACGGTTCATTTCGCTGGAAATGTTCTCATTTCTAGATATCACATTGTGCTGCCTCATCTTCTCTCCATTTCCTGGCTTTGCCCATTGCTGCAGAGAAGGAATGACTCAGCAGTTGTGTTTTTCCTCTCAGCTGTCAATGACCCAGAAGCTTTATTCTGTGGCTGTCACCTTGGCTGTAGCCTCATGAAGTTTGCTAAAGAAACCTGCCCCTCCTTTTCTTCTGTGTTGACAGTCACATTTCAGTATTAATCAATGTATCATATGTATACAAAATGTGGAATATTAACTAGAGAGGAGTTAGAGCTCTATAGTTTCTGGACTGTTAAGAGGTACAGAAAATTGTATTCTGTAAGCATTGGTGCTGAGGTGCTAAAGAGACATGGTTTTGAAGTCACTGATATTAGGTAGATAAAACAATCTAGAATTGAGATAAAGTCCGTGTAATACCGGAAGTTGATGTAAAACTATGATCATGTCTGAAAGCCATTAATCAATCCAAGTCCTGTGGTTAGTTAGGTAAGATAAAATTCATATGTGAGATAAAATGCTCTTCAGATTAAGAATGTATGAAAGAAGTTTTATTCAAGATTAGATAATTTGCATGGAATGGTATATATACTCAACAGAGACTTTGTGCAGTGTTTCTGCATGTGGGCTTTAAATGCTTTAGAAATAGTTTCCAATCACAGTTCCTAGTAAAGACCACTATAATAAAACACGAATTCCAGACAGGTGCTGTCATACAGCTTATATATAAAGATAGATGTCTCAAGATTACCTGACTTGCACCTCATTCATAGACTGATCTTTAGTGTGATGATTATTAATGGGCAAAAATAATAACCTTGAATTCTGAAAGATAACTAAATGATGAATTATTTACAGCTGGTGGTTTGATAACTATAAATAGTTCCTCTTTTAACCAAGCTAACTGCTGATAATAACATGCAGCCATACTGAGATTGATGTAACAAAGGAAAAATACTATAATCTTCAAGGTAGTCTCTTTGAATAGACATTGTTCAATATGATTCTTGATGTGGATTTTTTTGTTTTAGTAATACTTATTTCTTTATTAATATTAATTTGCATTTTAAATAGGACTGAGTAGCACTATATCCTAGGATGACTGGTTTTAGGGTTTCTTGTTATAGTAGCCATATGTCATTTGTTCAACTGAAAGCTGAGTTCAATTCACCTTGCAAAATAACTGATAATGCCACAACTGAGTGTTTCTGTAAGGGAGAGTAGTGAGTAGGGATGTATCTTAAGTCTTTGCCACTGTAGGCAGTGCTTCATTCATATTCATTCATACACAGCAGTCCAGAAGAACTTCTTTACTGTCAAGTGGAATATTGTACTCTATATTTCACCTGATGGTTACATTGCTTCTCAACACTCTATGCAGTTTCTGTAATCCATTCCTGCCAAGGAAGACCTCTTTTTGTCAGGGCTTCACTGCCCTGATAAGTACTCTCATTCCATGAAACGCAAACAGTATCATTTAGGCCATATATATTGACTAGTTCTTTTTGCAGAATATGGAAGCATTTTTTTGTCCTGACCTGAACATCAGCCTATAGGAGACAGTATCTCAGCCTGAAGGTACAATTTTAGATCATACTAGCTTACATTAAAACAAGAAATGCTACTTTGCTGCAGTCCAGATAATGTGGTAGCCTTGCATTAGTGCATTTTGATGCTAAAAATAAAATATTTCTATTTATTTGATGTCTGATATGATATGTAAACAGGACTGTTCGTCATTCCTGTTCTGAAATGTGTTTTGAGGCAGTTGTCTAGCAGAGGCGTTGTGTTACATTAGCAGTGTCCACTTGCTCTCAGACCATATATTCAGTAAACACACAGTAGTTGCAGCAGGATGTATATACAAAATTTATCTTTTCATTGTAGTATGCCCAGAGCTAATTATTTTTTCACAGAGTCTTTGTACTCCAGGTAAGAGTTTTGTAAAGTGTGTGGTCTAAATTTATGCATCTGGATTTCACAGAATATTCTGAGTTGGAAGGTACCCGCAAGGACCGTGGAGTCCAACTCTTAAACCCATGTGGAGATCGAACACACAACTTGCTGTTCTCAGCACTCTGCTCTGACCAGCTGAGCTCATCTCTGACCAGCTCAGCCAGTGTCAGGGTATCTGCTCTTGCAGAGTGAGGTACAGAGTCAGAGAAGTTCATTTGTAGTGGCTCTAGACAAAAATTCTTATGCTGGCTTTTGCTAACTGTATATGTACAGTAGTAGGGAGAGGTATGTGAGGGGTTTATATGACTCTTAAAAGAACAGATTAAGATGAGAAGCTTTAATAAGAATGCAGCAACTATAGTGAATTATTATTCTGTTTCCTCTGTATCAAACTTTGTGGTTCAAATGAATTGCAGTTATGCTAGGTGATGTAAAATACTTTAACCATCTTTGAAGACCATACTTGGTCTTGTATTCCCTAAAAAAGTGCTGTTTTGTCAGTGCTAAGTGTCTGCATTTGTCTAATGAAAGACTGTATTATGATACATTTAGGCTTTGGCACATAGGAACACCTCACAGTTTGTCATATAGTTTAAACCAACAACCCCTTAAAAATGTATAGATTTAATATTTTAATTTGGGGAGGCTTTTACTATGTTTTTTGTTTTGTTAACTGGACCATGGACAAATCAAAATAATGTTTTGGAATACGGCAACATACTGCTGTTGTGTTCTTAAAGTAGTAATAAAATTGAAAAGGGCAAATTGTCACTTATTTGTGGAAAATTCTGAGAGTTTCTGCAAATAAATTAATTTAATGGAATTTTCTCTCTTATTGTAGCTTAATTGTTAACAATAAATTTAGAATGTGGACATGAAAGGCAAGGGATTAGTTGGATTTTATAAACAAAGTATTCTCAAAGTGAAACATCTAGAGGAGTACATTGTTCTTCACATAAAAGGAATGTATTTTAACAGTGAAAAAACCCACATTTTTTGCTGAATTTTTGCCCATATCTTATCAAATATGTCATGCAGTGATTGAAAAACAGTGAAATACCAAAATGATACCTCGTGTGCCCTGCAGTTTTTTATTCTGTACGTGCAGTTATGGTTTGCTTCAGTTTTACTTTTCTTGACAATAAGCAAAGCAAGATCCTTAACACTTCTGCCTCCCATATTACCAGTAATATAGTTTTTAAACATTACATTTACATTATAAAAGTACATGTAGTGTAATCAGAAATGTATAAACCTAACGTGTCAAGTTGGACATTTTTTTTTTGTATTTTCACTTATTTGTTGTGCTTTCCTTTGAGGACACAGTTATGCTGGTCAAAGATTGGCTATATTGTTAGCCTTGCCAAATTTCTGGGAAAAAAAGGCATTTCAACCTTTATTATTCTGGGATCAGGTTATGAGGTTTCCCCCTATATTGAGAACATCTCTGATCAAGGGTGTGTGTATAATATTCCTAGATGTGGATGACAAATAGCCATTGAGGTATTGTCAGTATTTATTGAAGTATTTCAACTCCTTAACCTGGCAGTGAGGTGTCCTGCTAAATGATAGCATGTTATTCTAGTGATCTAGAAATAACAAAAGTGAGGCCTCTGACTTTTTTTAGCAGCACACAAATATTTAGGTTTCTTCAGCTGTAATTAACTAGAATCAAAACTTTGTCTGTTCTCAGGATTAAACTCTCACGCTTTTTAATGATATTTTCAACTGAGCTATTTTTTTTGTTAAAATAAGTTTGGAGGTGTAGATGGGCTGTATTTGTCTTGATTCTTAACTGATGCTTCCAGTAGTTTTTAATTTTGCTGATGTGTATCACTTTAGTTTCTGTCAGTTTATCCTGATGGTTTAAACCATCTTCTACCACAGGTCTTGTTTTGTAGTCTGTTAATTAGTTAAACACGTAATTTGAAATACAGTAGTTTTATTTGGCTTGATTTTGTAGAAAAGATGTGCAACCCTGTTCACATATTGCATTTCCTTTGGATAGTTGTAATATGATCTCAGTAAGTATTTTGTAATCTGGCTGTGATATGCTCAGCAGACTGGAAGGGTCTGAGGTACTCATAATTACAGTAGCAAAAGGAGAGGGAAGGAGGGAGGATATTTTTAACAGAAAATGTTGACTCTGTGGATTGTTAAAGCATTTGTTACAGAATCTCATGTTTACATTCTGTGATTCTTAAATATATTTGAAGTTGAACCCATAAAGGTCACAACTAACTATTGACTCTTTGATTTTAGAGGCAGATGCCAGTTTTCATTTTGTTTCAGCTGTGAGTGGCAAAGAGCATAAAACACCTTTCTCTGAGAAATTCGATAACCCATAATTTCAGTGGTAGGCTGCCAAACCATTTCTGTTCATCAAAAAGAGAACAACTACAAATATTTTACCATTGTGGAATGTGCCTCTTGCATAGTCAGAATAGTCTTGTTCTTTCAAATTACTGGATTTGTTTTGAGATACACTTACTGATCATTTGTATTAAATGTTAGAGACAGTAAGTAGTTTTTTTAATTTTTTTTTTTAAACTGTTTCTTGTACCATAGTATGGCAGTAGAACCAATTTCAAATTTTAATTCTGGAAAAATCAGAAGTTGGTTCATTTGCATATTAACTAAAATAGACAGGTTTCACATAATTAGGAGGATCTATTGAAGTAGTAGGTTCCTGATAAAAAGTATTCTTTCTTTACAGAAATGGGTTATGGAAATTACAGAGTCTGGAGAACTAATAGGATCATGTAAAACGAAGAAAGCCCCATTAGCATCAATAATCAATGAAGATAAAAGATGTCAGTGATCCAGGGAGTGACATAGGGAACATTCATGGCCCAGTGATCCCACTGAGAAAGGTGGTGACCACACTAATATTAAACCAAATCAACAGTTAGTCCAGAAAATCATTGTAGTTAAAATTATAATGAAAGGAAGAAAAATTACACTCAAGAAAAACTATATTTCAGGAGAGGTACTAGAAGAAGTATGTACCAAATTACAGGTACTGCAAAAGCCAGGAACTCATATTGGATCAAACTATGATGCTACACACTGCAGTGGAGGTTGGATAGATTGCAGTGTAGTTTTAGAGACACTTCCCATAGAATCTGTCCTTACCTGTCTGCATTGCTGTTAGAAAGTACCTGCAATTGCAAATGATGGACACAGGGAAGTACATCTATATAATGATATTTTTAAGATTGCAGTTTTAGCCTATCAGTATTTCTGATTTGGTTGACTAAGAAGTCGTCTCTGCTTGCATTTTAGGTTAAGGCTCAAAGGATTGTGCTTCCTTTCCCTTCTTCTGTCTCTAATCTTACACTGAGAGTAATCCTGGGTATTAATATATGTTCACTATTTCACCTTAAAGCTGTCCCATCAAAGTTCTCTTAATACCTTGTTAAGAAAGGTTAGTAGTGCACAGTAAGTGACTTTTGAAGCCAGTCAGTATTTGTATCAGTTTGAATGGTTGCTTCAATCACATAGACCTGTAATGAGTAGCCATGTAGATCTTTCAGAATAATCTTGGTTAAAATAAATGAGAGCTAGAAAATGTCATGACTTCTGTTGAGGTCTCACTAAGACTGTGGTGAACATGACACATATTGGTTCAGCTGGGCATTTTCTTGGTGGATTTGCCTGTTGAAATATGTAAAACTATTTTATGTCATGTGTCAGACAGGGTAAGTGTTACTTCTGAATTTGCCAAGACATCTTCATGAACACTTTTGTCTCCCACAGTTACTGAACAAAAGACACATTTGGGAGCCCACTAATTCAAGATGTGAATGGTTCCAGTAGCTGCCTATTGTCTTAGTAGTAGTTCTCCTGGTTTGTACTCTTGACTGAATGGATTTGTTTACAAGAATTTGAATGGCATGTTGACAGAAGGCCTTATAAAAGTCTGTGATGGTGGTTCATTAATTAAATTTATTAAAAAATGCAGATATGAGTCAATGGTATACATTGTCAAGTAAAGAATTTGAAACCCTTTAATGCTAGAAATGGCCTTCATAGTCAGCCAGGCACTAATTTGGCATAGCACATGTAAGAGAAGCATTTGTTCGTTCCATATTTCAGTGGACTTTCATAATTGATAGATTTTGTAAATTTATGTGTTTTTAAAGTGAGAGAAGTCATCGGCTTAATAGTAGACATGCATCATTCCTTTTTGGATTGTAACTGTGATAGAAGGGTTCTTATTATAATAGTACAGGTATTAAACACACATCAAAGACATGCCTTTTAACATACCACAAGTATTATATCATAATGCAAGGATGAAATAGTTATGGTGGTTTAAGTTATAGTAAGAATAAAATTACTGCAACTGGTTTTAATGCTTTATTGGAAACGTTGTTACATTCTGTTTTGAAGGGAAAGCTTTCAGTAGGAAATACATCCAGTGTTACTTTTTCATTGTTATTTGAGTACATTTTGAGGTGGCCAGTTGCTTTATTTGTGCCAGATCAAAATATTCTCTTAGACTGAAGATCAGTAACTGGTGTTCCCACCTAAAGCAAGGTGGCTCTTTTCTGTGTGGACTGTGGTGTTTGTGCAGCTGCACAGTGAACCAGATAGGAAAAGTAATCTGTCTTGAAAATAATCTTCTTTTCTTTTTCTAGGCTATTTTTCAGCAGAATCTAGTTGTACAGCTGCACAGCGAACAGATCAGCAAACAAATGTGCTGGTACACAAAAATGAGTTTTGTGGGAATGGGAAGGAAGAGTGAAGCAGTGGGGGAGGGCAGAACTGCTGAATTAAGTGCAACACTGCTAAAATATTCTTTGAACATCAGCCTTAGTTCTAACCAAAACATTTGCTTACTTTCAGTAGAAAAATTACATATTAAAATGCAGGTGTAACTGGATTGTCTTTCAAGTATTTAATCTTTACAAGCTCTGGTTGGTATCTTAATAGGACCTAATTGAACAGTAGAATATTGGCACAAAAGCAAGCTAGCTCTGTTATAGATTTTGTGCATTAATAGCTGTTTTATGGACTACATACAGTTTCTATAGGAAAGACTGAAAATTAATTCTTGGTAAGAAGAACTAATACTTATAGAGCTTCCAACTATTGTGAAGTTTTTATATTCTTGTGAGCTCTGAGAAAGAGCCCGTTCTCAGCAATTTTTTACAAATAGCTAACTGTCCCTTTGAAGAAGGCTGTCCATTTTTTTATCCATTCCAAATAAAATAAATGCCCCTATCTGGATAATTGACCTAGTAGATTGCTACTGTATTGGTTTAGGATCATTTCCTAGTTTGCTTGGGACTTTGCATTTCAAATACTTCCCAGCTGAGATTTTTAAAAAGTTTTCATGGTGTGTTCAGTTATGCATAAATGCTTTCTGTACTATTTAAGTCTTATCTGGTATTAACTTAGCAAATAGGGCTTGGATCAGTTAGTTAAAGGTCTGTTCTTACAAAGTGCCCCTCCTACTGGGCTGTAGGTTTTCAAATGAATGAGTTTTACTTAAATCCACAAACTCCTTTCGCTGAAATTGAAGAGGGAAGAAAATACAGGAGATGGGTGAGAACTAAAGTTAGAAATGGTTAATTTTCACTTTTTAGATCTGTGGCCTGTTTTCCCATTTGTATATGCAGAAGCTAATGGCAGTTTAAGACTGATAAAACAAAAAGAGATTGTTGTTATTGAAAGACATTTTAAGAGAACCATAACAACATTTTAATTAAATAACAATGCATTAATTTCATATTAACATTTTTATAAATAGTTTATCTTAAAAATGTGTGCTAGATTAATAGGACTTTGTATTCTAGTATTTGTTAAAAATGTGAAATTTAGGAAATAAAGAGTAGGTTCTTTGGATTTTCAGACTCCAGGCTTTTTTTTGAACCAAATACAAGTTTGAGATGGGGCGGAGGGAAGGGGTGCTGCAGACATTTCTCGTGCATGTACGTTGGAGTGAATACCTGCAATATAGAAAGGCATTAAAATTTTCAAGAGTTGTAAGAAAAACTATCCTTATACAGTCAGAAACTTTATTTCAAGAAATATTTCTCTTTTTAAAAAAATGGCATTTCTCACAGAGCTGTTACTCTGAGCAGTTCTTAGTAGAAATTAATTAGGCAAGTGCTTAACTTCTCAGTGCTGAACAGAGAGAATGTCTTAGTTTGGTAAGAATATTGCTTTGTCTTTATTTTTAACACCTTTTGTCCTTCTGGGTTCTCTCTTACTTTAGCTGAAGCATGTGTTTGGTGTGGAACTTGTAGTTGCCCATGAAATACTGCTAAGGCACTTTACTTATTGTGGCATTCAAGATGAGTAATTTATAGGAGTCAAAGATGTTTTTTAAAGATGGGCGGTACATTCTTCAGAGAAAACAAGGAAAGAAAGTTGAATAACAAGGGAGAGAAACTGAAATAATTTGGGAAGGAGCATGGGAAGGGGAGAAATCAGTGCATTTCTGTTACAAATATTTCAGGTTATTAAAATTGTTGGGAACAGACAAGAAAACAGGTTGGGGGAAGAAAGCTGGGCACTTAGAATAGTCTAGTCAGCATTCTACACTAAGAAAAATGCTGTAGTACGTGGGTTGCAAGCACTAAAATGATAGATGTGGCTTTCAATTGAGTTTGCATTTTGTATGACCACGTAATTTGAATCCAAGTTTGTTTTAAGTAAAGCCTAACTCTTGAACTAGTTTTCTAGTTTCAGTGAAGCAGTTGCTGATAAATAAACAAAAATTTCACCCAAAATCATGTTTGTATTCCATGCTCTAAGTCATAAATAAAATACTATATAAAGAAGAACAGTTGGAATAGTAGGCACTGTGGGTAAGTTTCAGGAATCCAAGGGAAATTGAATCAAAAAGGCTTTTAAAAAAACCCAAAACTACACCTGACTATTGTCAAAGGTACCTTTAGTTTAATAGATTAGATACCGTAGGCAGACAGTGGTTTAGCTTAGAGGTATGGTGAGTTTTCCATGCAGAGAAGATAATTCTTTGCTTATGTACTGCTCAGGTACTGTGACCTCAAGCCTCTGATATAAAAATCTTGCGTATGGATGTGCAGTCGTGCTGCATTTAGTGTGAGTGATCTGCTTGCCCTGATGAATGGGGAGGGGGTGCACTGGGCAGCACTGTGAGCCATTTCTGAAATGCCTGCTGGTGGGGCACACTGTTCATCTTTTCCACATGTACACATTCTAACTTTGGAGCTTGTGTTAGGGTGGGGTTGTCCTGCTGCCTGAGGTGTCACGAAGGTCTCGTGTTGTTCTCGTGCGCAGCTCAGTGGAACGTGGCAGGTACTGTTGTTTCCAGCCCTGCCCTTTACAGTGCTGTAGTTTCTTACCAACATCCAGGAGATATTTTCCCTCATATCTCCCCTGTAGTGGGTGCCCACCCATCAAGGAGCTGTGGAGGGAAGAAGGGGAGTCAGCAGGGAATCAAACGAGTGAACAGTTAGGCAAAGGCTGACAGCAGTAATAGGCAGAACCTTTTCAACTTTGGTGTAGCCTTGTCCTCAGGCTGCCCTTCCATATTCTCTTGAAGGGATTTGAGAGTCTTAATGTTCCTGTGTTGAGATCAGCTATATAGAATTTTGTGCCACTGAAATGTACAGAATTTGGACTTCAGCTTTCCAGTATTTTACATGTACAAACACTACCTGAGAGGTTAAACATGTCAGCTATTTATAATTACCTAGAGAATAATTAAGCTTATTTTAAAAGAAACAAATAAATAATCAACTCTTTATGCTTGTTCTTTTTGAGACTTTTTATTATGGGTACATGTATTTTGTAAGCATCTTTGTTCTCTAACAAGAATTGCAATAGAAGATACAACATATATAATAGAAGATCTAACATATTATATAATAGAAGATCAAAAATATTGTGCTAGGGTTATTACTATTTTAATTGAAAATAGTGAGGACAAGTATTTGAATTTGAAATTGGGCTGATAATGCTCAGCTCTTGTATTTCAGCAATGAATCATGATCATAGGTCACAAACTATTTTAACCATTAGGGCATGGAGAAAAGGTACCATTCAAAGCTAAACACCACAATTAGGGATGCATGACTAAAGTTTCCAAGTAATGTGTTAGTAGTATTGTATGAGACAGTCACATGAAAAAGATCATGAGGTTGTGAAAAGGATTACGATCATGCTTTAGTCATGAATTTCCTGATAGAGACATTTTAGTCTGGATCTTGCTTGTTTAAATCAGAGTAATTTGACTTTGCTTGTTCTGGTTATATTACCAGTATATAGCGAAGGGGGAGAAAAGCTGTCTTGCCTACAAAAAATAGTATCCTCTGAGTAACTGAATTCTACCTGACCTTGAAATGCTGTTTTCAGTACTGAGAAGCTGAAGTAAAAAAGCTTCTTGAATGGTTTGCTGGAGCATTACAGTGAACAACATGTACTTACCTGTTGCTGCCATCTCCTGTGCAAGCACATGGAAGTTCACCTTTCTCCCAGGGCATTCATTGGTCTTGTGTGTGCCTAAACTGCTTATTCCAGATCCTGAACCTGCTCTTCACATTAAGTAGCGTTCAACATCGTAAATCCTCAGTTGATGAAAATCAGCATGTTCCTAAAGAAATGTGGAGCTGTCTTGACCTGTCAACAGTCATATTCCTGATTACTGCCAGGATGTTTCTGCTTCCTGGCATGCTGTAAGTCAGGGTCCAGATTCTCAGCCTGCATAAGAAAAAGCATATGTCCTTTATTTAAAGGTGTTTCCAGGCAATCATGCAGTCTGAGGGCTGACCCAGTCCAGTGACTCTTGGATAAAGATTTGCAACCTGTTTCATTCTACTCCACCAGTACCAGCATTTACCTGTTTCCTCAGAGGAAAATGGAAAAAACTTCTGGAAGATGTTTGAGAGACTTCTGATGTTTTTTTACTAATCCCGGTGATGTATTTATAACATTAGAGATGCCTTCAACAGACCCTGTGAGTGAAAAAGACTTTATGAAAATAATATCCCAGTAAACTTTGGGGGTTGAACTCATCATGATAAACTACTTGAGAAAGTTTGTCACAGCCCTTAAATCAGTTACTGGAATGTAGGTAATTGAGCTGGAGACAAACTACAGTTGTTCCAGACTGATGATTGAACAGTCGTTTATAAAAATAAAACAGTAATGTGCAATGATTAACCATTGAGCTATCTGAGGTCCCTAGAACCAGTTTTGATGCAGATGCCTCCATTTGACAGATATTCTTCTGGTCTTACATTTTTAAGTGGGACAGTATTGCAAAAGACAGCTCTACCTTTTCTTAATTTCGTAAGCATTTGAAACTCCAGTGAAAATTGAATTTCCATATTTTGTATTTGTAGAAATTTACAGGAGAAAGATTTATTTTTTTTTCCTCCAGTCTTCTGTGTTGATTCATTTATTTGCTATATAAAGTCATTAGAACATATCCCCTTCCTGTTTTTCTTGAGTGCTTTTCTCTTCCTACCTGTTGCAAGTATAGGAGCTTCCAACAGGTTCTCTGTGTCTGTGTGTGTAATAATGTGGTTGCCAGATATTATGCACAAAACAATAAGCTGGTATTTTAGGAAATTAAGATGGACTTTATTTGTGGTTTGGTGCAAATCACTTTCCTGAACAATTTCATGAAGCACATTTTAGTTAGGGAAGGACAACTGATTTTACTGTGTTTTGTCTGAAAGTCAGTGTCATTTTAGGGTGTGTTCACCAGGTCACTTTGTCTTTTTGAATGGAGGGTCAGTGACAGCTCTAGTCAAGGTGCACATAAGAAACTAAAACTGCTGTCAGTGTTAAAAGACTAAAGCATGCTTGCCCTGTTTGCTGTTTTCTTACATCCTTGTGTTTGCTTGCAGTGTCTTGGTAGCATCAGAGTATACAGAAAACAGGGTGGATGGACCTTCTGTCCATGTCCTTTCTCTCAGCTCTCATTTCCTTTTCAACCATATTCTAATGGCTGATAAGGAAATTAGAATATACTTCTGTATTTGTTTCCTTTGTCCGTTTTAGTCAATCCCATTAAACTGTTCTTAATCATCCTGTGACTGTTCAGATTGGTTTGGAAGCTCCGTGCTACTTTCTTTTTGTTGTCTGCTCCTTTGCTGATAGCAGGGCTGGATTATCTACTAGTTATCTAGCAGAACTGTTGTGAATGTTACACATTTTATTTGGCTTGGTACCAAGCAGAACAAATTAAGTGTTTCTAAAAAACCCTGGCGGTGTTTATATGATTATGTATTTAAAAAGAAAACATGCATTTTAAAGGTTGTTCTCTACCCAAAATAAGTCTCTAGAAAATAGAAGTAGAAAATAGAAGAAAATAGAGACAAACACAGCTCAGTACAGTTCTTGGCTTATATTTAGTTTTCTAGTTTGATAACATTTTTACATACACTTGGATTTTTTTCTTAAGTTTCATTTATAATAATTATTCCAATGTTATATATATATATATATTTGCTAGCAGATGTAAACAAGACAACTGTCGTATTTTATAAAATAATGAATTGTTTTCAACTCTAAACACAAGATACACTATTGCAGTGTCTTCTTCATAATCTGATGTTGAATCTTAAGTTTCTTACATGTAATACTAAATTGAAAACTACATTTTCTAGGTGATATAGTTTCTAAAAATCAGTTTTAATTCCTTTAAGCTAGATAGTGTCAGCATTAACAGTATTTTTTGAGTTGCATAAGGAGATGTTTCCCATAAAACCTTAGTTTTAAATGAATGTCCACGTAGATCTTTCAAGTCAGTGAGTCTGTGTAAGTAAAAGTGCTAAAAATATGAACATTTAAGCAATACACTGAAGTTGGTTAATGACATCTTATTTTTGAATTAGTAATGGCTGATTTCAAAGCAGGGAATTGTGCAGTGTGTGTGTTTAGTGGAGGTACTTCAGCAGCACAAAAGAGAACAAATGATACATGGGATTTCAACTGTCTTGTCTACCTCTCACCCCTATGAACAAGAAAATACAGTATTGTTATTCTAAAACAGTTTTTATTCTTTTATAACTTGGGTTTTAAGAAGATTTTTGATATCATAGGTTATCATAAGCATAGATGCCTCTGAATATATACACAAAAGTGTTATGACTGACTGTAAATGCTGTAAATCTTGTAATCACCTCCTGCAAGTATTGTACGTTAAACAGCATCTCTAAAATACACAGAGTCTATCTGACTGTTAGATAAGAAAAGTACACTGATAAAAGTACTGCAGTTGTTATTCATTTAATGCCAATATATAAAAAGTTTTATGAGCCATTCAATTGGCATAAATAAGTACCAGACTGATATGTAGTACAAGTGTTGAGATTGCTTTTACACCTAAGTGCTTCCCCTTGTGTTTCTTGTAGGAAACAGAGATGAAGGTACACATGCACACAAAATTTTGCATCATTTGTTTGCTGACATTTATCTTTCATCAGTGCAATCATTGCCATGGAGATGGACATAACAATGGTCCTAAAAAGGATCGTGGACACTACCATAATGACTATCAGATCTCAAATGAATCGTACTTCCAGAGTGGAGGAACAGAATCTATGCCGAGTAAATTTTCAACGTTGGAAGCTGAAAATGAACAAAAATACTACATTGAAAAGATTTTTGATCGTTACGGTGAAAATGGAAGATTATCTTTTTTTGGCCTGGAAAAACTGTTAATAAGCCTTGGTTTAGGAGAGGTAAAAGTAGTGATGATAAATCATGATGATATTGGCCATGATCATGTTTCTCACTTGTATGCTTTAGAAGTACAGGAAGGAAAGCATTTTCACTCTCATAACCATCCTCACAGCCACTCAGATTCAGAAAACCAAACCATGATTGGTATGTCTGCAAAGAGAAATCATAAATGTGACCCAGAGAGAGACACAGTAGTGCCATCAGTAAAAGATGATGGCAAACACATTCATGACCAAAGTCGCCGTCACCACCACCACCACTCTCGTCCACATCGCCACGACCATAATGGCACCCATCACTCTCGTAATGATTCAGTCAGTCATCGTGAGCACGGGGAACAGAACCATGAACCTTCAACAGAGACAAACACAACTCAGGATCAGCCAGAAAGAAAACAACGGAAACAGAAGAAGAAGCAAAAGAAGATCAGTGAGACTTCAGGAGATGCGACCTGGGATTATGCCCCAGATCACGATCCCGGTGATCAGTATGAGCACAATCGTGTTCATAAACATGATCATGTACACGATGCATCTCACTTGCATGTGCACCATCATGACCACAGCAGTGATCGTTCTAGTAGTCATGGGCATCAAGATGCCAGTTTAGGTAATGACGATGGACACCGAAATACCAGCAAGCGAGAGGCACCTCGCAAGCAGATCAGTGTAAGAAAACGTGCCCTTGTTTCAATGCGTAGTCACAAGGATCGTGAAGAGGTGAGTATGAAATGGGGAGCTGGGAAGTTGAGTTCCACTGTTGTTACATTTTACTGTATGTTGAAATAATTGAAGGTGCATACCCACAAATAACAGAGAAGCACGTTTGTGACCGTGGTATAATACAAGTTGCAGAATGAAAATCCTAGAGGTTACTGCCACAATTTTGAATTAACTTTATGAGTTTTCTTTTCTGTCTGCCCATCACCCATCTTTTCTGAGAGATCTGTCTTCTTGCCTATTTTTCTGTATGAAGTTGATCCTTAAAGGCTTTCTGAGATATGCTGCTTACAGGTGTGAGGTTTTTTCCCTTCCCAGTATTGATGAATACTGCAATGACACACAGAAGGAAGTTTTGGACTTCTTTATGAATCTGAGATCATTAACATTTTTGAAAGCTGCACAGACACTCTTTCTTAAAATAAATATCTGCATCTTTTCATAATGCTTCTAATGTGTTTGTCCTAAGAGATTATGAAGCAATTGTACATATAGCTTCTGTAGGACTATGCTCAGTGTAAGATCATCTGTTTCTTCCTTCAGCATCCTTTATATCTGCTAGCACCATAAATAACCCCTTACTACAGAGGCTGATACCATAGTTTTAAACTAGAAGTCAGGATAGGAAAGAATGGAGTGGGTGCTAAGTTTGAGGTTTTAAACTGAATTAAAAAGTGCAACTCTAAACACAAAAGGTTGGTAGATAAACAGAAGTGTTAGTAAACCTATTTTGGATATACATTCTTCCACTCCTTACCTGTTGCTCTTTCTTCATATCCTTAACTGTGTAATGGTAAAGAATACGGAAACTCATTTTCATTAATATTTATCAAGTATTATATAGGTGTTGGGAGACTTGAATTTGTAGTCCGGGTATTTTTACTGTTTCTTTCCCCTCAAAAACCACTTAGGTCAGCTTAAAACATGTTTTAGCACTGGTGGAATGTTTTGGCCAAAGTTTCTGCTGTCTGTTTTGTGTTCTCAAATAATATGCTAAATTTTCCATAACTGTAGCTTTTAGTAAAATAGTTGCTGTTATATTTAATTTGTTTGTACAATTTGCTTGCAGTGCTTAAATGCTACCCAGCTGCTACGGTACTATGGTCTGGAAACCAGCTCTCTAATATCTCCTGAATTGTTCGTGTACATATGTCCTGCTTTGCTATACCAGATTGAGAGAAGGCTTTGTATTGTACATTATGATGAGTTTGAAGATATTATGAAAAGTAAAAATGCATCAATTGACAATAAAGATAAAACAGGTGCATCAGGTAGGTGTGTAACATCTAAAGCTTTCTAAATCATTTTGCAATTTAAATATAAAACTTCAAAGTTTGACATGTCATACAGTTTATCATTGCTTGTAAAGGAATGGTTGAAATTTAACATGCTAGAAGAAATTTAAGACAACATCATCCTTTAAGTAAGGTGACATAGCATTCTGTTAGGTGGTATAACAGGTTCTCCAAGGTAACCATGGATCGAGGAGGTATGTTTTTTCCCTATCATTTTCACTATTTTATGTTTGCTTATTTTTATTTCTTTTTTTTTTGTTTTCTGTCATTGAGGCCTAATGTCTTACCATTGGGCCTAGGCATTTTGCCATAGTTCTAAGCTAAAAATATTTTTACTACTGTTAAAGCAATTACTTTAGGGGCAGTCATTGTTGTGATTTCATAACTGAATGTGCTTTTAAAATACATATTCAGTACTGCTATCTTTTATAAATGATAATGGAATTGTTGATGTTTAGTTGCAGTGAAATATTAAAAATCTAAAAAATTTGCGTATAGTGTCTGTATTTTGAGAATAAAAGTATTGTAGTGGTGAATATTGATTAGTACATAGGTGCTTATTAGCATCAATAGAAATAAAGCTTGAAGTAACTACATTCTCATAGATGTTGGTAACTGTTGGAAAGTATGCATTGTTCTTTCTTAACAATTCTAGAGTCATTAAAATGGTTAACTTCTTATGCCTACATCTCCTACAGGGACACATCTGCTATCTTGTTAACTGTTCCAAGATTGCTGTCAACCAAATATACTGTGTGTTTCATATGGCAGCACATTGTTTTGTGGGGTAGCCTCATTGTAGTAAGAGTTGAACCCTGCCTTATCACCAAGAGCATTTCTAGAGTTGCCCTAAGCATTTTCTGCCAGTTAAAATGTTGAAACCCTTTACAAAACTGTCATGTTGTTCATGCTTTGGACCGGTTTAATTAGAAAGTTTCTACAGTTGAGTGCTTCTTTTTAAAAGAACGCATTTTATTTCTCTGTAATGAGAAAGGGAGTTGATGAATAACTCAGCTTGAAGACCTTTAACATTTTAAGAGACTTAATTTGCAAAATTAATGAAGCTTATCGTGAATATTTAACGTTTTATGTCATCTGATACTTTGACTATAAATAACATCTTTGCCAGTTAGTTGTTAAAATTTGGGTTTTAACATTGATTTAGCTGTGAACATAAACAATAACCCCTAAAACAGGTCAGCTTGATTAGATAATGATAAATCATTCTTCGTAACAGTTTCCTGTATACTCTTGTATTAACTACAGCAAAATTTCAGTGATGTAATAATAATTTTTCCTTTTTAAGTAAGGAAGTGAATCACAAAATAACAAATTCTAACTGGAATGTGGGGACTGTGGGTTGTGCAGGACTAATTTCAGTCATAGGGTAACTGAACCTGCAGGTTATAGGATTTTACTAAAATGAGAATGTGTGCTCACATGAGCTAATATAAACATTTTAGATAGAAGTATTTGCGAAAGTTAGGAAGATGCAGTCACTTTTAAACATAAACTTTCAGTGATTTTCTTTAGTTTTAATTAGAGCTTTCAAAAAAACTTAACAGACCAGTAATGCTTCTACTCACTGGTGAGGTTTCCCTTACCTCTGATAGTGCATTTTCTAAAGCAAAGTAATTTAATTAACTGATGGCCAAAAACTTATGAAACTATGTTGGGTTTTCTTCCTGTAATTTACAGATAGTTTCTGTAACATCTTCTAAGAGAGGAATTTCAAGGGCTTATACATAAAACCGAGCTTTCACAGTGTACCTGCTGGAAAAGGTGACATTGTCATCACTGAGGGCTCATAAGCAACTTAACCTAAAAGCAAAGACACATCCTACTATGAATCAAATTAGTAGAAGTGATACAAGTAAACAGTGAGCAGTTTTTTAAAAGGTGGAGATCACTTAGAGCTGATGAGTCAAAGTGTTTCAGATCAGATACAGCTTGTAATTCTGCCTGTGCAGATGCCAGTGTTCCCTGGAGGGGATCCGAGAGGTGCACAGATTCCGTATTCTAAATCTCATGTACCTCATCTTAATCATGATGCCATGTTTAGGTACTGTATCATTCATAAGAGTATGTAAGCCCTTCAGAGGTGGGTTTGCCAAAATTATGCTATGATATGTGAAACTTAAGCCGGTTTGCATAATCTCCTTTCCATTTTTCTCCGTGTAAGGCTGTTGATCATCTAACCTGGCACTTAACATCATAATGTGTCCAGATGGAGGTCCAGTGTCCTGCCAAATGGCTGTGTGACTTTTTTTTGGGCTGCTTGTGCATGCATGCATGATTCAGCATTGAATGACAAGTCCATGTATGCTGTTTTTCTCAGCAGAGCCTATTAATCCAGAGCACGTGGCTGAAGTGCTCTGGGTATGAATCAAGGCTGCGTAGTGGCAGTATTTTGGTCCTCAAGGTCCACCTTGGACCTGCTTTCGTATTCCCATTTTCCAACCTCTGTTTTTGAGTTCCTCATCTGATGGCAGACTTTGCCTTTTCACCAACTCTCTTTTTCCCTCTGTCTCAATGTGCACGTATGTCATTGCACACTGCACACTGTCTAAAGCTTTTTCCAATCAGTTTCTCCTCATGGATGTGGTCTTGTACCCTTTGCATTTGAACTGAATTGTTTCCTTTTGTGCAGCGTTGTGGAATGACAACTGCAGAATTTGTAAGAATTAATATCCCAAAATAAATTTTAAAGCAGTGAATGTTGTAAGCTTTGGTGTTGAACTAGTCCAAGCCTGCAAAGTCTTGGCAAAGTCTTGCCAAATAATTCTGTAGTGAGTTTGATACAGATAGATTTCTTGAGATGCTTGACATTTTAATATTAGCAGCTACAACATATTCATTCCTTCTCTCTTCTCCTCTCATCCATACTCACCCCTTGCTCCCCCATTTTCCAGGATGTTTTCCTTAAATGAGTGGGCCTTGAGAGATGCAAGGAAAGTCAAGTCGTGCTCTGAAATGTGGAAACACTAGTGATTTTGAATTAGGAGTTGTTGACTTAGATTAAAGTTGGCAAACTGTGTAGACATTTTTGATTAAAAACAAAGCTAGGAAAACCCTAGAAAAACCTGAGGCCTTTAGGCTAAAACTTAAAATAAAGAAAATATTTTATTAGGGTGAGATACTGAGTGCAAGAGCCATGTCTCTTTGATTATAGAATCTGTTTCTTGAGTAATTCCTTCTTTTGCATGTCATCTAGCAATTTGCACACCTTCCCTAATTAAGAGGATTATGTTGGGTGTACCACATCACATTATGACTTTTTTTTCTAATGACAACAGTAGAGGTTCTCAGATAAAATAAATGCTGCTTTTCATTGGTAGCGAGTTGCTTTCAGCTCTTCAAGCTCTTATTGTAGAATTAGATTTTAGCGTCAAAAGTTGAGTCTTACTTCTTATTAATAAAAACGTATGTTTCAAAGCACCAGGTAAAATAAATAGTGCCAAACTAAACATGTGACTCCAAACAGAAGAGGAGATATATTGATTTCAGATAAATTTTGCATCAGAACCATGTTAAAAAAAATGTTAAATACATGTTAGTGTTTGTTAAGTTAACTTGATCTGAGCTTAAGTAGTGGAGGTGGTTCTGTTCCAATATGAAATCTTTTGCTTTTTGTGTTTCATTAAGGGCTACAAAACTAAGCCTGGAACTAACAATCAGGAAGAATTGCTGGGCTCTTTTTAGCTAACTGTCTTCTGATGTCTTTCAGTATATCGTACTGTACTATGAATAAGTCTGGGTATTTTTTTTGCTGTGGACTTCAGTACTGCTTTCATATTTTTCAGCACCTTTTGAATGAACAATCACACAGTTTAGGTTAAAGGAAAGTCACCTCTTTAAGAGAGACTTGAAAGTCATTAATCAGTCTTTTGAAAGTTTTACAGGTGTTCTTATAACCTTTCTGTATTCATTTTTTCCCACAGCCTGGTTTTGTGGTATCATCTCTATCACCGTCATTAGCCTGCTTTCCTTGCTAGGGGTGATCCTGGTTCCCATCATTAACCAATGGTGCTTCAAATTTCTTCTAACTTTCTTGGTAGCTCTGGCAGTAGGAACAATGAGTGGAGATGCACTGCTCCATCTATTGCCACATGTAAGTATTGTTTCCTTACCTTTTATTCTTAATTGTAAATGAGTCTAGAATTTTCAAGGAATTGTTTGATAGTGTCAATACGTAAATGTTCACTGATACAGATGTAAAATGACTTGGCTATGAGGGGCATCCTGAAACACCGTTAGAGACTTTCTGTTAACAAAAAGAAAGAAAATATGGTTTTCCTTAAAAAAAAAGTAGTTTTGTATTCCTGGTTGAAATGTTGTCACTATTTTAAACTGCTGTTACTATTTTAAAAGACACCTCATGGGCCCAACGAGATTATTTTAAAGTTAACAGTATTGCTGTCTTGTGTCTACTGACAGTTGATTGTGTGTCAGTACCACCTAAAAGTATTTCCTGGGGATTCACCTTCATGGTTACTAGCTTTTGGGGAGAAAGTAACCTCTAACTTACTGAATCAAGACATTGCCCAGGTTCTGGGGAAAGTAAGCACTTTTTAATTCATGATCATATACTGTAGTTTTTAAACGGGGAAATGTTTTCTAAACTTTTGTTACCTTAATTCTTTTAACAGAAAGGTTAGTGTTTACATGTTTTCTCTGTATAAATTCTAATACACGTTTTTTGTCTTTTTTTTTTTTTTTTAAGTTTGTGTTTCAGATCAGAATTAAGTCTCTAATGGCCTATAATGGTTAAAAATATTCATAAGGTTTGGTTACTGTTGGAAGCATAGGAATGGTAATTCTGTGTGATATTTCAGAGAGTTAGTCTCATTTATCATCAGCATTGTGAGAAAACCTAAAGCTGGATTATCTCCCACTGTCCCAAAAAATTTCCCAGATGGATTTTTTTTTTTTTTAATGATTAGGGTAATGAATAGTCTAATGAAAAATTTATATGGCAAAGTGTGTTAGTGTGGGGGGAAAAAAAAGAGGGGGGATTTTATGCTACTTTTCTGAAAGGTGACATATTTTTTTAGTCTGAACTCAGAGCCATTTCAGTCTCCTGATTGCACCAGGTCGTACTGTGTTATTTTTTTCTCTCCTAATAGTCACATGGAGGCCACAACCACAGTCACCACCATGGCCAAGGTCACGTTCATGAACACAAGCGTTCCCATCGACATGCCCACGGACATGCAGTGCGGACTGAAGGCTTCCTAGAAGAAAATGATCCAGTGCTGAAAGGTCTTGTGGCACTTGGAGGCATTTATGTTTTGTTCATCATTGAACATTGTATAAGAATGTACAAACATTACAATAAACAAAAGGTACGTACTGAAATTGCGTGCTGTTTAAAAGCATAGTACCTGAGGTTATTTTCTGAGAATCGAGGAGTTGTCTGTGTGATGATTTGTTATTCTGTGAACAAGTGCTGCTAATCTTTATTCTGTCCCATGTTATGTGAGAAAACTCTACTCTGTAGAGTGTAGATATCTGGTGGGCGAAGTTGCAGCTTTCTGAGGTAGGAGGTAGATCTAAGTAAAAGAGATTACAGCTCTCCCTCGAAAATGCTGTGATTTTATTTTTTTTTCCCCCCAAAATATGAAAAGCAGTGTCTAAGAAAGAACATAGCAATTGTTGGACAATTTACAAGAAATGTAGCAGTATATTGTTAGCTAGCAATGCTGGTGTAACAGAAGTATTCAATTTTTCTACTTCAGAAAATGCTAAAATTTTCAGACTTCCTGCTTTCTATAAATTACCAGTCAAATTTTAACTTGTTTTTCTAAAAATTGTTGGACTATTAGTGCTAGAAGCATTCCATATTCGTGATGGTGGTATAAAAGGAGAGCAGGTACCTTGGGGAGCATGAGTGTGCATGGAAATTCAATGTCAACTTTTGCCTTCATCAGTCGACTTCGAGGAGAAAATTGTTTTGGTGAAACTGAAACTATAACTGCTTCTCCCAAAAGGACTGTGAAAAATTTTCAAGTTCTCTGTTTTCACATCAGACTTGCTGTCTTAGCTGGACAGGCAGCAAGAGATTTTCTGTGTTGGAGGAGGTATTTCTTACATCTGATAAAGGGATAAAAAGTGTCCCATTGGACATATCTTCTTTGAGATTAATTAAATAATTAAATCCCCTAGGCTGCTTTGGCAAATCCATAAGCTTTGTTGTATGGGCTGCAGATAGAGAAAAGCTTGCTATTTTCTTAAAGGAAAATAAAAGCAAGTTCCAGAAGTATAAAAAAATTAAAATTGAACAAATTAGAGGAGCTGTTCTTGCTGCATGCTTGCTTTCTTGAACAAAATCAGCAAGTATAATAGCTGCACACGTGTTTCTAGGCTGTGAGAGCAATCCTTGTCAGAGTATACTCTCTTACTAAAGTCAAATATCATCTGTGTGTGTTTGTGAAATTCTGTGGTAGGTAGCTAATAATTTCCACTGGGATAGCTACTGTTGCTGAGCCTTACCTATTAAGCCTATGCTTAATTCAATATTCTGAAGTAACATACTTCTGTTAAACATGTTAAGAGAGAGTAACTTGGTCTCTTTAGAGATTTTTTGACAACGTTTCACTTCTTCTTATCTCCATCAGTGTCATTTTACAAACCAGATGTTACCTGTTTTTTGTTGCAGAGTAAGCAGAAATGGTGCAAAAAAAACCAGGCCGAAGAATCACCAATTGGAAGGAAACTTTCTGATCACAAATTAAATAATAGACCAGATGCTGACTGGCTTCAGCTGAAACCCCTTGCAGGTTGGCATTTCTTTTCAGAATTTTCTCTGATTATGAGATTCAAAGTAGCAACATGTTACTTTGGTATGGTATTTAGCATGTAACATCTTGTACGGGTTTGCTGCTATTATGCAAATCATTGTTAATAAGACTTAATAGGCTTTCCCTATTAAATCTTTTTTTATTTTGTTTTCCTTAGATCTGAGAGCACTCTGAACACTTCCTAATATGCCATAAAGATGGTTCTCAGACTTCTGAAGCAGTCAGGTTTTGGGTGGCTGTGGTTCTTCGGGAGTTTTTTTATTTATTTGTTTTCAGGGTGTTTTTTGGTTCAGCTGTGCCTGAATAGCTCAGCCCGGGCAAAAATTAGATCAAAAATGAACACCCACACAACCTGAATGCAGATATCTGTTTCACTTTGAAGATTCCAGCAGCTGAACCAATTATCACTTGGCTGAGGAAGCTAAACAAAATCTGTTTCTTTTCATAAATACAACTGAGTATCCTGAATATTCCTCAAGTATCCAAAACAACTTTCGCATACTGTTCCTTGTGAATGCTCAGGCAGTGTGAACCCAAAAGGAACTGTGTATCCCCCTAGGGGTGAGAGAAGGGCGAGGGCTTTGCTTCATAACCTTCCCATTCTGTTGCCTGCATGGCTGCTGCATTAATTTGCTGATGAAGAGTCCATAGGCTGTATTTATACAAATTCAGTTTTGTTAATTTGATTGGTTTGTAGAAGGGAGAATTAGGACTGCAGCCTTCTCCAGTCAATGGGATATGGGACATTGACGTAGAACATAGAAAGAATTTAAACTGTATGGATGATGGTAAATATATTTGAAATGTCCTCATTTCCTTTTAATGGGCAATCAGAGGAATTTTGCTTCTGAAAACGTGGAGCATGTACTGGTTTTGTAACACACTTACTCTGAAAGTGTGCTCTGCTGCTCAGTATATCATTCGTACTGCAGGCACTGGAAGCCCATGCTGAATTTGAATTTTGAACTGCAGTGCCACTACCACTGACCTGAATGGCCATTCCATTTCTTTTTAAACCACCTCCACATGATGATTAAGACACTGCTTATCTAGAACTCTTTGCTGCTTAGGTACTCTGTGCCAGTTTTTTTAATTCCACTTATGATTTGCTTATTTTTAACTCTGAAATATTTTTTTTTAATTATTGTGAGCTAATTATCCAGAACTGCCTTTTTTTTTTTTTTTCCCCCCTCAGAACTGCTTTTCTTTCCTGGAGTGTAGATTTCCCTCTTCATTTATTTATTAATATTTTGGAAATATTAGTAAACTTAAAATTCATTGCATAAACCTTCTGCATTGTTTTCACTTTGTATTACTTTGTAAAAATGGCTTTGATTGCTAGCAGGGTAATGAGCTACTCTGAAGAAGCTCGCTGTGTGAGCACACAAGTGTGACACAAGGATTCATGCAATACAGCAGATCTGTAACTAGTGTCTGTGTCGGTGGCAGGTCATGCTATACTGCAGTGAAGGCTGAGCTGTGACCTGTAGGGGCATGTGTAGGCAGTAGCCAGTTAAGGTTTCCTGAGCCATTCAGATTCCATCTGCAGCAGATAAGACATTATTATCATCCTGGCAACTCTCTTTTGCCAGTGTTGAACCATAAACTTTGTCAGTAGCAAAACTGCAGATACAAGCCTAGGCTGGGATAAAACTGGCTTTAAGTGCTATGGACTCAGTGATGTTGCCTTGTAGTGGAGACTTTCATATGCTGACATGCAAATTAGTGAAAAAATGTATCAATGAGAGATTTATTTTTTTGACTGAATACTGACAACGAAGTTACTAGACTAGGATGTGTTAAAATACTTTTTTTGCTTTCACAGAGCAGTTAATTCTTAGTTCAGTGATGCAGCAGTTGCTGGTGACATGTTAAATACGAATTAACACAGTGTCTCTCCCAACTGGCTTCAATGCAGGAGCAGATGACTCAGTTTTATCTGAAGATCGACTGAATGAAACTGAACTAACTGATCTGGATGGCCAGCTGGAATCCCCTCCCAAAAACTTCTTGTCTGTGGAAGAGGACAACAACATGCGCCATTCTCACAACGACGTCTCACATGCTGCTCAAGAGCATGATCTTCATGACTCAGAGTATGACAGCCATGGAGAAGATAAAATGATAGCTAGAAAACACAGTCACCACTGGCATCACAAACATTCCCATCATTCCCATGGCCACTGTCATTCTGGAAAAGACCTGAAAGATACTGGGATAGCTAATATTGCTTGGATGGTAATTATGGGAGATGGCATTCACAACTTTAGTGATGGCTTAGCAATCGGTAAGCAAAAGCACTGAGTATTTCTCAACAGTTTCTCCTTACCTTTAGTAACTCTGGTAATATTTTACTTATCAGTGATCATAGGTAAGGCTTCCAGTTAGCAGCCATGGTTACTGGCATTGCTTAATCTCCTTCAGGGCAGAAAGTAAAAGGATGTCAATTGTAGTAGTTACTACTTTGTTAATATTTTGTTCTGTTTCTGCCGAAATTACTGTATTGGCACAGTGACAATCTCTGCCAAGTAAAGATAGGTGCACACCAACCTCTTTGTGATTTATGGAGCACAGTAATGCACATTTGTTGTTTGGATCTTAGTATTTGCCTTTGAATTATAAGTAAATTCAGTCTTATTTACAATTATATTTATTTATAATAATAATAATACTATTTCTATTATTGTTAATACATAGAATTATACAGTACTTGTAAGTAAAAATACACTATGAGACAGGTTACAGAAATAATTTTTTAAAAGTACTGCTAATGATAATTTAATTTTTATTTAAGCAAAGTTTGGTTTTGGCTTATGGTCAGTATAGATTTATTTCTAGCCAAGTGCAGAACACATTGAATTACCAAACAGATTTTTATTAGATTTATGAAATCAACTTTGATTCACATAATGCTCTAAATGTGATTTGAACCATAAAATGCATTTAATTTCAGTATATGTCATACAAGTCAAAATGACAGTGAGAGTACTGAAGTGCATACTTTTAATTTTTTACTTAAGTAGCTGCTAAGAATACACAGGGTTCTGAACTACTAGTAGGAGGAACACACATTTTGAAGGATGGGGGATAAGCTACTTATTACGGTCTGTAGTTAACAGTGGAATCTACTACTATTTCTCCACTTTCTCAAAACAATTTCTAAAAAAACTAAATTCTTTAAAAAATAACTTTTTGCTTCATTTTCATATTAAACAGGTAAGACATTTAGACAATGGTTTCTAAGGCCAAAAGGATTACTATGACTACTGTTGAGAACTTCACTGTGTTGAAACTCCATTTCTAAATATTCCTGTGTCAAGTCCAAACAACTGATTCTTTGGTAAAATGTAGATTTTAGAAAAGCATGTTCATATTTTTAGTGTATCAAGTTATGAGTAATCCAGAGGAAAGTTAAATTTCCCCTCTGTCTTCAGATTGTGTCTTCTCTTTCTATTTTATGTTGCCTGTTTTGTCTGCTCACTGCAGGCTCTTTTTGTGCTTTTCTCTGCTACAGTACAGAAATTTAGTACCAGTTTTCTCATCTCAGAATTATTTAAGGTATGAACTTAAAGTTAATTGAATTAAATTAGCTTATGCAAAAGTTACTGAAAGACATTTATGGCAGTGTTTTTATCCTTATTACTTTCCAGGTCTGGCTTATTAAAATTGCTGATATGTGCTCTATGTATAAGCAGAAAGGAACTAGAGAGGTTATGGGTTAAATATTAGTTTGGATTTCCAAGCTGGAAAGGAGAGGTTTAGACTCTTGCTCATGTGCATTCCTAACTGTCCTCATGTACTTGAGAGTTCCTAAAAATGTAAAAGTGGTGCTATTTATTAGCTTGTTGCCTTAATGTGTCCGTTTTGGTCAGTTGTGATCTCCTCTCCCAGGATTTGTCTTTCAGATACACTGAATAATAAAGCATGCAGTGGTAATGCACATCCAAGATACTTCCAGTACTTCCCATTTATATATGGACAGGGCCTAGACATACTGAAAAATATTAGAGTATGCATCCTAACAGAAGGTCGTCATCTCTGGAAAGTCTGTTGATTTTCTGACTTGAAAATAGTGAAATATCATTTTAATTTATTTTTCTTCTTTTTTCTAGGAGCAGCTTTTAGTGCTGGACTGACAGGAGGAATTAGTACATCTATAGCAGTATTTTGTCATGAACTTCCCCATGAATTAGGTAACTAAGTCTAGAAACTCTGTGTTCAGTCTCTTCATCTGTACAAAGTATTTGTCTAAGAGCTGTTGTGATACTCACAGTGATAAGCACAATGCAGTGCAGACGCCGCAGGGGTGACCAGAACTTCAGAGTGGAAGGGAGCAATGTTGCTTCACAGTAAATAATGATACAGGATTGTATTGGCAGGTGTCTACTTACAGCAGCTCTGTGAAGCTTTTTGAACACGTTTTAAAAAATGTTCTTAGGAGCACACATTTGACATTTTGGTGTTATACCTCTGCATTTTCTAGAGAATTTCACACTACTCTGTGAGGCCTTGTCTTACACAAAGTTATATGAGTAAACACAAGCTTACCTATTATGAAATTGTGCTAGATTGAACTGTGCATATGCTTACAGCTTGCTTACTTGATGAACTGCTAGCTCTGAATGGTCAAAAGTGAGGTAAAACAAGTACTTCAAAAACCCTTAGAGGTGATTAGGCAGCTACTGAGCTATAGGTAAGCAGTGGACACAGATGGGAAATAATAGAACAGATGTTCATGGTCTGACACCAGTGGTGTACAATCATTAGTTAAGTGAAGCTGCTGCAGTATATAAAGGATTGCAATATATAGTAGTGTGCTTATAACTTGATAGCATAATGTGATTAAACTAATCCTGTGTAAAAGGTGAGTAGTTCACTGTACATATTTTTTATTTTTTTTTATTTTGATATGTTTTGATTCTAGACTAAGCAATTTATTTCTAGCATATGTGATATGAGAATATTTTTTTAGTTATCCTCATGACTGTATATCATCTTACACTTCTGATATTCACAAGAATTCAGTATGAGGGGAGTAAAATGATTAAACCTGATTACAAGAAAGAAATCTAGATTTCTGTAGAATATCTACCTCTGTCACCAATTTTAGCAGAGCTGTCCTGAATTCAAAATAAAAGAAGTTAACCTGGCACATCTTAAACCAGAAAAGTGATTCAGCATGATGTAAAGTCATTCTTTCTGAATGACTTCATCTGAATGACTACATCTCTTCCTTTCTCTATGCTCAAATTCAAATTCATTGTTACCTTTTGTGGGGACTAATGCCTTGTTATCCTCTTCCTGAATTTACAGGATGAGGTGTATATAGCTAAGAGGAATTTTCACAGGTATTGATAAAAACTAAGCCTCTGGTTTTATGTGCCATGAAGAACTTCTGTGAAGTAAACGATTTGCACACAGTACTGGAAGGGATACTAAGCAGGTTTGCAGATGACACAACAGTGGGAGGAGCTGTTGACTCCCTTGAAGGCAGGGAGGCCCTGCGGGGAGACCTCGACAAATTAGAAGACTGGGCAATCACCAACCATAGGAAGTTCAACAAGTGAAAGTGCAGGATTCTGCACCTGGAATGTGGCAACACTGGATGTGTGTACAGACTGGGGAATGAGATTCTGGAAAGCAGTACCAGGAAAGGGACCTGGTGGTCCCGGTCCACAGTAAGCTGATTATGAGTCAGCAGTGCTCTGGCAGCCAGGAGGGCCAGTTGTGTCCTGGGGGGGCATCAGACAAAGCATCACCAGCCAGGCAAGGGAGGGGGTTGTCTTGTCCTGCTCTGCTCTGCACTGGGGCAGCCTCACCTTGAATATTGTGGCAGTTTTGGTTACCACAATACAAAAAAATATCCAGCTATTAGAGAGTGTCCGAAGGAGGGCAACAAAGATGCTGAAGGGCCTTGAGGGGAAGCTGTATGAGGAGTGTCTGAGGTCACTTAGTCTGTTCAGCCTGGAGAAGAGGAGACTGAGGGGAGACATCATTACAGTTTACCACTTCCTCATGAGGGGAAGAGGAGGGGCAGGCACTGATCTCTTCTCTGTGGTGACCAGTGACAAGACCCCAGGGAATGGCCTGAGGTTGTGTCAGGGGAGGTTTAGGTTTGATATTAGAAAAAGGTTCTTCCCCCAGAGGGCAGTTGGGCACTGGAACAGGCTCCCCAGGGCAGTGGTCACAGCACCAAGCCTGACAGAGTTCAAGAAGCATTTGGGTGATACTCTCAGGCACATGGTGAGTCTTAGGGATGGTCTTGTGCAGGACCAGAACTTGCACTCAATGACCCTTGTGGGTCCTTCCAGCTTGGCTTATTCTGTGATTCTGTGTATTCTCTGTGGGAGGACCAGATCTAGACTCCTCCATTCACCCTTCATGATTAGTTACTATTACCTTTCTGACAATCAGCATGATGAATAGGCACCTTTAAATCATATTTTAATCAAGGGATTGCTGCACATAAATACAGTTCTTACAAGAGTTGTCATTTTCTGTTGCTCAGCCTGACTTTGACCATCTGTAGCAGCATTTTTACTTTGGCAGTTCCTTGGATTGGTGAGGTAGTAAGTGTAAGCTAATTTGTTTACTTGCTTCTCCTGAGAAGAGTTTTACACCCCCTGATGCTAAAACCCCTGTGTTCTGTCCCTGTTGCAGGTGACTTTGCTGTGCTCCTCAAAGCGGGTATGACAGTAAAGCAGGCCATTGTGTACAACCTGCTGTCAGCCATGATGGCGTACATCGGGATGCTGATCGGCACGGCCGTGGGGCAGTACGCCAACAACATCACCCTCTGGATCTTCGCCGTCACCGCTGGCATGTTCCTCTATGTGGCCTTGGTGGACATGGTAAGGTTGGGATGGTGCTGTGCCATTTTTGCACTCCGTGCATAAAACATAGGACTGCTGTGGCTGGGCCACTGTGTGCTGGAGTTCAGCCTAGTGTTCAGGGTTGTTCTTCGCTAAAATTTAATCTTGGTGTATTCTGGGAAGTTCAGTACGAAACTTTAGCATGAGCAGCTGGTAATATATAGTTCTTGTGGTGATTAGCTTTTAAAGAAATTTATCTTGTGGGAAAATGCTACTGCTTCAGGAACTTATAGGTATGTTACCTTTGGTGTGTGCACACCATAGGTCCAGATCCTTCGGGCAGTAACAGTGTTGTGCACATTATCAATCCATATTTAGACCTAATTTCTCTCCTAAGCAGCTTCAGAGCTTCATTTAAATAAGCCAGTTTCCTCACTTCTTGTCTTTCCTAAGCCTAATGATGATGAAATCATTTTCCACTTTTGGAGTATTTTCTAATACTCTTCAGTTCATTATTGAGACTTTGATTTGTAAATATACTCTAGTTACTAGAGTAACTCAGTTAGTGAATAAGTTCTTTTCAGGGCTTGCTAAATTGTTTAATAAAATGTCTACAGAGAGTGATCCTTCTTGCAACTTGCAACTACAGTTTAACCTGTAATTACCAGAATATCACTTGCATATAAGTCCTGTGGCTGATATTTATTTCCTGTGCTTCCTTTGAGTGAAGATATCATGTATAAGGGAAGGGAGTATTTTCATTCTTTTATTCCTTTTTCTTTTCCTCAGTCATCATAGTAGCAACCAAATAGTCAAATCCCAATGGTCTGACTAAACAAGAGCAGCAAAGCTTCTGCAAGACACACTTGAAACTGCTCCAGATTCTTGTCTTGGTGTTTCCATAATCTGCTTCCTCTTAAAGACTTTGTTGCCTGACACACAAGAAGAATAGATTTTGATTCCTCCAATGCTGTCAAAGTAAATACCCAGCGGTTTTAAACCCCCTTGTAGTAATGCTAAGGTGAAGCCTTTTTTTTAATCCAGAGCACCAGATTTTAAAAAAATATCTGTGACTTCTCTGAACAATTTCTTTTTCATGCCTGCCAAGCTGCTCTCAGAAGTTCTGTTCATACCTCCCATAGCTACTGCAGCATTGCAGGGACAGCAGAGCTGAAGCAGCACTGTGTCCAGCAGTTGGGCAGTGCCTCTTCACCAGGTAAATGTGAATATGCAGGAGGTTCCTACAGTGCTAATGTATGTGTGGGCTACATCTCAAAGATGGAAGGAGGGTTTTATTGCCAGTAAGAAGTTCTTGCAGTGCACAGCGTCCTTCCTCCCTCCCTCTCAGAGTCTTTCCAGGACCCTTTCTACTGTAAAAATAAATAAGTATTTTGAGGACAGCAGCGATGGGGAGTGTGCCCATAGTACTGGTTACTGTTAAATAATCTTTTTCTTTTTATTGTAAAGGACAGGGGTCTTCTACTTGCTGTTCAGTGCCACAGTTTGGGGAATACATGAGCACTGCCACTACCTGTAACTAAGACTTCCACTTCTACTCATCCTTTTCTCCCTTTTCATGCCCATGACTGGAAATGGAGACAGAGCACTGTGCCCTTCCTAGGTTTTGAGACAGTTACCAGAGTATTCTTTCATTATTCTTAAGAGCATCCGTAGATTCAGAGCAGCAATATTCTGTTTCTGTAGAAGTTACAGCTTCTACAAAAACAGGTCTTCCATTCAAAAAACATGAAGGTGAGAATTGGCAGCAGCAATTCCAGCACAATTCTCTGATTAGATTTTGTGTTACTTGGTGAAAACAACTCTGGTTTATTAAAAATAAGATAATTCTGCAACAAATCTTGCCTGCCAGCATGACAACTGTATAGTAATCTCTAGTAGTGTAAACTCAGTCATTACTGCATTTATTTTGGTGGCTTAACAGTACTTTGTAATTTGGTATAGTGCTTGCTGTTAAGCTGCCTGGCCCATTGTATATTTATTGGCATGTTATTGTCGATTGATATGTATATGTAATGTGTCATTTTTCACATCAGTTTGGGTTCTTTTGTATATATTTAAATACTCAGTGAGTCAAATTAATTGTCAGGTTATGTGTCTTTTAGAAATACAGTCATACAAGACCAGAAGGGTGTAACATATTTGGGGTTTTAGCAGCTTCGATATCATTGTCTCTGCAGAATTCAGGTACTCAGAATAACAAAAACTACTCTAGCCTATCTAATGAAGAGCAGTAAATAGACTTGTGCTGTGTACTACCTGAAGTTTACGTTTTCTTCTGCAGTATCTTTTTTCCATACTAAGTGTGTCTTGAAGGAATTCCTTTGTTTTTACCTCCTGCTTTCATGAATTAATTTCTTTGTAAACATGCTATTTCTCTTCTGTGTGTGTTGTAAAACACTTTGTAAGATTTATTTTTACATCTTCCAAGTCCACTATTATTTGTTGCTTTTGTCAGTACTCTTTGACTTCTCTTCATAGATGAGGAACAAAAGGACTAGCCAGAACTTTCATAATTTCTTATAGTTTCACATAGAATTTCTCTTTAATTGCCTGGAGCTATTATTCCCGTATTTTAAAGGGATGTGTATGTGACTATGTGTAAGCATCTAACATGACAAATGAATGGCTAAGTTAATCAGCAAAGTCATTATAAAGGGTATATTTATAGCAATGTAATTACTGTAGAAATAGGCAAAGCTTTTTATTACGTTTACTTGAGCATGACAATTTTAATTGAGTAGAACTACTCAAGAGAGCAGAACTGCTGGGCTGGTCCTTATCTTGAGGAACTTAATGTTCAATTAGATGTGTGATCCAGTAAAAGCTTAAGAAAAAAAAAGTCCAAAGGAAAAGTGGTTTATGATATGATCATGTTTAGGTAGAGTTTAAGCTATGTCTTAGTGTGTTGTTTTGTAACTGAACCCTGGAGTATTTAGTCTTGACAATATCATCTTGTAAATTTGTCCACGTATAAATGGAATAGAGGTGAAAAAACTTTCTAAATTGTTTTTTTCCTTTTAGCTTCCAGAAATGCTTCATGGAGATGGAGATAATGAAGAGCATGGCTACTGTCCTGTGGGGCAGTTTGTTCTTCAGAATCTAGGCCTGCTTCTTGGATTTGCCATCATGCTGGTGATTGCCCTCTACGAAGACAAAATTGTGCTTGACATCCAGTTTTGACCTAATTCTGGTAATCACTGTGGTTACAATAATGTTGCTGTATGGCTTTGAGTCTGCACTGTTTCACTGTATGCACGTTGCTCGGAGGAAACGCGGTGGCTTGCACTACTTACACAAGTACAGGACATTCATTTCTGCCTAGATTAACTAATGCTTTTTTCTAATTCAGATCAGATCAGGTCACCCAATGCAACTTCTACACTCAAGTGATCAACACTTAGGAAACACAAAATATGAGAAATAAAGGCCATTTTCAGTGTACTATATAGGGAGCACTGCTTGCTTAAGAAAGAAAAAGTACAGTGAATGATCTTATTTGGGAAAATACCATTTCATTGGTACACTTGGACAGAACCAAGAAGATGTTACAGTTAAAACAAAAACCTCTGCAAGGAACCCGAGCAAGCTTTTAGTGCCATATAAGTCCTGAGTAGTGCATATATGTATCTATATATGTATAGATCTATGTAGATATATACAGATATGCATACATATATATGTGTGTGTGCGTGTATGTATATATATATTAATTCTGCGCTGATTTTTCTGCATAGTGGTGACTTGAAATATTAAATCTTGCAGCAGGACATGACTGGAAACCACTATGCCAGTTTAAAGTTTTAAAAAGAAACCCAAAGCCTAAACACTGTTTAAATTCTTACAAGACATGTTAAGTTCACTCCATCATTTCAGTCCTCCTGTGTAAGAAGGCAGGCTGTTGCCATGTACTCTGCAAAGTGTGACTTCTGTCAAGGGTCAGTTTGATGATGTTTTTCCCAGCTAAGATTTATTTGATGTTTGTTCCTTGATATTAGTAGGAAAATGCAAAATGCAGTAGAATTAGTGTTAGCTTGGGGAAATCCCTGACGTTGGAGTTATTGAGCTATTTCTGGTTTTTTCTTACAGACGCTAAACATGTATTGTGTGCCACTTGCAGCATAAACTACTGAAGAATTGTGGCTGTGAATTTGTGCAAACTCTTTTAACAAAGAATCCATACGGGAATTTCTCCATTTTTTTAAAAACAATTATTTTGAACTGTTTTCTTCTCTTCATGTTAAAACAATCCAAAGTTCGAGATGCTAGTTACTGAACCTGGGCACAAAGGTTAAATTATGCTCTGTGTATGTTGTAATGGTAGGTTATTTACAATACTGTAATAACGGATCAAATGTGTTTCTACAATGCCTTGTTATCAGACATTGCAACACCAGCCATTTCTGGCAGTAGAGAGTATGTAAGAAGATTTCTACTTCCAGTATAAAGGAGTTCATTTCTAAGATATTTTTTTACAATTTTGGTATTTAAATTAGATTATTAAAAAGCAGATGTGGTAGAACAATGGTATGTGTCATTCGGAAGAATAGACTGAAACTTTGGGCCTTAACTTGCTGGGACCAGCTGTCCTAGATCAGATTGTGCTGATATGCGTATATTGCCAGACATGAGTTAGTTCTTCTTGTACCCATCTCCTTAAAAAAAAAAATTGTGAGTTTGTGAGGAGTGCAAGTTGATTCTGTAGTACCAGTCCTAAGCATGGTAGTAGCTTTTTTTTAAAACATGCAGTTCGTCTATTTTATGTGTATGCCAGGTAAAAGCTGTATTTTGACTATGTGCCGTAAGTTTTGTTTCGGTCTGCTTGGTGCCAGTGTAGCTGCTAAGAACACTGATCCTAACGCCTTTAATGAGAGCCAGTTGGTATCTTCATTCCATTTCAAGTTAATGTGTTTCCTGTGGCCCTTTACTTTTGAAACTTCATTGGTCAGGTCAGCTTTTACTGAGAGCAGCTCATGTATTTTAAAGTAATCGGTCGGTCGCCAGTATTTCTTCCTAATTCAGTATCAGGAAACAGTATTAAGGGTCCATTTCAAAGAAGGGTGCAGTTTCTTCAGTGAAGAAGCCAAAAGCCCAGAGTTCAGGCAGGCAGCCATTTCATGTTCTGAACTCAGGTTTTATTTTTTGCTCTTTAAACATGTTTACTGTTGGACCCTAATTAGCAAACACACTGTTGTTAGCTTCAGATTCCTGAATTTCTGCAGTGTAAAGCTCCTGGGTGACATTTTAGCATAGTGTTCATGTTTGGTCACTGAGTACCATTTTCAAAGAGACTTTAACTCACTGGATACCTTCTGAGGATCTAAGTTTAAACAATCTGTGTTTCTTATGTATTAAACTGACTTAGATTTTCTTTTCTGTTATTTCTGTCAAGTATAAGGGGGTCATTATGCAGCTGAACTGATGTTTTGTCAAATCATTTTTTAAAGCTTATTTCTCTTAATTCTTTTCAAATGAAGATTTCTGTATTTCAGGTAGTATATTTACTTTTTTATTAGTTATAATATGGTTATAGCTTAATACACTGCCTCTGTAGGAAAATAGTTAACTTCCTTCCAAGACCATCTTCAGACAAGGGAAAAACGTGGTCATTGAAGGTAGGTACTGTATTTTTCATGGAATATAGGTTGTTTACTTTTATTTTCTAATATTTATTGCAAATGTAACAGAGCAGTGTAACAGCTGTGACTTCTTCTGTGTGTTTCCGCCAGTATTGAATTCCAAAAGATTCTAGTGTACACTTCTGTTACAGACAATCTGAATTCCACTACATTTCTACTTGGCTTCAACATTCCATTTTGCTTGAATCCAGAGTCTCATTTAACTTGTATTTGTTGGAGGGCATAAATGTTACTTGTATATTACAATGCTGTCACTGTGTGACATCCCATAAGAATTTTGATGTAAATCACATTGCACTCAATCCTCTGTGATTATGCTTAGAAAATGTTGTAGTTGCTAGATGCAGTGTGATTTTTTTTATTATTTTTTTTATTTTTCTTTCCTCTCCCCATTAACAACTGAGTCTATGGTTTAAAATGTGATTATGGTCCAATAAGATAACTTGCTGAGCTATTGGTCTTTTTGTTATAACTAGATCATTTTTTAAGATTTTATAAAGCTGGAAATGATCAAATGCTGTTTTGTTCATTGTCAACAGTGTTGTGTTCATTTTATGTATGTTCCTTATACGTAAGGAGCCTTCAGAAAATAAAAGCTATTCAAGGAGCAGATATTTTTGTTGGCTTTTATAAGGTTTTGTTGTGTACTTCTGTATTTTAGTATTCCATTTCAAATCTCGTGAAAGGCACAAATGCAACATTGTAAAAAAACTCGATTTCTCTTTTGACATGGCATTTCAGGGCTGACATGATCTGGAAAATGCCCCTACCTCCCAAAACTGCAATAGGTTTATAAGTTAAGCTGACATAATAACACCACACCCTGTCTGACCCGGTGTTCTTGTGGTTTGTCTGAAGGGAGAGTCGTGACAACCACAAAGCTGCTGGAATAGCCTGTAGTTGACAGGATCCCTCTTCTCTCACTGGGGTAACTTGGCTGGGTAACTTGGTCACTGTGGAATGCCTACTCTCTTACACAGCTTCAGCCGTGTCTGCAGCAAAGAACAAAGTAGTCCTTTTCATCTTGGACAGCCTTGGATTGGCCAAAGTATTTTTACATTGTTGGCAGGGTTTTTTATTTGCTTTTTAACAGATAGCTCTGAAAACTTCTTTCTTGTTTCCTCTTTCTTAGCAGATTGCTTCCGCTCCCAAGATACACAACACCAAACATCCCATTATTATTATTATTAGCAGAGGATTCTCAGCTCCTCTCAAACACTAATTTCTATTTCAACAACTTGTTTAGCACACTTACAGAGCCAATCCCAGTCATCAGTGATGCTGCCACCATAATTGCATTCTCCAGTCATATAGTGAAGAAACATCAGCTGGCACCTCTTAAAAAAAAGCCGGTGATCTGAGCAGCAGCTGAGCAATTCTCTGGGCAGCATATCCCTATCACTGTGTAATTTACTTGGAAGTCAACCAGAATTCTCACTGGAAAGTTTAAAAGCTGTTAATTCATGCTTGAACCATTTGGTCTGCAGATCTTCAAATAATCATCCATCAAGTCATCCAGCATTGCTGCTTTTGAAGAATAATAGCACCAAAAATTTCCATAGTAATGCAGCTAGAATTCCCCTGAGTACAAGTTTATGGAAAAATCTTCCAAAATTTTCTCTCCTTGTTTGGCATATTCCTAAAATAAATGTATGCTGTCACAGGGCCATGGCTATGCTCATAATTTTTTTATTTTTTTTTTAGAAAATAAAGTCAAACATGCCTAAAGTCTTGAGGTTGGGAGAAACTGGACTCCTCTTAGGTGCATAAAAGGAACAAATTATGACTGATAACAGATAAATTATTTACAGAAAATCAAGGCAAGAGTGGGTGATACACTGAGAACTGGGATGAGGAAAACCGGTCAAAAAAGGTACCAAGGAATGTTTACTACATACAAGTTATTATCTTTAAGGGAAGGAAAAAAAAAAAAGCCTCCCTCACTGGTAGGAAGTATATTTGTTCTTAAGCTCTGGTTGTAGGACATTTCCCTAAGAACCCTCCCCCTTCCCACCCTCTCCTTCAGGAAGGAAACACGCAATTCCATGAAGCTGCTTCAATCACTTGCCCATTATTGCTTGAATTTGCCTATTAACCACATTGATAAGCAAAAAAGCTCCAGGCTGACAGTTGTTTGAAAATAACACACACACCCCCGCCCCCTTCCTGCCCCATCCATAACTTTAACAGATTTTGGCTCTAGTGGCTGCTTAGGAAGCTGAAGTGTGAAGAAGTGCCATGTATTGCTAGCAGATTCCAGAGGGGCTTCTATGAAATACACCTAACTCTGCAAACAGGGAAGGAAATGCCTTCTGCCAAACTTATACAAATAGGTCGAGGTTCTCTTTAATCTGAAATAGTGGATCTGGTATTCTCCCTGTCATTGAATAAATCACAGAGAGCTATTAAGTGTCTTAGTGTGATGTTTTACACTTCACAGTAACATCGCCAAGAACGGAATCCACAGTTCCTGCCTGGAGACATGTTACAATTCCAATGAATAAGGCAGCTGTGGGAAACAAATGCTGCTCTGTTTTGCATGGCAGAACTTCTGAATTGTAATTTGAAATTTTCCCAGATCTGTAATGTACCAATCATAGTACTCTAACCAGAAAATTAATGTGGTGAGCACTATGGCAAGTAGACCTTGGCTTCCAGTTCACTGTCCCCACTAAGCTGTGGCTGTGGCAACAACCCAGCCTGCATTGGTACATTCACACATAGTCCTACAAAATGCAAGCAAGGGCTGGTGACCCTTGTGAGGAGTTGCTGTACCTTGTACTGGTCAAGGAAGGTGTGCAGCTGCTGTGCGGGTCAGTCACATTGGAGCTGTATGGAATGTTCCAACACAACAGCCCAAAATTCCACCTTTCTTGCACCAGAGCTTGGAAAAAGCAGAGGCCTCACAGCAATGTCTTGAACGCAACCTTAAAACCAAGTGAAATACTGTTAATAATTCATGGCTGGTTAAACCATTTTTTTTTTCTTGTGTCCTGCACAGTGATGCTGTCTTTGAGTCACTCAAAGCCCAGCATCTCCTGCTCTGGTCACTGACTGACTGTGAGTCAGGGGTAACTTTTTGACACACAAAGGCCTTCAGCATGATCATTAAACTGTCATGAGCACCAGTTCTAAATATTCTCTTAAACCTTCAAAGTGATTTTATTTTTAAAGCTATATATTCATTATATATAATCAGTATACATGACATGCAGCTATGTGTACGAGGCCATGCACCTATGCAATTTTGTTTATACCACTGTATTATAAAACATTGCTCAAACAATATTTATGCCTTTTTTTTTTCTCTTTATCAGGGTAGACTTATGGCCTTTACACAAAAACATTGTGTAGGAACTTTTGGGTTGATATGTTTTTCAATTGAGACAGTTTAGCAAAATATAGATCTCAGTTAGATGATCTACATTAATTATAGAAAAATAATATAAAATCATTTAAAATACGCTTGCAAACAGACATCTAGTTAGTTATAAAAAGAGTGGTGAAGATTTTCCCAGTCTTAATTTCTTTTCTAACTAGAGAGCTGTATTATTGATACCATACCACAAATTTCAATTGAAGAAGTAGGAGATGAGCAATAAAATAAAAATTAAATTTACTGCACTATTGCCAGTTATCAAAACTAGTTGCCTTTTAGTGGAAAGCACCTATTTAATTTGTGAGGGTTTTTTACCCCAGATCGTATATACACAGTCATCAGGGTCTGCTTTAACTGAATCACAGAGTTGTAACATTACTAACAGGCTTTCTGCAGCTGTTGGAAAAGTCAGGATCAGATACTGACTATATGATATTTAATGTATGGTATAGTTTAAAATACAATTTAAATATTTTTTTTTTGTGCCATTCCACTTCACTAAAACCTCTTATCTGTCTTCCATTGAAATACTCCAACTACACATCCATTTAATCTGGAACTATAAGATTCTGACAGTTTAAAAATACTCCTGAAAACAATATGATCTTGCTCTTGAAGGAAGTAGAAAATCTACTATAAAATGCAAGATACCTTTGCAGTTTGGTGGCTGGAGACTTGAAGTATGTCTGTCATTCTCAACAGCAGAGGATGGTAGTTCCTGACAGAATAATAGGAAATGCAAGAAATACATCTTACCCAAACCCAGCAACTTTCTAGTATTCTAGCAGTACTCTCGATACATAAGAACTGATTTGGGTTGTTGGGGATTTTTTTAGTTGTTTTAAATACCATAATAATGACAGTCAAAGTGAAAAAAATCCATACTTCAATTCTGCAATTCTGATGTGTAAATGTCACCCAAGATTCTAAGGTCCTATGTTACTATGATGTTTTCAGTTAAGTATTATATTACAATTAATGCGTATTAGAAAAAAAATAGCATTTTCAGATAAGATTACTTACAATAAACATTTAAACCATTACAGTTTTTTTCTTTTTTGCATTTTATATTTGAGATTACACAAACAAATTAGTTAAATAGATCATGACTTCACAAGATCATAAAATATGCTAAAAATATTTATCCTACCATTTTCTTTAAACAATAGACAAATTATTTATTCCTGAAAAAAGTCCTCTACGTTATTTAGTGCCTTTTGTTAAAGAGAATCAGAAGATCAATTTGGGGAGTTAAAAACTTTGGCATTTCAACTTTTACTTAAATATAAGTTCCCTGCTTCACACAAACATACACATATGTACACATATACACACACAAACATCAGCTATGTTAAAAAAGTCTGGAGATATTAAAATACTTGATCATCAGCAAACTACAGAAGGGCTGTCATGGAGTCAGCACCAGGAGGAAGTGTAAATATCAGTGATTGCACAGCCCAGGCTTTGGATTCTTCTACCATTTGTATCATCTAAAAGAAAAAGGAAAAATAGAATTAAATTGCCCTACTTAGAGTAACACATACTACTCTAAACATCTGAATATCAATTTCAAGGACAGTATCCCTGCATATAAAATTAGATACAAGTACAGTCCCAGAGGAATCAATGATTTAGCATGTGTAAATCTAGGCAAAAAAGATGCTCTAATAGAGCTGAAATTAAAAGTCCTATGCAAATGTTCCTTAATCTCATTTCTGTCACCACATCTGGACAGACTGACATGCTGGGTTATTTTCTGCACTTACTCCATCTGTATTATGGAGAGGATTTAAATTTTTCAAGTCTCATAATGCAACACCTTTCAAAGGTGTTAAGATCTTGGCTTAGAAAGCTGCTGCATACAGCAGACTTGAACACACTGGTATTTAAAATTCCTGCTGAAGCTAAGTGGGCTCTGTACCAAAATAAGAGACAATTTATAAAGTGACAGATTAATACTTTCATCCTGTAAACCCTTACAGATGTAATTCTTCAAAATATTATCACTGATTCTATCTCTGGACATACTCTAAAATATTTTAAAATAGAATAGAATATTTGGAATATTATAAAATAACCACCTCCTCTTTAAAGAAATGCAATAGTATTTGCAAAGAGAATCCTAAGATTTAATATCTGAAAATGAAGTCTAAGAAACACTAAAGGATTCAACGCCTCTGTCACATTCTATGTACTTGGTCACACTATATATTTTTTCCCTGAAAGCACCTGTGATAATTGCAGATTTTATAATTGAAATGTTAAAAACTTCATGTTAAGAATTCTAGTTACAAATACAGCAACTTAGCGTATAAAATTTTAAAATATATTATCCTCTTTGCGACCAGAGGAGGGAAACGATCCAGTAGCTTCATTTCTCTTATTGTCCTGCTCGTAAACTCACCTGTGTTTTTGCTTTCTTTAAAAACTTACCCTGCTTTACAGGTGCAGTGTGTCACCAATTAGTATAATGCCTTAAATTTGAGAGCAGGAGAGAGGCTCTGGGCTCTGTTAACTGTGGGCTTTATAGATGGAGATGCTCTTGAAAGAGCTTAGTTCAGCTTCCAACCTCTTGACTGATTTTAAGGAGATGTATGAGTATGAGAACCGTTTAAAAACCTTCACAAAGTGGCCTTTCCAAGAGAACTGCAAGTGCACCCCGGAGAATGTAAGTCTGAAAAATGGTTGTTTTTCCTGTGGCTTATTTTTTATATACTGTGCCTAAATGTGGAGTCACTGTTAAGTATATTCATGCTCAAGAAGAGCCCATTAAACTTGATGAAGATGAAAAGTTAAATGCTCCAACTTTGCTCTGTTTGCTCCTCAGAAATACTGTAGTAGGATGACTGGCTTTCTGTGTTCAGTCTGTTAGTCTAGCTGCAGAACTTAATATAGTTACTTTTTTTTTTCTTGTCACTGAAAAGTTGATTTCTAGTATTATGTAGTCTTTCCGATTGCAAATTTCTATTCATGGCAAAGCAGCCTACATTAGACTGGAAAAGTACACATCCAGCAGGAAGGGTGAGGTAGCAGAATGATGGCTACTTAAAATTAAAAAATGGAAAACATATAAACTTTAGAAAACTTAATGTTTCTGTCCCTGCAGGCTTTGACTTGAGCATTTAAAAAAAAAAAAAAAAAAAAAAAATCTACCTGACTTCTAAATAGGCACACACGTGAAACCTTCAAGCTGGATCTCAGATGAGTCATACTTCAGGAGTTATCTGAGAAGGTTTGGATAACTGAAATAAACTTAATTTTTAGTGTTCTGATCAGGCATGATTCTGAAGTGACAGGAAAACAGAAGTCCAAGATGTAGCATTTTACTCACATAATTTATATATAAAGGTTCTCTATGTCCAAGCCTTTTTTTTCTCTGAAAATATTCATTAAAGTCCTTACTATGGCAGATATCATGCACTGCTACAGAAATACCTGTATATCGTGGCATGTTACCTGGTACAACAAAGCTATTCCAGTTGCCTGCAGATACCACAGCTATGCAGAAATCTTTTCACTACTTGTAGCCTATTCCTTGTTCCTTTACTAATTGCTTATTTACCTGCTTGCAGTCCTCACACTTAAAATTTCTTTTTCAGCCTGATCTGTGCTGATAGACATTGTGAGGAAAGGTGTTGTTTGCAAGCTCTTCAGAATTAAGTCTGCTCATGTAAACATGAGCATATGTGTGGGATAAGGCTCTAAACTTCTGAACTGTCCCTTGCAGATGGCAAAGGCGGGATTCATCCACTGTGCAAATGTAAATGAACCAGATGTGGCAAAATGTTTCTTTTGCTTGTTAGAACTGGAAGGCTGGGAGCAAAATGATGATCCATGGTAAGCACAGATGCAACAAAGTTCTTGAAGTATTTCCCCAAACTTCTTTGACAACATTCCCTTAGTCATTATAAAGTTACTAATTTCCTCCATGACAGTTCACAAAACTGAAGTTTATCTTACCTAATAACCTTGAAATAGTTCAAGTATCTTTTGTCTGAGATCCATTAGATCTATTTCTTGTGTTTTCTTGTTCTGCTGATAGACAGTAAAAGTACTGAAGAGACCTGTCACTTCAGATCTTCATCTCTTGAAACATAACTTTTATGGGTTCTTATTCTGTTCTTATTCTGGGTTTATTTTGCAGGGAGGAACACGCCAAACGTCACACCTGTGACTTTTTATCTCTTCCTAAGAACTTTGAAGACCTTACAATGGAGGAGTACTACATGCTGGAGATGACACGGCTGAGAACATTCATTGTAAGTGTTAACCAAATAATCTTCTTATAAGATTCAAAGCGAGAATGTAAACAAGAACCTCTATCTCTAAGGTTTCCAGGCATCAGCCAGGAGTGATGGTATAAGGCTAGAACATGACTTATACTGATGTAGTGATTTACATTCGTTATTGGCTAGGAAATCTGCACCCAGACACTTCTCAGTTTAGTCTATTGTCTGGCTTTTGAATGCAAACCTGTTTCCTTTAGAGAAAACCAGCAACTTATTACAGCAGAAAAAAATATATTGGGTACAATAACCAATCCAGGAAGCTCAACAATGAGCAGCTCTGTCATCTTCAGGAGGGATGAACAACAAATGTGAAAAGACAAAATTTGACCAGATCATTGCTTCACATGTCCAGTTTTACATATAAATCAGCCTAATTTATCTTTCAAACTTTAAAGCCCATCTCAAATGTTTTACAGTTCACCAGTTTTACTCCTTCTTGATCCCGGGGTTTCATGCCACAGTGCTGGCATGTAAAAAAGCACACAAAACTGAGCTGCTCTGTTAATCAAGATCAGCTGATCTTTGATATATGAGCCCTACTCCCATGGATACTAAGAATCAAGTGACCCAAGCTCCCTGATAAGGTGCAGTAAAGGTTCTGCATCTTACTTCTTGGTGGGTTTGCACAAATAAGGTCTTTGCTTTGCTAATAATATTCTGTATTAAATACATACCTGGCGAACATCAAAGTTAAGTATTTAAGGTCCCTATGCAACAGATTAAATAAATAAGAATAGGATGACATGGTGCAGGGCAAGCAGTCTATTAGCTTAAAAGGTGTATTAAGAGTGAGACACTGATGTTATCCAGCCTGAACTGCGAATGATTTAGAGCAGTGTTTCAAGGTACAAAAAGGGTCTTGGTCATAATGTTACTTTATTTCTAAGTAGAGTATATAGAAAACTTGAAGCAGCAGCTTCAAGTGGGAACACTTTGTGCCCAAGAATCCTGACACCAGTAGCTTGGAGGGCAACCCACTAGGCCTGTTTGCCCTCTTGAAGCACATGTCCTGAGGAGTGAGATCATGCCTCTTCACACAGAAGATCAAAGTTAAGTCTCCCTCCCTGATGTGATGTAAAATACAACTAAACAGTAAGGTCACATTTTACTTTAAAAGAAAAAGATATACTATACATAGCCAGAAGTGGTCACTGAACAGAGCCCTACTGGCAAGGCTGGTGGAGGAGTTTCTGAATCAAATGGGGGGGTGCATATGACACACTTGCCAAACTGCTCTGCACCATTCCAACAGCCACAGACAAAAGCAGACTTCTAAGCTAGAATTTGTGGCAGATCAGTGGGGTTTTGAGGATCTAAGATTTGAATCTAGTTGAACTGGACAGCTAAATTGCTCAATTGAAAGTCTCAATTTTTGCTTTGCTTTAAGTGCAAAATTGGTAGACGGATAATAAACTCTTTTGAAGAAGAAGTCGCCACAACTAGGAAGCATCTTGTGGATTACTTTGTCTCCAAGCATCAGTACACACCACCATTGCCACTGCCTCTCAGTGATGATCCATCCACTCAGCACTCAGAAGGCTCACACTGCCAGTCAAAGTAAGACCAGGAGAAGTGAAGTGTCAAGTCCGATTCTAAAAGTTTCTCTTCTTTATGTGGTACAGTCATATCTTTATCTGAGTATGAATATAAAGCTAAGCAGTTGTGTGAGAAAGTGTATGTAGAGAATTCCCTTCATAGGATCTCTGGAACAGAGTTCAAAGCTTTTTATACTAACTCCTGTCTTTCATAATATGCTTTGTTGTTATGCTTAAGTGTGGACTAATAGTAGTCCCACTAACCTGTGAATATGTGAAAAATGTCTAAGCAAATACTTATATTATTGTGGGTTTTAGCAGACTGATTTTTTTTTTTAATAAAGATTTAGAACTCTGAGTACCTTTTGTGATATCTGTTAAAGGCTTATACCAAGACATACTCAGATCAGAACAGTTCTGCTTCACAACACTTCCCATAGAACCAAGTGGATCCCTCTGCTTTAAGTACCTACTTTATCTACACTCCTGCTTACTGTTAAATTATATTTCGAGATCAGACAAAATTGTCACAGAAAGTGACATCCAGCAGAAATAGCAGGTGTCCTGAATAAGGGAAGACACAAGGTTTGTAAGACAGTCACAAGGAAGAGCTCTGGGGATTTTGGTGTGTACACTGAAACGTAACAAAAGCTAAAGGCCTAATATTCTGTTTTGAAAAGTTTTTCTTGTTATAATTTCAAACTCACTGGGCCTTTTTTGAAATCTTATTAATTCCCATTTTCCTTTATGAGAGGCTATTGTAGAGTGGTTGTAGACAACAGTTGAAATACGTACTTGCAAATACTTTTGGTTTTTAAGATGGACAGACCTTTTTCAATAAGGTGAAAGTTTCATACATAGTTTGTCATGTCTTAGGTGGTGAACAATAAGCATCTTTTGGAACTCCCCTGACTTGTCTTGCCACTCTGTAGGAAAATCCTAAATGCTGGGGATCTTAAAAGCATGTATTTCAATGTTCTGTAAAGCATTTGTGAATTACCTGTAGTGAGAGTAAATTATCTTTTAACTTGACACATCATTCCATGAAGTGTTTTCAGTTACAGCAATGAGGCTTGCATGCTTAAATCTTTAAAAAAAAAAAAAAAAAACACTTTATAGGTTTATCTAAGAAACTTCTCTTAGAGAAGTTAGAGTAATGTTTAAGTCTTCAAACAATAATAACTCAAAGTTCTGCTCTAGGAAGTGAAGAAATGTTGTGGGGGAAACCTAAACATGCATTTACCTCCCTCTTTCTGTTAGAACTGTATTCTAGTGTCAGTCTTTAATTATGATGATAACCATATAATCAATGACAATCACATCACAGTATTACATGGTAACTACATGTTGAGTTGCAGCTGAATGCAGAAAATGATGGCAGGAAATCAAGAATCAGAAAATTAAAGTCCAACAATGCACCGGAGAACTTGGTTTGTAAATGGCCTGTGAACAATCCAGCTGTTACATTGTTATTGCAATTATCATATTGGGAACAGCAGTTGTTGTGTGACATTATTAGTCTGTAGTACAGTCCCACCTAGGAGTACCTTTCTGGAAACTGGTACTGCAGCTCTGCTGGTGAGCTTCTTGGGCTTGCCTATAGAGAGCTGGGCACAGAGCTATGCAGACAGACTTGCACAGACTTCATTCTGAGTAATTTTGATTTAACAAGTCATGAAGGAGCTCATGTTCTGCCTAGCATCCTCCTTCCCCAATTTCTAGGCACTTAGTTTCAGATTCAAATCCCAAATGCTGCATTCTTTTTATTTTAATATATGGGGGTAAATAGATATCTCAGACTTACATCTGTAACAGCTGTTGAAGAGTTTAGCTAAAAATTTGCAATCCTTATAGAAAACAGGATGAATTAGGAAGCACTGAGGAGTGAATCAAGAAACCCCGAGGAGTGAAGGTTGCACTGAAGATTTCCTTGAGTTGTGCCACTGTGCCAAAAACTGTGCACTTCTCCATGAGAAGAGATGGAGCAGTAGCTTTGGGATTAAGTCAACCAGGCTGAGGAGAACTGAGTTGCAGTCCCTTCTTTGAGATATGCAGTACAACTTTAAATAAAACACACAGGATCCTCAAAACAGGGAGCTGAAGTCAGGACTCCCCTCCTTTTTGAAGCAACTCTCTTACAAGAAGAGAAGGATATGTGTTCCTTTGAAAAACATTCATATTCATTATATGGCTGATGATGATAAAGTGGCTCAAGTAACACTGATTTTTGTGCCCTCTCTCAGACATGCAACCATCCATGAAACTGCCCTTTATTTAAATTTGTGCATCACTCACAAGACAGGAAAATGAGCTGGTTGCATATTACTGGAGAGAAACTATACCAGTATAAAAAAAAATAATTCAACTGTGAAAAAGGCATCTTCCCCGAGACCTGTTAACTAGCATTTCTGAAAATTCTAGTATATCCATGTGTAAATGGTAGTATTAAAGCTAGATATGTAGTGAAAATGCTTTCACATAGCAAAAGGCACAGCAAATCTTCTACATCAGGAAGGTCTAGTAACTGTTCTTAGCTTCAGTGTTACTGTTTATTAGTCTTTATGGGTTAACTGGTTACATGATTCTGTAGATCTTATTGAATGGCACTTAAATGAAGGACTTTCTATTAACTTCATTTTGTCTGTGTGAAGGCACACATACCTATTGCACACACCTCGATTCCTTACTTCTGAAAGTCAGCACCTATCACTTATTTTAGGCATTGCTTAAAAAAAGCTATAATCCCAGGATGCATAATAAAGTAGTTCCCTCCCTCAAGTGCTTTCAAATGCCATCATTCATCTGTTCATTTTCCAAGTGACTATTTCCCAAAGAAGAACTAAAGCCCTCAGCTTGCTGTATCTTTTTTGTAAATGCCCAAAGAAAGCTTATCTTGGCTGTTTGCCCATTTCCTGCAATCTGGTCAAGTAAGGAGCTACAACCGCTTAGTTCCTTTAATGTGTCTCATTGAAGACTTATGAGGATTTCCAACCAAAAAGCCATTCTATTCTCTCTGCATACTTTAAACCCAATTTTTTAAACAGAAAAATTTCTAAAGCCTTGATATTTACAATGAATAAAACACACAATATTTTTTTAAAGGGTGTAAGAAGTCCTGGGTCATTTGGCAGAATACTGGTGATAAATTTTCATCATTTAAGTTAACAGTAATAAAAATAGTTGAATAGATTAGCAAAAATAAACAGTATTATCTGAACATGCAAAGTGGTTATGGTCAGATATGGTACAAGTAGGAAAGAAGGATAACTTTTTCAGTTATTTGTTTGGAAGGTATGTGCATGATGAACACTTTGCATGTCAAGAAAGCTGAAGGGGAGAATGTTATAAAAATTAAAAAAGCAATTAATAGTAAGATTAAATATGAAGAAAGTACCTAAATGAAGAGTAAAATTAATCCAGACATCTTAGATATTAAGGAAATAGCCATGAAGTCTGATAAAGTAAGTCATCAATGACTGTATCAGGTCACTGTGAGAATAGGGAGTCACAGGTCTCCTGAATCCCATTCTGATTTCTCTACATGGCAATATCTGGTTTTTCTACTCTTATCCAGGAAAGTAGCATGCTACATAATAGAATACAAAGGCATCCTCAAAGCATGGTAAATAAATGTATAGACTGACAAAGGACAGTGGCTGCTTGAAGTTCAGCAGATTTCACTATCACCTTACCACTCCAGGTTTTGTTGCCTTTTTTCCATCCAAATCCAATCCAAGCCATGACTTGCCATTCAGAATCCACAAACTAGCAATAATCTACTACTGCACACCATTCATGTACGTAAGAACATACCATGTGAAAGGACAGCACTTTCTTTTTGCAGAATCAATATTTTCAGTGAGTTAATCAGCTCATGAATGCAAGCAGACAGGACTGTTAACATACCGAGCAGTCAGATACCAGCTTCCATCCATCCTTCAGTCGTGTAAAATCCTTACGAATATTTGTGGAGCCTGGAAAATCTTCTAGTTGACAAATTTCATCCCATGGTTTTGGAGGAAGCCAGGTACATGGATTAGGAAACAGATTGTCCAAACCTATGCCTCAACAGAAATTTCCGTTCATTCTCGTTAAAGCAAAGTTGAAAATACTGCTCTCAGAACTAAATAAATAAAATCTAATGGGTTTAGTACATTATATAGTAAATCAATACATTTATCTGAATTCTTGCATTAGTTCAGAAAGCTTCTAAACGACTACTAAAAGCTTATTTCTAAAGTATTCAGTGTCTGTTTTTTAGTTAAACACGAATTTAAGGAATCAAAAAACCTAATACACGAGCCAATTTAAAGAGTCATCTGCGTTCCTGACTTGAGAAATGAACAGTTTTAACCGATGAGAATTTTAAGCCAATTCTTGGAATCTAAAAATGTTGAAAGAAAAAAAACTGGATGTGTTTCAGGGAACCAAGCATTTTTCAACCTGTTCCTATAATGCATATCTAAATATGAAAAAGAAATATCAGCCTATTAAATGTCTCATTCTTCTCTCTAAGTTTAGTGGCTTGAATTTTTTAATCAGGTCCCTGGGAACGGGAGAACAGTGTCCCACAATTATTACTGTCAACTCTTGAAAGAAATGTATTCTCCAATATAAAAATTTCAAAAGTTTCTAAAATTTTAGATCTTTCCATATTACACCAAAAGAAACAACTCCAAGCAACTGTAAGTACTGTTTTGGTTTAAATTATGTTTAGGGAAAAAAATGTTTAGAGAAATAGTTATCATCTAGCTCAGTTATGTATTTATTTTATTCTACAGAATCTTTTTCTATGCTTATAATTACTTATTAAAATTAAAATAAAACAGAAAAAAATTAGGCATAAGTACTATAGTTATATATAAACTAATTTTTCTATTCTTATCCTGCATGTTCCTATTATTGACAGTTTCTATATTTCATTTATGTCATATCAAACTGCAAATTATTTTTAACTACCAACCAATCTAACATATTTCAGGAGATTCACTGTTAGACAAAAAGAGAAGAGCAGGTTGTCCTTCCCAAAGAGGGAACTATAGACATTGATATAAAGCAAGTAGATAAAATGATCCTTGAGAATCTTAAGCCTACAGGTGTCAGAAAAAAAACAACCTTCCATTAATATCACTTTAAGGAGTGTGTACTCTGGAGACCTATTACGAATCATTTAGATCTCCTTTTTTCTAATAAACTCTCTGGTCAGTTACCCCAAAGCAATCATTAAATGCATGTACCATTTTGTGAGCAAAATAATGTAAAATAAGCCATTTAAGTGCAGTTACATCTTAGTACATGACTTTCAGAGGAAGTGAGGGTTCCCTCTTGAAAGGGACAAAAAAGAGCAGCATTTTTAAAATTCGTTATGAATACCAGAGCCAAAATCAAGAGTTCATCTCCAAAGGTTACCTGAAATATGTTTCCCACTCTACAGAGTATTTTTCTTAATACACTATGATACAAATATATTCAAAGCAAGAGGCCATCTATTTCTTTATAAACGTTTAAGTTTGAATACCTTGAATACCTCAGTAAAAATAAGGAAAAGTGTAAGAATTTGCACAGCTACTTCAAATACTTTTTTCAAGGTAGGAACAAAGATGTGGAGAAGTGCTATGGCTTTTTCCCAGTTACCAAGGCAGAGAGCTACTTGGAGGACTATTCCTGTATTTCAGGCACGGTGATAATTCTGAAACCTAAATGTGATTTGTAATAGCTAAAAAGGGGAAAGCTTTTCACAGAAGATCGAGAACAAGAGCACACTATGTTGTTTGAACTTTGTCTCCTTCTCAGTCTTGTGTTCAAGCTATTTTTTTCTTCTATTCAGCTAACAAGAAACAGATAATTTTTATTATATAAATAGTCCTGGTTTTTTTATTAGCATTAAGTCCTTTCAAAGTTACTGGTTCCTCATCAGTTAAATGGATATAGATACTATTTATGCACAAAATACTGAAAAAAAAAAAGATGCCTGTGGAACAAAATGTAAACTTTTTTCAAGTTACAGAAGTAACATGGTTTCCATTAGACAAGAATGATTAAAAGAAAAAAATCTCAACACAAAACCTGTTGTAAAACAAGTCCGACTAGTGAAGATAACCCAAGAAAAACAGTCTTATGTGAATCATTAATTCACAGAGAATTTTCTGTGAGGCTGTGTGGGCAAAATTATCAAAATGGGCTTACACCAGTCATTCCCTGGGAATGCATATTGTCAGCTGGGATTGAGGTCCTGTATCTTCATATTTCTGCTGACAGAAAGGGTCTGAATCAAAATGAGATGATTTTATTTATTACTTACTTTAAGTTAGGCACAGGGGTTTTTGAGATATAAAATAGTAAGATTTAAAGTTAAAGAGTTAAGTTTATAAAACACAGATTGCCCTGTTGGTAAAAGCTACCTCAAAGGTACATTCAAATATGATACCACAATATTAAGATCTGAGTTAAATGATTACTAGCAGTATCTTTAATTTAACAGTTATGCTAAACTTGGATTTCCCAGACCTTGCACCTGACCCTAACTATACTGCAGATAAAAGAGCTTATGTAGATTTTGCATTTGAGGTGATTATTATGTTAAGTCTGGTAAATATTGTCATAATAAAAGGTGACTAAATAGCATCAGGAGATCCAGACTGGGAAAGATGATAAAATCAATTAATTAATTAAATTCCTGACTATATGAAAGAATGACAGTATTGCAAGGTGGAGGATTCGATATAAGAAACATCAACACTTTTAAGATGATACCGGTTATCCAGCAGTGTAAAAAAAGGTGTTGGCAAGGAATGAGGAATGAACAAATGCCAGAAACTCTTCCCTGGTTTTAGCCAAGGAACCATTTTAAAATTAAAACATTGTTTTAACATTGTTAACATTGTTTTAACAAGTTGCACATTTTCAAAATTCGCACCTTAACAGATGTTTCAGGAAGAGAATGTGGATTTCCCAGCTTAGTTGCAATATAAAGTGGAATTCAGGAGCACACTCAATAGTGGATTTTCCAAGGCAAAGACTCCCTGACTACTTAAATGTCTGAGTAAAAGTGTCTTTAGGATAGGATCAAGTTCTTCTCCAATATTTTCCAGTAGCACTTCAAAATAACATAAGAATTAGTAAGACTTTCTTGGCTTTTATATTACTGATTGATTGTTCTTTACAAAACATATGAATAATGTGTATTTGCCATGTGCAAACAATAAAAATATTAACTGAGCAATATCTAGAGATAAGGAGAGTATTCAGGTGATTGAAAAATTAATCAAAGAAATGTACTTTTAATTTCTTTCTGTAATATGATATAAATTTGCAAGAAAGCAACTAAAATACTATCGCTGTTACTGCTGCCAATGGCTTAGAACAGTAGTTTAGGGCTACCATTTCTAAAAAGCAAAATACCAGCAAACTAAATGCCACAGAAATCATTTTAGGTGACCAAGTCTGCTTCAGTTTTCACCATAAGCATATGAGAATGTCAAAATCAAGAAGGAAAAAATGGAAAATAAACAATCCATCTCTACTTGAAGTCCAGTTAGCCTTTGAAAAATAGGTTGAATTGTAACTATGTGTTTCATTATTTCTCTTTGAGGTACTAAGAGTACTTGCAATAGAGATGCTACAGAGAACATGAGAAGCATTAATGGTCACAGCCTAGCAATCTGATATTTATACTCTTGAAAAGAAAAAATAATATTACTTTCTAGAAATAATATTATTCCAACCTGAAAACAAAGAAAAGGCAATTCTCATAAAGCAATTAAAATATATAAATTAAATTGAGTATTATGTTGTGCTAAGAAGTATCTTATTACCTGGGGTGAGGGCTTCAATTACTATAGTACTCATTTCATTCAAAAGAAGGGGAAAAAATCTGTTTTCCTTAACTATAACATTTGATACTCACTAGTTTCATTTTTTAGGTAATTATGCCCCCTCCAGGTCCTTCTGTAATTTACACTTTGAGTCATTAACCCTCCAGGGTTGCCAAACTGAATCAGTTTTCCAGTGTTGTAATAAACTGAGGGTCACTGAGTTTGGTTATATGCAAACTATTGGCTTTTTCCATATCCTTTATTCATTTATTCTAAGGATCTATCATCAGAGGGCATTTTCTTGCATTGCTGAAGGGAAAAATACAAACTTTCAAAATTGAAATATAAGCTCTTCAAATGTTTAACTCAAAGTACTTCTTAAGGCAATTTATTCCTTTTTGTCATTACAACAAAAGTGTGTCAGTGTGAAATCATAGTGGGCACATATTCATGTGCCCATTCCCATAATCCTTGATGAATTTAAGAGGAGGTAGATGAATCCTTAAGTTCTTTGTTTACCAAAACCAATCTTCCTCCTTCAAAGACTGTACTTAGAATAAGAGTTACTTCCTAGAGAGTTTAATCGCATTTAATTTTATAACTTTCAAAATAACAATATCACTCTTAAGTTTTGAAACTTTGAACAGCTTTAATACAGTCATATGCATAAGTGAGCGTTTTCAAGTGAAAACAAATGGAATTTTCCACTAATGAAAATGGATATTGTGGAAGAAAGATGGCACAAATTTAGGAGAGGAAGTTTTGGAAGAGAAATACACCACGAGTGGCAGTAACCTGAGATTATACACAGGATACTACAGAGGTTCCTTCTCTGTTATGGATCAGAACCTGTACATGGGAGTGACCATTCACCACCTGAAGGAGGATGGCTTTCTTCCCCCTTGTAGAATGATTTAGGAAAACAGTTCATCTGAAAGGGATCCTGTCCATCTTACCCACCATGGAAGAAAGCTTTCATGGGTAAAATGCATGGCAGAGATTCAGGAAATGCATTTGTAATCTACCAGGACAGCAGGATGTCAAAGCAGATATGAAGAAAGTTAAAGTGTAGGCTTTGTAAAGTTACAAATATTTTGAATAATTTGATACACACAGATAAGGGAAAATGTGGTAACACAGTAGTTCTAGAGAAGCAAACAGAGCATTTGAAACCTGAGTGTCTGTCAGATGAGGCAGAAGCATCAGCAGTACTAGAAAGGAAATCTCACAATAGGTAACAGGGGATCAAAAGTGTACTGAAAGACTTGCTGAATTTCTAGATGGTTCAGTCACTTATGAGGACCCAAAGGGAGACCCAAGGGATATATGGCCAGGTGTTTTTAAGCATAGGATGATACAAGGCAATGCAGCAATTGCAAACTGTAAACTGAACATATTAAACTTATGTGTTAAGCAGAGTCTAAACCAGACTATATTTATGTAGTTTTTCATAATAATTTTGCTTGTTCTTATTTTAAAACAGGAGTTTAACATTTGAAAAGACCTCAGCTAAAACTTGCAGTATTTCTTTTCCCAATTACTTCAAAGTGTCAGTCACATATTATTTTCAGCATATTCCACTTCAGACATACTGTGTAAGAGACACAAAATACTTAAGATTGAATAATTATAGTTCTCTAATAACAGCCAAACGCACAGCTTTCATCTCTATAAAATCCTTTTTCATTGATGGCATTGCATAAGCAGTCCCTATGTATGTTTTCAAATTATCCTTGGATTGCTCACTAATTCTGCTTTTTAGAAAATTTGTTGTTACAAAAAGCTTGAGTTGCATTCTGTATGATTCCTATGGTCCTAATATCTAGCCTTAAACTCATAGCTACAGGCATAATATGCATCATCAATTTGAGGTAGATTCTATCTCACCTTTCAAAATTAAGAGCTTTCATTATTTAGTTTTAAAATGCTAATCATCCTTCCATTAGTTCAAAAAGAATTTTGATCAAAGCTTTATAAAAGTTAAGTGGTTGGACATACTGTAGAAGTGTTGAATTCATTAACACTTGTTGACAGTTTAGCCAGAGTGATTGAATGGTTAATACAGTAATTACTTGAAAACTGTTACATATACAATCATAATCCCAGCATATATCCTCTAACTTCAATAAGCCATTTTACTTCCAGAAATACAGTCAATGCTAATTTTGAATGTCAAATGAACATACATTGAGGTTCTTTAGCTAGGGCCTTATTTTTGTCTTACCTGTTTAATTTTGCACTTTGTCACCTATCCGGTTGCCAGAGCTGAAGTGTTATCCACGCATCTCTACTTCCAAATGTGAACCTGTAATATACAATTTTGGTTATGTGTGAAACCTACCATTCACTCTACAATAAAAGAGGTATTCAGCCACAGCACTATCCAACATCAGACTCCTCAAACAGTGAGGACAATTTTCATGTAAATAGTAGTGAAAATTAAAGATTTTTATTGGTAAGTTTGTGCAGTAGCATACTGTAAAACGATTCATAAATGGTAGGTACATCTTATCATACACTCGATGACCATTAACCTAGTTATGGAAAACAATTGTAAGAATACATTATGCAAGAAATAGAATGAACAGATGTGAAGGACATGGGTAGCCATCACAAGAGGGAAAGCAGTTAAAACAACACTGTTCCACGGTCAGTTCTGCCTCAGCTGTGCTAAGAACAAAAGCTACAAGTTAGTAGCAGTACATTGGCAAGCACACTGGACAGAACTGAGAGGTTCTTTGTTCACGGTCATAACAAACACAAGTCAAAATGAAAATCTTAACTGCTTCTGCGTGGCCACAAAGCTCAGCATTTTAAAACTAAATAATGACAGGACTTGATTTTGAAATGTGAGAGAGAATTTTCCTCAAGCCTCCAGGTTGGTATCCAACAAAGCTGTTGGTGCCATCCATATCTCAGTCATCGGTAGGCATATTAATGTAAGGCTAATTGCAGCTGAGCTGTGGGTATTTCTAGATGATAGAACATTCAGATGGTCAGTTCCCTTGCTGTACACTGTCAGACAAATCACTGATGTTTGCACTGATTGTGACATGGATATATACCAACGCATTTCTGAAATCAGAGGTTATTGCAGGAAAGGCCTACCTCACTTCTTCCTGTTGATACAGTTTACAAGTACATAGAATAAAATGCAAGAAAAAGAGGAAAAAACTGGCAAGAACATATGGTTGGGATCATCCTCTGTAAGAAAGGAGACTAGAAATCCTCTCCATTCTAGTTTTTAGGACCTCCCTTGCACCTTACTAATACACATGAGTATTTTGTTGTTGTTTTGTTACTGTGCCCTAGTAAATGATGATTCAGCTCATCGGTGTACAAACCAACACTTCCAAAATGTCAGGGCTTTGCACACTTAATATGTTACAAGCCAGAATGTTTAAATCTCATACCAGGTGGCAGCATAAACTGGAAAACTATTTAAAGAGAAGTAATCAAGACATTATCTGTAGATACTTCATGGTAGCAGCTGATGTCAGCATATTTCTTTAAAAGTCTTTAGATTTTGAAAGGAGAATTATTTCCATATCTACTATTTCCATATCAAGAATAGTGTTAAGAATTCTATTCCTGAAGCATTTTAAGATGTCTTAACCTGAATCCAGGATGCAGCAAGTTTGTTAAAGCAAAACAAAACCAAAAAGCACAAAAAAAAAAAAAAATAAGGGAGTGGGGGGTGCAGGGGACAGGGGAAAGTATCATTTTAGGAATCCATAGGAGTTTGAAAGGAGGGAGTGAATTCACAGATAAAAAACCTTTACATTAAAAATTTAAAAGTATTATTAGTATTCCTTATAGATTTAAACATTACAATAATTTAATAATGTTGTCATTAAACTGGATATACAGTAGAAAACTGTCTATAAAAAAATTACTTATTGGGGTTTGCTTTCTTGTTTGTTTTTACTTATAGACAATGATGCCATTATCAATAGAAACATGTCAGAAGGTAGTCCAGCGCTATTCCAAGCTCTGATCTCCACTGATTCTCCCAGGTTATTTGTTCAGGAAAAATCATCAGAACAAGGAATGTCTTTTGTTTTACACAGCAATACTCAGTCTCTATTTTGCATCTAAATAAGAAGAAAACAAATATTAAATGAAGTTCTGTCTATTCACAAAACTTTCAAACTAATTAAAATGTATTTTTGAACCCATTTCCCATAACAGTTGCTATATACAAGATCACAACCTTCAAATGAAAAGAAACTCATTCTTCTGTATTAAATCTCTAAACATGCCTTTGTATGTAATTTCTATATTTGAAATATAAGTTTATTTATTCAGAGCCTTGGCATGATTTTATTTACCCTTTCAGCAGGAGTCTTCTATGCTATGAAATCAGTGTAGGACAAATGCATATGTTCTATTGGAAAAAATAGCTTCATTATTTAACCCTTAGGACACACATAATTTGCATTTGTCAGGACTTGGCCACATTTAACAACAAACATTTCAATAGCTTTTCGTAATTCTCTTTATCATCTAACTCACTGCATTTGTGTAGACTATAGGTTTTGTATGATATGTAATAATAATGAAGACACACACCTTGAAATATGTAAATCAAAAGCATATTTCACTAGGAAGAATGCTTCCAAAGAAGGAAAATTTATGGAAATAACGTATTGATATGAAAGGCACAATCTTGTGTGAAAGCTATGTACAAGGTCAGAGAAATATGCTGTAGTATTCTAAACTAAAATTTAGCTCTCAAAGCCTTACAGAAAAAAAAAAAACAACTGAGACAAAAATGCAACATTAAAGGAAACATTAAAGGTCTGGAGACATGGACAGAGGGGGTGAATGAAGGATTCGTCAGTTTGCATAAACAAAGTTGATATTCCAAAAGCTGTTGTAACTTTTTCTCTTAGGAAAACTGCAGGGGAAAAGAAATATAGCAGCAGATGAAACGAAGAACTGCACAAAAGTGTTTATGCTATCCAACAAATTCTGGTGGAGATATCTATGTAGTATGTGCATGCCCAATCATGAGAGTAAGGAAAAGCAACCAGGAATCCATACCTACTGTTGCACAGAGAAAGAAACTACACAGTCAGAGAGAATGAAAGTACACTAAACTTTTCAAGTGAAACCATTATGCATCCATTTTTTGTGAAGAGTCATGTGGATGTCTCTGCCCTTTATGAATATCATTTGCATCTGTAGCTACACTTGCCCAGAATACAGTTCAGCTCCCCTTAAGATGTTTCACCAGAAGTATTCCTGCCTACCCAGGCACAATGTTATACACAATTCAGGTTGTGACCATAAAAGAGAACACTGAAAATTATGTACTTTGGAATTCTATTTGGAACTGCAGACTGTTTATCTACCCTATAAATAATCTTGCCATAAACTCTCAGTCTGTAAAGTTTTAAAATAATAACATCCCAAAATGGATATTTTTAAGAAAATAATTGTTTGAAAGAACAGTACAAAAATAAAGAAAAATGGCCAAAGTAAGTACATTGAAGGTAAAGGGGAAATAAGGATAATATCTAAATTCTACATTCAAATGATAGACATTGATTTTTTTTCTCTCTTAATTTCTAGCAATTTTTGATAACCTGTACCTGATTTTCAAAATAAATGGACATCAGTTTCTTCAGCTGTGCTCAGTGGTAGGTTTTGATGTTCAAAAACACTCAAAGTCAGGGTAATTTTGACATCCAAAATTTCCAACATATAAAATCATCTGCCATGTAAAAGTCTTCTTGTATTCTGAATTTCTGTTTATTTCACTAAGAGTTACAGGCACAAATCATAGAATCATAGAAAGGCTTGGGTTAGAAGGGGCCTTAAAGATCATCTGGTTCCAATCTCTCTGCCTTGGGCAGGGACACCTTCCACCAGACCAGGTTGCTCAGAGCCACATCCAGCCTGGCCTTGAACACTTACAGGGATGGGGCAATAACAGCTTCTGCTGGTATTGAACTACTGTTGCTTTAAGGAAGAAAAGTTCCACTTATGAATTCTGTGCAAGCATAATTTAAAAATATAAAATTTATATTAGAAGAAAAATTATTATTTTTTTTAAAAAAAGAGGGACAAAATCACTGTACGTACCACTTGTCTGTAGCTGGATGTAAAAGTTCCTAGGTAAGGTTCAATTCCTGATGAAATAAGTGTATGTCCAGTCAAATTGATGTACTATCTTCCCAGCTCCAAAGCAGTCTCATGCCAGTGAATTTTCTCATCCCCAAGGCCACCAATCAATTGTTCTGTTCATTGTAGTTTTTTGCTGCATAAGTCAACCTCAGAATGGAGAAAAACTCTGATTATATGCATGATCACTTTAGAGACGTTTTACAAATAATAAAAACATTCAAAGATTATTTTCCTGTGTTTTTCTTAAGTAATTTCATCAAATAAAAAGAAAACACCTTTTATTACAGTGGAAACATTTAAAGCACAAAAACTGTTATCAGGACCAGCACAGCAAAGTCTATTCAGTTACAGTGTCATCCAAATAAAGGAAGAAAACTGTGCAATAATTAAAGGAAATAAAAACATGCAATTCAAAATAGCTCTGTATACAATACAGAAAATATTAACAGCCAAGGAAATTATCTACATGTTATAAGAGAAACAAAAACACTTGGAAAAAAAACAACAAAAACATTGTCTCATAAACGTAGTTACATTCTTTTCTGCAAAAAAAATCCTTGTGAACCCATAACTGGCATTTATGTCATCAGTTTTTAAACAAGACATCTTTCCAATTAGGTTTATAATCTAACAAAAAATGTATTTTAACAGGAATTTAATCCATCTTTGTTAGAATTTTTTACTATCTAGTACAGACACATTTCAGACATGGGATAGGAGGAAAATGATGACAACTCTTGCTGTGGTTACAATCCTCTCTTCTGGTAACCATAGCAGCCAATTTACACCACAGTAACAAACTTCCAAACTATATCAGAATGCAGAAGAAACACACAAAGAGCTGACTAACTACAGACAAGACTTAAGACTCCAAATTCCGATTCTATTTATTTAAAGAAATCTGATGTACTGCAAATCTTAAAAATAAATAAATAAATAAATAAAATAAAATTTTCTTCCAAATGTTGCCAATTTTTGCACACATAAGCACCTAATTACCAGTTAGGAATAGGGCTTACCAAAAACAGTCTCAGAATTGCATTAGCACAGAAGGCATAAATAAACTTTAAAAACTTATAACGTGCTAACTTACGAGTTAATAGATGAATCCAAACATTTAGTAAAATCATTGAAAATTTATCTCCCCACAAGAAAACAGATATGAGTGAGGATGTAGGAGAGGGATATCAGTTGGTAAATTAATAACATATATATTTTCTATTACTCTAAAGAATTTATTTTTCATGCTTTGCCCACTTATAAGTTTAGGACCATTACACCAAAATAAAATGATGGTTAGCTAAAAGTAGGACTTGTTCCACATATTGGCAATTAAAAGGGAAAATACCATTTGACAGAGAAACAAATTTTAAATAACTTTTCTGGGTATCAGTAGAACAATAGTTCACCTTTTGTATCATATACCTGATTTCCAAGTCAGTCTTCTCTTTCCTTCTCGGATTCCCATGTCTGGTGGAGTACAGCAATTTATCTTGAACCTCCCTGAGGTCTGCTTCTTTCTTTCTCAGACCAATAGCAATCTTTAATTTTCCTTCATCTTGATTCAACTTCAGCTTTTTGGATGCAACATTTTTGTCACTCTAGATAAAGTCAAAGAATAAATTAAACATCTGAAAGATAGATCCTTCACTCCACGGTTATTATTTTAGGAAAAAAAAAAACACCAAAGAAAGATGAAGGGAAACCTCAGCAACTCAGTAGCTCATGCAATATTCTGTTTCATAACTTGTTATCTGAAGACAATTGGGTTTTACCTTATCACTTGTTTCTGTGTTGATATTGACTGATTTATGCAGTCTCTACAATTTTTTACTGTAATAGCAAGTAATGATTCAAAGCAAAGAAGGGTTATGCTTCCACACTGTGTCCAGGTTGATCATAGTTTATAATCCATTATGGATTTGTGCCATAAGAAACACACAAATAATAATATATATATAAAGTAACACTTACAGACACTGTACACACACATTCAGCCAACTGTGTACACAAAATAAAAGAAAAAATTAGCAGCTTTTTACATCCAAGGATCTATTTTCCACTTTTGAGGATTTCACGCTTTTGTACAGATATTTGTGTGAGGAGAATATTGGAAGTAACATGCAACTGAAAACAGATTGTTCATCTTTCCAAAAACAAGCATGAAAATAAGCTGGAATGTCCCTATGCCCAACTGAAACAGAATTTGACAAGTATTAACCTCATCATTCATGAATCCCCTCTCATGTTGGTGTGAGTTGCAGATCTCCTTTAAAGTCCACCGTTTAAAATAATTTTCTAACAGTTGGTACGTGTAATGTTAATAGCTGTTCTCAAATTGAGAAGTCTAGCAAGTATGCATTTATTAATCTTTCAGCTGAGTAACAAAATGTCCTCTCAAATGAAGGCATTCGCTGCCTGCCATGATTCAACTTTCAAATGGCACACTGACCTTAGTTGCCCAGTGCTGATTTACTGCTGAATGTGAGCTCCAGATGTTTCAAATTAGGAAACACCATAAAAAATAAGCACACTTTTTCAGTGCATCAAACACAAGGCATAACAAAAAGTACCTTTGGGCTTGATATGACTACCAGAAGCTTCCAAAGACATTCAAATAATGTCCCAATTTTGCGCAACACTCCGAAAAGAAATTAACTTCATTTGCTAACTGCAACTGATTGTTGCTTCCATGCCTTCTTAGAAAAATTCAGAACTGAGAATCAGCCTCTGCACCTTAACATCAGGTATCTTTTATGAATTAATCTTTGTTACTGCTTGTTTGTGCAAGTAGACTACTAGTAAGAAGTAATTTCATCTCTCTTTTGGTGTTAAATTGCACTGATAGACTGATCCCTTTAATCAAATGCATTTTAATTTTTTTTTAAAACATACTTAATTGGTTATGTAAGTATGTATTATTAATGGGTCATGGCTATGACCCATGTGCAAAAAAAAATCCACACCCACAACTCAGCACCGTTTCCCAAGTTCTAAGAGGCCCAATGCTGTTAGAAACAACTGCATGGCAGACTCATGATTGCTCTGAGGCACTTGTTTCAATACAACCCAAATTAAAAAAAAAATTTACAAATTCATAGATACTAAAGTATCAAACAAAAAGGTCAGGTTTTAAACTGTTAACTAAAAAAAGATCCTACTAACCATATTGCTGAGTAAAACTGTCTTGTCTAGCTATTTAGAGAGTTAATGGACTTTCTAAAATGTAAACAGAAGCAATAGCTGTAGTTATGGTCTATCTGATTACTCTGGTAATGTATGAGCCCTACATATATTTATTTTTTAAAATTTCATGTGAAATGTCTTTTGTATTACGGGAAATCTTGTTCTGATAACTGTAAAATATTGTATCCTACCACTATCCAGTAAAAACATTGTTATTTTTCCAATAAATATAATGCACAAATAAAATACTATTGACAGTAAATCAGATTAAAATCTCTAACTGAAAATTGTCATCCCTATAACATTCTTAATCCTGCAGAATCATGAAGCCAAAATACAGTCTTTGAGTGAACAAATTCTGTCTGTAACACTCCCTGCAAATTCAGCAAATGTACTGAGACTCAGCAGTGATGAAAAAAAAGTAATTTTAATTAAAAACTGTTTATGTCTGGCTACCAGCCATTCTAGTTAGCAATCCATGAAATGATTGTTACAGGTATTCTCTTATCAGCAGAAATTCTCACAGTAGCGTAACCATTCTCTGCGTGAGCAAGGAAGCAGAAATTGAAAAACTGAACAGAAATTACCTTCTAATAGGATTGAGAGGTATCACTCAACTCCCAGTAGCACCTAAGCTGACTTAACCATTCAAAGTCACTCTCATCTTTGACTTTTTTGCTTACTGGAGATGCAAGAACATTCCTAGCATGAACATCAAGCACAACAAGTGCTCCTGCAGTCACTCGATTCTGCTTAGACAGCTTTCCTCGCACCAAGGTGGCAACGTCCTCAACCTATTATTCTGTTCCAGAAAATCCTCTAGTGCCTGCAAAAATTTTTAAAAGTTAAGAAGTTGAATGTCTGATCTAAGGCATGATTATTTTTTCTTATACTTCTTATTATATTACTTTTATTTCTCTGTATTAAAAATAAAGTTTCATCTCAGTATAATAGTAGTATTATATGTCCTTCATTCACTGGTAGCTCAGTAGGGTTTTGTCTTTGGGATGCTTTTTTCCTACTTTTCCAAAGCCATATGTAAAACATAATGACACATATCTGCAAACATAGCAACATATACTACTTTATTCCTGCAACACAGGAAATAGTCCTTATCTTTTTACATCATTTCATATTAAAAAAAGGAAAATATTACATAGTGTTTTAAGGGTCTACTTATATGTGTGCAATGTATTTTCTCTGGTTAAGGGTCACTGTCACAGTAGAAAATCAGCTTTATGTCTCACAACAGTTAGAAACAATAACACACCTACAATTCAAAAAAGTTAACAGGAAAATGCATTTTTCTATAATTTCTCAGTTTATTGACTTCTGGATATAGTCTGTGTTCAGTTAGCCTATTAATTGTTGTGTAAAAGAAATAACTAACTGTGTTCAGTTAGTTATTTCTTTTACACAACAATTAGTAGTTCCTTTCATGCTAATAAGTTGCTGGTAAACAGGAAAGGCCCAATTAAGGAAAGCACTTGTATCAGGACAGTCCTTAAATGTGATGAAGTATCCTACTGAATTGAAATCAAAAAGTGTGAATGAACCTTGATAATACATTCACACCAAAGCACGTTTCTGTGGAGAAATAGCTTCCATTTGAATAAAGAAAAACTTATCTAGACCTGCTTTAGATTTTTCTCCCTGCTAGTCTGCTGTTCCTCTCCAAACACAGTGGCACTGGTAATTCTTAATAGATTATGAAATGCTTTTGAGATCTCTCATCTCAACTGGTTACTTTTCAAATATTAAATTTGAATAATCATCTGCTTAGTAGGAATTCTTTTTATTTATGAGAATAAAGCAGTAAACAGAGAGTTCAAAAGCAGCAAAATGAAACTTGCACCTTTGATTTATGTACAACAGCTATTTTTGGAAACAATTAACTGAGAAATGGTTGAAAGGCAGCATGTGAATGTATATGTGAACATATTAACAAGTGGTTTAACAGAAAATACTGAAGTTTTTTAGGCAGGATGCAGTGCTTTTGGCCTCTGACATGATCACTGACTGTCTATCATGTGTCTTTGATTTACAACATAGGAATGGAAAAGAGAAAGAACATCAAAGGCTGGAAGACAGAGTTCTTCTCCCTGCCAGATTTGTGACAGATTGCCAGGAGATTCAAGTACCTTCAAGTACCTTGTATGCTTCACTACATACAAGCTGCTTTCCACTGCAGAATGAGGATTCTCGGCCTGAAGCCAGATGAGCAGTATTCCCATTACAACAGAATTTGAGGTACAGGAAGGACAGGTTTTCCTGCCTGGTCATGTACAGAAAAGGCTTGATACAGACCAGCACAAGAGCTTTTATCTAGACTCAGAATTCTCCAACAAACATTCCCAAAAGCAAATTAATTTAACCCTTGCTAACTTCCTCTTTTAGTCACTAACTACAGGCTTGTTAAGCTGAGTATGGCTTTGATTTTTTTTAAAAAAATCTAAAATCTCTACAACTAGAATTTCTGTCTCCCTTCCTGAAAGTCTTTCACCAGTTGAGGATAAATAGTACAGTAAGTACAAGCCTTATTTCTTTTCCCAGGAAATGGAGGGTTTCATTTATTACTGGAAAAAGAAAATATTTTCAAATCTTTAGACATGTTGCAAGGTTTGCTCCTTGTATTAGCAGATATTGCCCTCTTCTTCCTTTAATTCCCTCTTCCAAGACACTCGGAAGCTATTTTTCTTTGCATGTCAGAATGCAGTTGCTCAAAAAAGCCACTATTAACAGGAGTCATTGCTTCAGTTTGAGAATAAGCATAAAATGTTACACAGCCTTAAATATTGCTCCATATATGGATTAAAGATTAGATTAGATTTAACTTTGTGTCTGTAGTATAGCTCAGCTATATATGAACACAGAGAATCTAAAAATACAATACTGTAGAAGTTCTTTCAACTGATATAACAACTATTCACTGAAAAAAAGTTATTCTCAAAGCTCTGATTTACTACTACATTGTATCAATTTGACATAAATTTAAATTTAAAATATTTTTACCCTTGACCATTTCTAATAGCCATCTGTACTTGCATTGTCCAGAAAGTTTGGGATAGACAAAAAACTATTTGCCCAGGCCACTCTCTTAGGCTATCAACACGTGGAGTTTTTGGATAAGCATCAAGTGCATCCCCAACAATCTAGACAGAAAAAAGAACACTATAACTACATGTGAAAACAGGTAATATTCATCTTTAGAATTAATCTAGATTAGATTGCTGAGAATAAAAAATAAATTTGTGTCTAGATTCAGCCTCAAGTTCAACTCTATAATACCAACATTGCAAGGAATGTCTCAACAAAGCCCAAAATGTCTTAACATGAACACAGTGATCACACCAAATTTCTGAGAACTGATTTCACAATGCGTTCTACAATGATTTTGGCCATCAGGTACTTTGAATTGTCTAGTTCTGTCTACAGTGAAAATCAAAAACAAGTACAAATACAGTTTAGTTAGACTGAAATGTTTTTTTCATCTATTCCCCTATTTTCCCAAAGTGAAACCTTTTTTCATCTATTCATTCCAGAAAAATCCCAAAGCTTTTAATTTTGCACATCATCTTATTTAAACTTGTATTTTCTAATAATAGAATGATTAATCTGGTTCTAGCACCACTCAAGAATAATCTCAATCGAATCAAAATTTGCACATGAAAAAGTAGCCACTAGCACTTAAAAAATTATATTACTTTTAAAGACTGAATTAATTTTTTTAATGTTCATGATGGATACAAAGAATAAAAAGTTATTCCAGTATATGTTAATATTTGCTGAAGAAACCCACACTGAATGACATTAGCCTAGTAATTAAGAGATTAGGACTTGTTACCTTGCAAACAGATTTCAACATAACCGTCTCAAATTCAACCAGCCAGCTTGACCCCTAGCTTCAGATGTTGAAATTGTCCTTATAAGTTCCACAGTCTCCCCTTCGCTGCTCTCAATATCTGTAATATCTAATACATCATTAAATTCTACTCTTGCAATTCTTCAAAACACTTGTTCAAGGGAGAAAAAAACCCTAGTATTAAACAGCTTCAGACAATTTTTTCTTGCCAATACTACCAAAGAATATCTAATTTAAAAATGAATTCTGAACAATTTACTTGAAAGATCATTTTAAGTTAGATAAAGATAAAGTTTATCCCTAACAATAATTCTTGTGTACTACTCCCTACAAGATACTTACCACTGTATTTATTGAAGATCTCTTTAAAGATGTAAAATTTTATTTATAATCTCTGTAACATATAAACTAGTGACGATAAACATGAATTCTGTCTTTAGCTGGTAATCCAACTACAGGACATAAAATGCTGTTATTTATACCTTCCCAGCAAGCTATAGCAAACATTAAGGAATTTGAGTAAAGCAACTAAGTACAACCTTAATACATTATAATGAAATAAAAAAGTCACCTTTAAGAATTTGTTCCTCACAAGATCTCTTGTCCTGTTCATTGCACTGTATGAATATTTCTCTGTGACTGAGCTAGCATTTTGTTTTTCATTTTTGTTCATATGACCTTGCACTGCACACAATAAAGGCTGCATATTGGGACTCAAACCCTAGTTCCTCTGCTTATAGCGAAGGTTATATTATTTAACAGGATCATTTCAGCAGGAATCCTCATAGAGTTAATTCCACTCAGTATAAGAAGGACTTATATTAAGTTATATTTTTTGCAGTTTAATCCTGAATGAAGTTGGGGAGTAGAAGTCCCAGCGAGAGTTAAAGCATAGCAAAAAACTTCTGAATTGTTTAATTGGGACTGCCCCTAAAAAGAAGGTAGGTAGGTAGGTTTGTATGAAATTTTTCAAAACATGAACTATTTTTTCTGAAAGTAATTTCAAAACAAGGTCAATTCATCAAACAGCACAGCTCCCATCTTCTGTTGGAGCAACATCAATTTACACTAGCTATTCAACCAGGTTATTCAATTAAGCAACATAAACAATTAAAACATTTTGATAGATTTTTAAAAGTGTACTTTTATGACAACAATGTAGTCACACATTTTAACTGGTAATCATCTATCAATTCAATGCAAAAATTATCCTTTCTTACATATAAAATATATATAGGAGATATAAGTCTTAAGATGGCAAAGTTGTACATAGGCAACACTGACACTTCAGTACTAACACTAACTAGTAATGTGATCTAAATAAAGGTATTCTTAGGATCAGAGAATACCTTTAAATACTAAATACATTTAAAGAATTTTGCCAGCAACACATAAAAAGTTCTACCTGTTTTGAGGAGATAAGAAATTGTCTTTTTATTTCTTTTTACAACAGCACCTGAATAACACCTGTCAAGACACATTGTTGGGTAAACACTGGGTTTCTTACATATATGTGCACTGTACAGATGACAAAATATATATTAAGACGTACAGTGCTTTCCAAAGTCTTTCTATTGCTTTCCAAATTAACTTCTCAAACTAAATTAATGTAAATGCTTAGAAAATCTACTGCAGAAGATAAAAGTTATCTCAAATAATACAAAATTTCAAAATACCTAAAGGTTACCAAGCTAAGAACCTTTAAAGAAATACAGTTGGTATACATCAGGTTCTGGCATTTAATATGCCTTATGACCAATCATTAAATTTTTTAATCTTGTTCACCAAGTAGGGGGCTTGGGGGGCAAATTCACACATTGAAAAGTAGGAAATTGTGCAGATTTAGAATGAGGAAATCAAACCAAACAAATGCTTCTAGTCAGTTCCAGTATGGGTTTGCATTTGGCTGTGATTGAATTTATTGTAGTTCACTTCCATGCCAGTACACTAACTATGAACTGACTGAAACCCACCCATGTTGCAATACATAAAGTTCTATAGTGACAAAGTCCTGGCAAGGGAAATGGGGAGTGATTAATACCAATCCCCTGCTCTGTTTCCCAAAGTCTAGAAATACAGGTTCTGCCATAGCATCTCCTCTACCACCTAAATCAGAATGCATTTCCCCAGAATTGGAATGGGACCAGAATGGCCATGGCTGAGGTGGAAACAGAGGTATCCAGGATCAAAACAAAAGCATGGGTATATCCAACATAAGAAACTCCAAAGAGATTTGTGGGGAGAATTTCAGCCTACTGAGGGCTCACAAGAACTGCTGACTATTTCCCCTAGGAAGAGTTTTGTCAGAACCATTATGAATCTAGAATGACCCGCTCAGGGAAGTCCCTGACAGGGTGTGCAGAACAACACAGTCTCACAGTACAAGGAGACACAGGCCAGATCTCTGTGTAAAGCCCAGAGGTGCAAAAGGTACAAACTCCTCACAGGGTACCAATGCAGATTGGCAGATGACTGCTTCTCATCTTCAGTTTGGAGATAACATTTTGAAATTATTTGCAATGTGCATTCGGTTTTGTTTTAATCCATCTGCTCACTTTGCATATATACTTCCAATCTACTGAAAAAAACCAGAACTGTGTGCTTATCTAATTGATCTTCATGGGGGTGCACTTCCCTAATACAATAATCATAGTGTTCCTTTGCACATGAAATACATTCACCTTCTGTCGCTTGCCTCTTGCATCATACCAACCCACAACAAACTGCATATACTTTTCATCTATACACAGACAATTCAGCTGTCAGCACACAAACATAGTTCCTAATTGGTTTTATGAAAGAGTTTTTAATGCACAAACAACCATTTAACTATATGTTGTCAAGAAAAAGGCGGTTTTGTTGCCTTTCATAGTATATTTATCTTCAGCAAATAGAATGATTGCGACTGGGAAAGCAAATCAAAGCTGTGTTGCCAGTTTTATAAATGGGATTCTTCCTGCTTGTTTTTACTTTCATATGAGAAAAAGCCAGGAAAAAAATAATTTATGCTTCAACACAGGTTTCCTATTTACAGTTTTGCTAAGGTAGGATGAGAAAAAAGGAATGGCATCATTCTCAGTCATTCAAAACATCAGGATAACTTATTTTGTCAGTCACTCTGCCAGTGACAATTAGGGAGAAACATGTATCAAGAAAACTGTATAAATCAAGAGTACAGAAATAGTTTGAGTACCCAATTAAAAGACCATCAACAATCCAGTTTCTAAATATAATTTTGACTATATTGCAGATTGCAGCCTGGGATTTTTTTCCTTGAATCTTTTTTTCTTGTATTTTTTTCCCTGCTTTCTTCTCCAGAAAGACAAAAAAGCTTCTGAACCTGAGATTTTTTTAAAAGTTATGAGAAGTGGAAATTAAAGTACTAAGTACTTTAAATCTCATGAACATGCATTGCTTAAATTTAAAATGAAGAAATAATGTATGATTATTCAAATTTGCAATGAAAAGCTAAGCAAATAAAGCAATTTTATAATGCAATGGCATATAAATGCAAAAAGTAAGCACAGGCAGACTCAAGTTAGCTTTATGTTTTAAGAAACACCATTCACATAGTCTGGGGAAGAGCATCCTTTTAAGCCATGAAACTCAAACATTGCATTTGTGGAAAGAGAGTGCCATCTTCTGGAAAATGCTGCCTACCTGTTTAGCTAAAATCAACTTAAGATTGTTAAACTTTTATTTTGGCATTTACACTTTCCTTGACAAAAGACAACTCTTTTTTCTGCCAATGACAACATGTATCATATTCAAGAAAATGATTTGTATTTGATCAGCACAGAATATCTGAATCAGGTCATTTTATCAAAACAGATAATACAGTACACAATATTCAGAAATGTAATACTCAGTAAAATTCTGAATTTCCTACCCTTTTTAATTTTTACTGAATTTCTTCTCCAATATGAATACTATTGATTTCACAGTTCTGTGGAATAAATTCCTGATTTTCTTCTAAATCAGAAGAAGTAAAAACAAAGGGGAGGGATGGAAAGCATAAGGCAGAAGGAGCAAAAGAGAGGGAAGGGTTTCTCCTTGGAGAGAAAGACAAGGAACAAGAATAAAAAATAAATTAAAAAAAAAAAGGGGAAGGGAAAGAAAAAAGGGGAGAGCAGGAGAGACAAGGAGAGACAAGGAGAGACAAGGAGAGACAAGGAGAAAAAAGGAGAGACAAGGAGAAAAAAGGAGAGAAAAGGAGAGACAAGGAGAGACAAGGAGAGACAAGGAGAGACAAGGAGAGACAAGGAGA